>NC_136057.1:867191263-867623763 GCF_964261635.1 Lissotriton helveticus | reverse complement strand
TGGGATTGACCAGAAAAGGTAGTGATGAATCTGATGGTTTCAGTTTGTTCTTGAGGTGGTTTAGGAACTAACAGTTCCTCACGGGATTTGCTGCTACTACGTTCTATGGCTTTGGCAATAATTTTATTGCCATAACCTCTTTGTCTGAACCTTTGGCACATGATTGTTTCTTCAGCTTTGTAACTCTCTTGTGTGCTACAGTTTCTCCTGGCACGCAAAAGTTCTCCATAGGGGATACTGTACACGAGGCTTTTGGGATGGCAACTGGATGCTTTCAGAAGGCTGTTCCCTGCTGTACTTTTTCTAAACAGTTTAGTGGTCAGGGTATTGTCAATCACTTCTACTTCTACATCCAAAAACTCCATCTTCTTCTTACTGATATGTTCAGTCAGAGTTAGATTGAGTGTGTTGTTATTAAGTTTGTCAACAAATTGTTTCGCCGACTTCTCATCACCATTCCAAATGAAAAAAATATCATCAATGTATCGCAGCCACAGGGACACATTGGAATGTGAACAATGAACTGTACTGTATATATGCTGTCTGTATTTTAAATCCTTTCATTTTAATTTCACTCACTTACACAAGAAACCTTTTCTTTCACAGACGTTATGTGGCATTGCGTATTATCATGAGTGGATTGGATTTGGATACTATTTCGTTTGGAACAATTTGTGGAAATACAACATTAATGCCCACTGGGGCAAGGACCTTGAACTGTCACTGAAATGGCGCGATCAATGATCACTCACGGCGCATTTGGACTCTATATCGTAACATCATTGTGTATATATTATAAATGTTGCAATCTAACACTATTATTCTTTTGCCCACTTGGGCAATGTTTGAATTGCTATTTACTGCTACACGTCCTTTCGTGACAAACTGTTGTTTCCCTCGTTACCTAGCGACGATATCCAATCACATGGGGTTTGACTTCAGACATATTCATAGCAGCCAATGAGCGCGGGGATATTGTTTCCTAGTAAACCACGTGATCGCAACTTCTCGCTATCACAAGATCTTTAGTATATTAGCTTATAATGATTGAACGATACTCGATAACAATCTGTACTGGACTATGTGGTTTTACTAGCGCATGAAGGGATAGCAACCCAATATCTTATCTGTGGCTGAAATTTACTTAGCATACATCATGCAAGAATTATGTTTAACCCCTTACGCGCACAATGCTTTGTTTTGTATGATTTACACTTTAGGATAATTCTTTCAATGTATTTTATACATTATAAGATGGCGACTTTGTGTTAACGTCTGAGTACACTGTAGTACACTGGGGGTGTGTTTTTCAGCATTTAAAAATGGCTGACTATGTGTTGTTGACGAGCGTGAGCAAGCCTTATCGGCGAAACGCGTCGCACCGTATTCTACTGCCATTAAAATATTCTGCAACGAACTCTGAGCGTCCTGGCTTCCTTCAGAATTTGGAGGGGATTGGTACATATTTGAGGCCTGTCGGTGGCCTAACCAGGACCGCGCCGGGACAACCCCACGCATCTACCGACACTGGAGGAGAGATATATATATATATATATATATATATATACACACACATATATATATATATATATATATATATACATATATATATATATACATATATATATATTCACTGAAAAAACCATAGGTTATAGACCATATATAGTTAGGAATTAGCATTTAAAAAACCTTATTTTACTCACACAAAACCATTGAAATTCCATATATAGTTAGTTGCACTAACTATATATCGCGCACCCGCAATCCACTGCTGATGATGTCACATATTACATCATTCATGACATGGTCAGTGACATCACTGATGACATAACTGATGACATCTCAAATGACATCATCCAGTGACTGTGTGTTTCTGTAAAGTTTAAATATGTTTTACATATTGAAGAATGAGTAGATGTAGAAGCGTCTGGATGAAGGATTTAGTAGGTGCGTGACTGACTGTATGAGTGAGTGATTAAATGTGTCTCACTGAGTGCATGGGTTAGTGACTAAACTGTCTTAATTTGTGCATCATTATGTCTGTTGTTCTGTAAACTGCTGCATGTGTTGATCAGTAGCTATATGAGTAACTATATGGGTTATTGATTGATTGCCCAAGTATTTGTATGGGAGACTGAGTGTGTGTGTGGCTGGCTGGGAGGTGTGTGACTCTGTGCAGATCAATGTGTACTTGTATCAATGATTGTATAAGAGAGTAATTATGTGTTAGTATATGTTTCAAAATGTAAGGTGCTCTATGTTTAACTGTATAGATTAGAAAATGGAAGTGTGATTGATTCTTTACAGGACTGACTAGGTGTGTGAGTAACTCCATGGATGAGTGACAGAGTGTGAGAGTCTGTATAGGTGTATGAGTGCATATGATAGTGTTGTAAAGATGAGTGATTGTATGTATGAATGATTGTATGGGTAAATGAGTGAATGTGTGTGTAAACATAGGAATCACTGAGTGCGTATGTAGTAACTAGTATTGGTGTGTCAATGGTTTCAAAAATTATACTCTGTATTTAACACTGGGTGTAACAGAGGTTATATTAAAGTGTGAGGAGATGCATTGTATTGTCACATGAATGATATCATCAGTGATGTGGTCATTGATGTCAAATGAGATGTCATCAGTGATGTCATCAGTGATGTCATTTGAGATGTCATCAGTGATGTCACTGACCATGTCATGAATGATGTAATATGTGACATCATCAGCAGTGGATTGCGGGTGCGCGATATATAGTTAGTGCAACTAACTATATATGGAATTTCAATGGTTTTGTGTGAGTAAAATAAGGTTTTTTAAATGCTAATTCCTAACTATATATGGTCTATAACCTATGGTTTTTTCAGTGAATTTTCAAGGTTTTGTAAATGCTAATTCCTAACTATATATGGTCTATAACCTATGGTTTTTTCAGTGAATTTTCAAGGTTTTGTAAATGCTAATTCCTAACTATATATGGTCTATAACCTATGGTTTTTTCAGTGAATTTCAATGGTTTTTTAATAGCAAATATCATAAGCTGTCGAATGTCAAGTACGTGGTAAGTAAAAACATTTTCGTGTTTATGCACACTGATCTGCTTTGATTGCTGCCCCCCACCCCTCATTTCTATTAGGAGTACTCTCTCTTTGCAGATAGTGAAGGGTAGTTAACGCAGCCCTTTGCCCCCTTTGTAATCCGTCGTGCCTGCTTCTCTCTCCATTTGATTGATTGTTCTCTTTGGTTCATTCTCTATTTACAAACAAGCACAGAGTCGCAATACTCTGTTTAGTCTTTGCAGATAGCGAAAAATCGTGTAAAAAAACAAAAGGAATCGAGCAAAATCAGTAGGCCACTAATGGGATCTCTTTTGACCTCGCTAAAATAGAAACATTAGGAACAACCTGTTGAAAATAGCAATGCGTATGTATATAAGCGGCGTTCATTTGTGTTCACAGTACCCCTTGTTGATTGTTTCAATCGAGCATTGAATTGTTCGAAGTTAATTCTCTTAAGGATCTTCTCTACCTGCAAACGAGGAAGAATAGGAATATTCTATCTCCCTTTGCAGATAGTGAAGGGTAGGTAACGCAAGCCTTTAACACGTCGTACCTATTTCATTCCTCATTGATTGATTGATTGTCCGAACATTGACTGTTTGGAATTAGTTCTTTTTGGAGGTATTCCCTGTTTGCAAATAAACGTAGGAAAATCTTTGCAAGTAGTGAAAGGGTACGTAATGCGGACCGTTCTCCCCCGTTGTAATCTGTCATGCCTATCTACTCCCCACTGATTGATGCACCTTTTTCACCCGGACCATTTACTAGAGATACGTCATCTGGCCCGACCAGAGAGCACCCCTAGTGAAAAGGACATATGCAATAATAACGAAGTGATCACTGTATCCTGTTAACAGAAACTTTACCATGAAACAACCTGGAAAGAAAAAAATAGGAAAACGAAAATCAGTAGGCCACTGATGAACATGAACTTTTATTAAACAACGAACAAAGAAACGATAACATAACGTAATGATAAAACCTATTAATGTCCTAGAAACAAGAAAACGTTAAAATATGCCAGTGGTGAGAGACCAGAAAAACAGTAAGAGAAACCAAATCACCCCTCGCTGTCCCACCGCCTGCCACGCCAAAAAAATCGATAGACTAGGGAAAATGCAAGTCAGTAGAACATCCACCCCCACTCTGGAAACTTCCAAGGTGGGGCAGGGTTCCGGCTACGCCCAGCCGGGAGCAGCCCATATAAGGCAGGTCCTGCTGCCACGCCTCGGCCAGGAGATCCTAACGTAGGGTGTAGCCGAAGGAGAGGCCGAGGCCAGCGGGACCCGGCCAGGGGATTGCCTTTACAACGCTGAACAGTTGCAGGGGGGGGGAATGTCTCCTCGACCCTCCCCTCTCTCTCCCAGTCCGGCCGCGGTGGCCCTTGAGAGTTGCAGGTAGTCCCGCCACATGCTCTTCCGGTCCGACCACCAACGGTCGGGGGGCCGAGGCCGACGGGATCCGGCTGCAGCCGATAAACCAAGAAACCCATTCATGGGGCCAGAGCCAGGGGCGTCCGGCCGACATCCACCGGAAGCCCGGCCCGAAGACGGACGGGACACTTCTTTCTTTTATAATGGCTGCGACAACACTGGGGGGGGATGTCTTGCACATGCCTCCGACCCCCCCCTCGTCCTCATCGCCTGGTCCGGCCATAACAAATCTCAAGCGAGACGCCGTGGGGTGCACTGGGAGGGAGAGACGGTGCGAACAGGCCTCTCCCGCCTCCCCAGGTGGAGACTTCCCAGCTGCACCCTCAGCGCTCCAGGCGCCCGGAAAACGGTTCTTCCACTGTGGCCATGCTGCAACGTCTCGCCCGGCAGGGTGGAGCCCGTCCGCTCATGTGACCCCGCGATCGCCGGTAGCTGCCGAACTCTCAAAATGGCGGTCGACCTGGCAAGAGCGGGCCCAGCATAAAGAAATGGCCCGGTCACTGGTTGACTCCACCACCGTAGTCCTCCACGACCTTGAAGATTCTAGAGGAGCCGCGGGAGTCTCCGACCCCCGATGGGGAATGACTGCCATGATCGCCCGTGGAGTGACGAAACTGTATCCGCGGGACGTCGGCGCTCCCATGCTGGCGCCAGCCTCACTTTGAATTACTAGAATCCTGCAGACCTCACTTCCGGTGAAAGCACAGTGTGACCCGGTAGGAAAAATTATTGCACCCCCTCCCCTTTTTGACTGATAGTTCAAACCACCGATCCTTTCCTTTGCCCTTTTAATGGAACTTTGGACTGCCTCCCCCTCTTTTACATTTTCTAGAGAAAACAAAACATTAACCACTACATTAGCATAGCAGTTGACACCAGAACTGTTTTCAAATTGAAAACCAACAACATCTTCAACAGAATCCTTTTTGTTTCTGCTGTGACCCTGCTACAGCACAGGCATTGTCCCCAGCAGTAATTCTGCAATGCCGGTAAGAATAGCTGTGGTGCCTACTGGACTCACTCACCCCCGCGGCGCCCCACGCCGTTTTTTGCTGGGCGGCAACTTACTAGACATCACTTTCGTGCCATCTAGATTTCAGCGCGTTCTGCTGCCTTGGAACTATTCGCACAACAGACCGCTACTGACAAGAATATTTCATTATTGGTGCTGTCAATTTCAATAAATCTATTGGATAATTAAAAAGAAATTGCCACGGTCTCTTCGTTGTTTAAATGTTTTTACTGTTTTTGTTTTGTTGTATATATTTATATGTTATTAAAGTTTTATATTCCTACTACTTTGTTGGAGTGCTATATATTTTTAATGTGACACATAATTATAAAAACTTTGATGTACAAAGAGTCATTCCTGGAATCTTCCGCTTCAGGCTCGGTCCCCTCCCCAATCACAATACAGGATGGTTTTCAGATAGTAGGAACACGTGTGGTGTGACGGATCTCATCGAGTGTGGGTCTTGATCTATTATAACTCCTTTGAAGAGGGGTGATTCTTTACAGCTGGGGCCATAAACTACATCTGCAGGGCTAGCTGATAGCCTGGACAATCGGACACAGAGAAAGAGGAGTGTCAGAGGGTGCGGTAGTGAATAAGGCGAAAGGGAGGTGTCGGGCGGGCACAGAGTGTGATTCTCAGGGAAGAGCAGCGCAGATGGGGGGAGGTTTATTGCCCATGCATAAGACAGAGAGCGGTGGTGACCAGTGCCTAGGGAAGATGCTTGCGTGGGTGAGGAGCCATGCTACGAATCGACAGCGTGCAGAGAGTGGGTCTGGTCAAGACACCTAAAATGGCTGCCGTGCACGACAAAAGTGTGGCATTTCAAAAAAGGCAAGATGGCGCAGACAATGTTTTTCAACACTTCCTCATTTCCTTCGAATCGAACGTTAACATACGTTGGGGCATATTACCAAAGTTAAGCGATATTTATCGCTAACGATGCTTACCAACCAATTTTTTACCACTAAGCATCGTCAGAAATTATCGAAGATAAACCTTACTATTATCAAGGTTTATCGCAAATGCGACAATAAACGGCCGCAATGCATGAATATCGCTAAAAACTCAGCGATATTCATGCATTACCGAGCTAATGCTCTTAGCCATGTTATCCACCTCCCATTGGATAACATGGCTAAGAACTGCTCAGGGCAGGTGTTACTTTTTGGAGATATTCGCGCTTAGCGCGAATATCTCCAAAAGTTGGTAATAGGAGATAGATATCTTGCATGTTGTAATGCAAGTTATTGTGGTATATGGAACTCATACCATAATCTCTCAGGAAAGCAGAAACTGATCCTTTTGGGACCGCCTAAAAAGGCCTAGGGGGTGAGGAGTACTCTACTTTGCCCCCTTTTCACGTTCCGAACTATTTTATTTTACTCTCTTCTGTAATTACACAAAATACCAGCGATAAGATGCATCGGAGACACACAGTGAGAGAAAGGAGGCCGGAGATGAAGAAGACATGTCAAATACACATTGGAGATAATATAGTGGCAGAAGGGAAGTAAATATGAGTAAACTTACCATGTAACATAAAAATGTTGCACTCTATACTATAAGTCTCATTTTATACTACAATCACTTCGCTACAACCTCATAAATTAAAAATAAAAATGAATAATGTCTCAAACAATTTTTGATTTCTAAATATAAATTTATTCTTCAGAATTTTCTAAATTTGAAAGAACTAGTAACATGTCCTCATCAGCAATGTCCTCATTAAAAGTCTCCAATGATGATTCTTGTAACTCTATGGTCTCCAAACACTCGATAAATTCGCCATCAAGAGATTGATCAAAAAAATCATTCAAGTCATCTCCTCCTTGTGACAATATTTCATTATTGGTGCTGTCAATTTCAATCAATGTAGTGGAATCATTCAAGTCATCTCCTCGTGACAATATTTCATTATTGGTGCTCTCAATTTCAATCAATGTAGTGGAATCATTCAAGTCATCTCCTCCTTGTGACAATATTTCATTATTGGTGCTGTCCATTTCAATCAATCTAATGGAATCATACAAGCCATCTCCTCCTTGTGACAATATTTCATTATTGGTGCTCTCAATTTCAATCAATGTAGTGGAATCATTCAAGTCATCTCCTTGTGACAATATTTCATTCTTGGTGCTGTCCATTTCAATCAATCTAATGGAATCATACAAGTCATGTCCTCCTTGTGACAATATTTCATTATTGGTGCTCTCAATTTCAATCAATGTGTTGGACAATTCAAAAGAAATTGCCACGGTCTCTTCATTGTGAGCCATTTTATTTTGAAATTGCTTGCTGTAAATTGCAGAAAAAAATAATCACTTTCATTTATCGTTTTTAGTAATACATAATATAAAACTAACTTTATCAAGTATTTAGTATAACAGAAGGACTGCAAATAAATAACAGAAAACATTTTTCAAATTATCTTCAAGTGTACAACATAGTTCCCCTTACAAATTAACAACTCACCTTTTTAAAAGTAGCAGAAGTGTTAGTACTGTGTAAATCAAACACCAGAAATTCACCACCAAAAATTCCTCACAAATGTACCTCAGACAGTAGTATCACAAAATGGCTGTGGTTTCCTCTCATTTGACATATATACATAACCAATTAACTTTCATCACACACAAATACAAAACCAAAGTAACATTTTAATTGGTTCTAAATTTCAACACTTTCAAATGTGTTTTCCCCATGCAATTTTCCATAGGACATTTACATACGTCTACAGCCTGAATGGCTGAACGGAATTACACCAAACTTGGCAAAATGGTACATCAAACCTAAGAGGTCAGGAAGGATCTACTATGCCCCCTTATGGTCATTTCCCCCTTCGCTTTGGCCTCCTCTTGTCTCTCAATCCTACCGAGGGACAAGATGGCGGCCGCTACGGACTGTTTGGAATGTTGACAGACGCCGGAGAACCAATCAGCTTCGCAAAGCTCCGTGACGCGAAAAGTACGCGAAGCGGAGCGCTGTTACAGATATATATCTTTTTTTGAACGTTAATTTCTCAAAATCCACTGGAGCACATATATTGAGACCTAGCAAAGGCACATCGGGCTACCAGTCCCTAATATTTTGCCAAGTTTCGTGCAAATCCATTCAGCCGTTCGATTATTATTATTTTGTTTTTTTTTTGCCCCGCGGGGCCCTTTTAAAACCTCCACATCAAAACTAGGGGGTCAGCGAGGATCTACTATGCCCCCTTATAGTTATTTCCCCCTTTGTTTTGACCTCCTCTTGTCTCTCGATCCTACCGAGAGACAAGATGGCGGCCGCTACGGACTGTTTGGAATGTTGACAGACGCCGGAGAACCAATCAGCTTCGCTTCACAAAGCTCCGTTGCGCGAAAAGTCCGCGAACCAGTGCGCTGCCCAGTCCGCGCTTACAGATATATATCTTTTTTTAAACGTTAATTTCTCAAAATCCACTGGAGCACATATATTGAGACCTACAAAAGGCACATCGGGCTACCAGTCCCTACAATTTTGCCAAGTTTCGTGCAAATCCATTCAGCCGTTCGGGCTAAAAGTGAGGCCAACCGCCCTATGGAAAACTCAATGTTAAAAACACGTTTTGGGACCCCCCTTTTTTCTCGGCCCCCCCTTGACAAACCCCCCCCAAATTTTCAAGGGCTGCTCAGAAACAAAATGTGCCATTTTCCTGAAAATTTCAGCCAATTCCGTCCACAAACGCCAAAGTTATTAGACATAGAATTTTCAAAAAACCCATAGAGAAAAAATCCTAACTATATATACCTACTGGCGACCGCCAGTAGGTAATATATATATATAATAATAATATATATATATATTACCTACTGGCGACCGCCAGTAGGTAATATATATATATAATAATAATATATATATATATTACCTACTGGCGGTCGCCAGTAGGTATATATAGTTAGGATTTTTTCTCTATGGGTTTTTTGAAAATTCGATGTCTAATAACTTTGGCGTTTGTGGACGGAATTGGCTGAAATTTTCAGGAAAATGGCACATTTTGTTTCTGAGCAGCCCTTGAAAATTTGGGGGGGGTTCGTCCAGTGGGGGCCGAGAAAAAAGGGGGGTCCCAAAACGTGTTTTTAACATTGAGTTTTCCATAGGGCGGTTGGCCTCACTTTTAGCCCGAACGGCTGAATGGATTTGCACGAAACTTGGCAAAATTGTAGGGACTGGTAGCCCGATGTGCCTTTTGTAGGTCTCAATATATGTGCTCCAGTGGATTTTGAGAAATTAACGTTTAAAAAAAGATATATATCTGTAACAGCGGACCGGGCAGCGGCCCAGGACGCGTACTTTTCGCGCAACGGAGCTTTGTGAAGCGAAGCTGATTGGTTCTCTGGCGTCTGTCAACATTCCAAACAGTCCGTAGCGGCCGCCATCTTGTCTCTCGGTAGGATCGAGAGACAAGAGGAGGCCAAAGCGAAGGGGCAAATGACCATAAGGGGGAATAGTAGATCCTCGCTGACCCCCTAGGTTTGATGTGGAGGTTTTAAAAGGGCCCCGCGGGGCAAAAAAAATAAATAATAATAATAATCGAACGGCTGAATGGATTTGCACGAAACTTGGCAAAATTGTAGGGACTGGTAGCCCGATGTGCCTTTGCTAGGTCTCAATATATGTGCTCCAGTGGATTTTGAGGAATTAACGTTCAAAAAAAGATATATATCTGTAACAGCGCTCCGCCTCGCGTAACGGAGGTTTGCGAAGCGGATTGGTCATTCTGTCACTGGGCTATAGTTGGGCTACATCTGGCTGATATTTGGGCTACATTTGTTTTTTTGTGTGTCTGGCGGCCATCTTTGGGCTACATTGGGCTACATTGGGCTTCATTGGGCTACATTGGGCTACATTTGGGCTCCAACATATATATAGGCCAATGTAGCCCAATATATATTTTTCAAAGTTAATTTTCGTAAAAACCACTGGAGCATATATCTTGAGACATAGCAAAGGCACATCGGGCTACCAGTCCCTACAATTTTGCCAAGTTTCGTGCAAATCCATTCAGCCGTTCGAGCTAAAAGTGAGTCCAACCGCCCTATGGAAATGAAGGAAATGAATGGGTAATTTGTAATTAGCAAATAGCTAATCGCAAACTAGGAATGGTAAAGAATCGCTATTTATTCCTTAAAGTTCGCTCTTTAGGAAATGCAAAAAACTTTGATGATACATATGGCGGTTCATCTCTAACAAGATAAGAAGCATAGGGATACATTTATGATGACTGGCGCATCACCAGGGATGTGTTAGTCATTCTGTGCCGCTGTTCCGTCACCTATGGTGTGCTGCATTTACAATGCGGCGCATCATGGGGCAAAAACAGCACAGATGCATGATGTATCTGTGCCGTAAAGGTGGCGCATTGCTGGAGTTGTATCGCAAGTGTGATGAAGCTCCAGCAAGGGTCGGGGGTGCCCCTGTCGCAGGGTTTCTGTTCTCACACAGAACTGTGGACAGAGGATTGGAACCTCGGCGAATTAGGGTGTCCCAAAACTCACGTTAGTAATCAAAAACTCCTTAGCAAGCTAGGTACAGTGTCACATTGGATATAACAAACTCTCAATGTTTAGACAATCCAGAATATGAACTTATAGTACCTCAGGATACGTGGAACTCATGAACAGTCGGTCGTTATATATTTCTTAGAAACCAGAACATGGAGTTAAGAAGAACACATGTGTATTTGAAATGTTTATTTACTAATGCCGTCTTCTGAGGCGTAGTATCTTAGATTATACAAGTACACATATTATCAGTAGCAAAATTACCAGCATAGTCAGTAGTACATAAAAAGCGAATGGTGACAGTATGTTAACATGCTGTAAATGAATAAGAGTTAGCAACACTTATAAGCAGCCGCGGGCCGTGGAGGGAGTTACGGTGAGGCAGGGAGGCGGGGAGGGGGAGAAGCAGGGTGGAGAATACAAGTACACATATTATCAGTAGCAAAATTACCAGCATAGTTACTAGTACATAAAAAGCGAATGGTGACAGTATGTTAACATGCTGTAAATGAATAAGAGTTAGCAACACTTATAAGCAGCCGCGGGCCGTGGAGGGAGTTACGGTGGGGCAGGGAGGCGGGGAGGGGGAGGGGCAAGGTAGAGAGGGCTCCACCCTGCTTCTCCCCCTCCCCGCCTCCCTGCCTCACCGTAACTCCCTCCACGGCCCGCGGCTGCTTATATCTCACCCTCCCTAATACACATATTATATTATTTGCTAAGAAGGTCTCTTTGTGTTGGTTTAGGGCGTGCCCATACTTTAGTGTCTTAGATTTGAAGGAATCACATCAGCATACACCAGCTCTCTCTTCATGTGAACCGCATCAACTGTTGTGTATGTGTGTTCGGCAAAGCAATATAAAACCCGCCTCATGCCCAGAATTGGCAGAAGTTGCACTTATGTTATGAGTATGAAGTCGTGGAGATCAGACCTCATAACAATTCTGTATCGTGTTGTTCTTGAAACTTTAGCACTCGCTGTACAGATATAGTTTAACAAGCAAAGAAGATAGTAGAGCAATAACATATTATTCTCATGTAAACCACGATGAACTACTAGGTGGAAAGCTAAAGCAACAACTAAGTGTCGTGTGCAGAAGTTGCAAAAAAGGAAAAATGGCGTTTAAACCGGTAATGAGCCCATGCTAACTTAACACGGTGTAAAGATATCCAGGACCTAGATGACACCTCCCCATGATCCGGAAACGAACTGAATAAGATAATAGAAGTGCCATCTCATGAGAGTAGATTGCAAGTTTATATGTGGACGGTCCGCAAGGTAAAGCATTAAAAACTAGGAAAATTTAATGCTAAAGAAAAATAAAACAGCCAAGTACTTTATCGAGTCTTAAGCCAATAGGCAAGGTAAATAATAAAAACTTGACAAATAAGTCAATGAATTGTCAATGAAATGCTAGTACTCAGCATATCAAACATGAAAAAGGTCTATGACATAACTGTGTATGCAAAATAAGCTGCAACAGCCTCCAATAGGAAGTCACCGTCTTCATCCGAAAACAGTTCAGCCATCCAATTTAAAAGCGGAAAAGAACATACGTGCTCTCCCAGCACCGGATCCTCTATCACCATCAGAGGACAGCTCGGTGGGTTTTCAAGAAAGCTCTGTTCCAAGAAAGACTGTGCTGCCGCCAGTAAATTCCAGGGACCAAGTAGTCCATGCATCAATGCCACAGCCATAATCCTTTCGCCAGGACAAACCAACTCGTGAGTAATGATAGGAGTCATCAGCTGATTAAAGTCGACGTCAGGAGAAACCGGTCCGCAGAGACACAAATCAATGGCCCAATCGAAATCACAGGTCAGGCAGTGAAATACAGGCTGGACACAGGTGAAGTAGGAGAATCGAAAAGATAATCCATATGCCGTGCTTAATATCGCCAACGGCATTGTGCCATAATATTCTAGCATGCGATTGCGGAACAGTGTCAGCAGCTGCAGGGTGGGAGGTTGCATAGGAGGGACATCCATATTTAAAAATGTAAAAAAGCACAAGAGCGTCCGCTGGTAATGCAAGTAAAAATGCCAATCCACGAACCAGAGTGGAGAAAATAGAATGAAAGGAAGCAGGGATGACTCCAAAGATTTTCTCAAATGAAGTCACGAGACCACTGGTAACAACTTTAAAAAAGTGCGCCAGGGTCTTTGTGGAGGATGCGTTAAAGATAGTCGGAACCATCTTGCTGAAATTGAAAGGCAAATCTGAATTAAAAGTATTCCTTTTATCGTAACAGTAAGTGAACGGGTTATTTGCTGCAGAAATGTTCTATTTCCTCCCACACATGAACATAGGGAGTTTTCAATCTGGCCACAAATACCAACCTTGGGACAGATTTCAACGGCATGGCAAGAATAAGAGCTCTTTTGTCTCAGAGAGAGGTGGCCTTGAGTTCGGCCCGTGAAACTTTTGTGCTTCACATAGCGAACACCCGTACAGAGGTGCAGACCCTTTTCAATTAACTCAGAACAATCTTCATTATTGAGCATCAAATAACTACCATTTTCCAACAACTTGAACGTGGGGATGATAGCAGGAACTGGCGTGCCTTGCAACACGCAAGCCATATTTGGTCGGTGTTTGTTGCATGAACCGTGTAACTGTATGTGCCTACACATTAGTGAATGATCTGGCGTCTCAGTGCATTCCTCTCCATTCAGATAAACTTCTTGATCATCTTTGAAACATCTGTATGTGTATGGAAGCGACCAGACCTCATGAAGAAAAGCACTACCTAAAGGTTCATAACGACCTATTGGTATATATTTCATACAATTTGAAAACTTATATAAAGCAAAAGGCAGCGTTATTAAACCGTGGATAAGGCACGTTGCCAAAAAACCCGCAATCCTCTGCTGATGATGTCACTGAGCATGTCATGAATGATGTAATATGTGACATCATCAGCAGTGGATTACGGGTAATAGTATCTCTAGTTTACTCCCCTATAGCTGTCTTTCTTTTAACATAAGTGTCTGTTTCCTTCCCTTATACTTACTGTTTTTGGTTCGCTTCTAGTTCGCGTACCGGCGAGCGAACTGGGAAGCGAACTAAGAGAAATAGAGGTTGGCACAGTTCCAAATATTGTACCAATTTTTTAATAACGGGGAGGTAGTTCTGAAAAGAACTTTTTTTTTAATTGTTTTTGTTGTTTTATATTTTTTTATTATTTTTCGGAACATTTTTTTACTTTTTTTGAATTTTTCTGAGGTTTTATATTTTTTTGGGTTTTTCTTGGAGGGGGCAATGAAAACGATTCATTGTAAAGGGCTCAACAGGAGCAACAAAACAAAAAAAGAAGTATTTATTATTTTGGGCGTTTCGTACAAACTTGCATATGATAGTCAATAGCTCTGTTGATCAGAGTGATGCTTTTTTCTCCGTAGGAAATGAATCCATCGCAAAATACGCAGGTGTGTTTTACTTCACCAAATTTCATTTGTATATTTGGCACCATCTCCCTGCCCTCTGGTCCCGTTACTTCCGGTACAACAGATCTTCTGGCCATAATAGGGAGATTATCTAGGTCGTTCCGAAACTGTGCAGCACTGTAGTTGTTAGGATGCCACCTAGTCATATGGCGATGCATTGTGTAGTTTCCGAAACTGTATTTTTTCTCGGTTCCTCTGGACAGTCTATCTTGACATATAAGGCAAGTTACGTATCTTGCATTTACTTTTTTCTGACCTTTGGGAATTTTAAAAAATTGCCAAATGAAGTTTTCTTTCCGGTGAGACGTCTTGGGCTGCTCAGGCAAAAACTGCCTCTCTTCGTGCTCGTCGTCCTGTTCCTCTTCTTCCTCTTCTTGTTGAATTATAACTTGAGCAGGTGGTCCACTCTTCCTTGGATGTGGTGGAGGTGGTGGGGAAGCACCAGCTGAAGCTACTAAAGAAGCCATTGCTCAGTGATCACAAAGGGTCTTTCTCTCACAATGATGAAAGTCAGAGTGAGGAAAGAAGGAGGGATTTTCATCATTTGGGAAAAACAAGAGTTCTCAACCAATCAAAAGTGTTCATTTTAGATTATATGACCTAGTCTTACATCATTAGGAAACCAAAAGTGAAATGAACCAATGAAAAGTGTTATTACCAAGTCACATGACTTGCTGTGTTTACGTTAAGCGCTTTGCAGGGCCTCACGGTTTGCTTCCAGAAACCTGCGCTTTGCGACTCGCTTCGCGTACCAGTTCGCTAACGTAGCACGTCATATGACGTATCACGCGACAACGTGGAACGTCATGCGGACGGGAGGCGTCACGATGTTGTTTTCTAACGCGGCACTTGCGGTAAAGAAACGTTTACCAGCTCGCGGTCTATTTCGCGGCATCAAGGTCAGCTAACGGGAAGCTTCCCGATTCGCGAAGCGGGAACGTAGAAAAAAAAATATTTAAAAAAAAAATTATTCATAAACATATAAAATATATTTTTGGATTTAAAGAAGAATACATTTTACAGCTACAGATATTAGCTGTTAAAAAACCAATGAAATTCACAGAAAAAAACCATAGGTTATAGACCATATATAGTTAGGAATTAGCATTTACAAAACCTTGAAAATTCACTGAAAAAACCATAGGTTATAGACCATATATAGTTAGGAATTAGCATTTAGAAAACCTTATTTTACTCACACAAAACCATTGAAATTCCATATATAGTTAGTTGCACTAACTATATATCGCGCACCCGCAATCCACTGCTGATGATGTCACATATTACATCATTCATGACATGGTCAGTGACATCACTGATGACATCACTGATGACATCTCAAATGACATCACTGATGATATCTCATTTGACATCAATGGTCACATCAATGATGATATCATTCATGTGACAATACAATGCATCTCCTCACACTTTAATATAACCTCTGTTACACCCAGTGTTAAATACAGAGTATAATTTTTGAAACCATTGACACACCAATACTAGTTACTACATACGCACTCACTGATTCCTACGTCTACACACACATTCACTCATTCACCCATACAATCATTCATACATACAATCACTCATCTTTACAACACTATCATATGCACTCATACACCTATACAGACACTCACACTCTGCCACTCATCCATGGAGTTACTCACACACCTAGTCAGTCCTGTAAAGAATCAATCACAGTTCCATTTTCTAATCTACACAGTTAAACATAGAGTACCTTACATTTTCAAACATATACTAACACATACTTACTCTCTTATAGAATCACTGATACAAGTACACATTGATCTGCACAGAGTCACACACCTCCCAGCCAGCCATACACACACTCAGTCTCCCATACAAATACTTGTGCAACCAATCAATAACCCATATAGCTACTTATATAGCTACTGATCAACACATGCAGCAGCTTGCACAACAACAGACATGCTGATGCACACTTTCAGACAGTTTAGTCACTAACCCGTGCATTTAGTAAGACGCATTTAATCACTCACTCATACAGTCAATCACGCACCTACTAAAACCTTCATTCAGACACTTATACATCCACTCATTCTTCAATATGTAAAACATATTTAAACTTTACAGAAACACATAATCACTGGATGTTGTCATCAGTGATGTCATTTGAGATGTTATCAGTGATGTCATTTGAGATGTCGTCAGTGATGTCATCAGTGATGTCATTTGAGATGTCATCAGTGATGTCATCAGTGATGTCACTGACCATGTCATGAATGATGTAATAAGTGACATCATCAGCAGTGGATTGCGGGTGCGCGATATATAGTTAGTGCAACTAACTATATATGGAATTTCAATGGTTTTGTGTGAGTAAAATAAGGTTTTCTAAATGCTAATTCCTAACTATATATGGTCTATAACCTATGGTTTTTTCAGTGAATTTTCAAGGTTTTGTAAATGCTAATTCCTAACTATATATGGTCTATAACCTATGGTTTTTTCTGTGAATATATATATATATATATATATATATATATATATATATATATATATATATATATATATATATATATATATATTCACTGAAAAAACATAGGTTTCACACCAGTTATAGTTAGCTGAACATTTTACTCATACAAAACCATTGAAATTCCCACGTTATAGTTAGTTGGACTCACTATAACTCGCGCGCCCGCAATCCACTGCTGATGATGTCACATATTGCATCATTCATGACATGGTCAGTGACATCACAGATGACATCACTGATGACATCTCAAATGACATCACTGATGATATCACTGATGACATCATCCAGTGTCTGTATGTTTCTGTAAAGTTAAAATATGTTTAACATATTGAAGAATGAGTGTATGTAAGAGTGTCTGGATAAAGGATTTAGTAGGTGCGTGACTGACTGTATGAGTGGGTGATTAAATGGGTCTTACTGAATGCATGGGTTAGTGAGTAAACTGTTTGAATTTGTGCATCATTATGTCTGTTGTTGTGTAAGCTGCTCCATGTATTGATTAGTAGTTATATGACTGGCTATATGGGTTATTCATTGGATGCCCAAGTATTTGTATGTGAGGGTGAGTGTGTGTGTGGGTGGCTGGGAGGTGTGTGACTCTGTGCATAGATGTGTGAGCAGTTGATTCACTTGGTGTATGGGATCAAGAGTGCATGTGGAAACAGCTGTATGGGCGGTTGATTGTGTGCATGGGTGTGTTGGTGAGTGAATGAATATCTCAGTGCTACATGTCCAAGTAAGTACATATGTAAAACACAGTGCATGTAAGAGTTGGCATATATCAATGACTATACATGAGAGCCTGTGATTGCGTAAGTGACTGTATGGATCAATGTGTACTTGTATCAGTGATTGTAAAAGAGAGTAAGTATGTGTTAGTATATGTTTGAATAAGTAAGGTTATGTGTGTATAACTGTATAGATGAGGAAATGGGAGTGTGATTGATCCTTTGCATGACTGACTAGGTTTGTGAGTAACTCCATGGATGAATAGCACTGTGTGAGTGTCTGTATAGGTGTATGAGTGCATATGATAGTGTTGTATTGATGAGTGACTGTATGTATGAGTGATTGTATGGCTGAATGAGTGGATGTGTGTGTAGACTTAGGAATCAGTGAGTGTGTATGTAGTAACTGGTATTGGTGTGTCAATGGTTTCAGGAATGGTAGTCTGTATTCAACACTGGATGTATCAAAGGTTAGATTAGAGTGTGATGAGGTGCATTATATTATCACATGGATGATGTCATCAGTGATGTCATCAGTGATGTCATTTGAGATGTCATCAGTGATGTCCTCAGTGATGTCACTGACCATGTCATGAATGATGTAATGTGAGACATCATCAGCAGTGGATTGCGGGCACGCGAGTTATAGTCAGTCCAACTAACTATAACGTGGGAATTTCAATGGTTTTGTATGAGTAAAATGTTCAGCTAACTATAACTGGTGTGAAACCTATGGTTTTTTCAGTGAATTTCAAAGGTTTTTTAAATGCTAATTCCTAACTATAACGAGTGTGAGACCTATGGTTTTTTCAGTGAATTTCAAAGGTTTTTTAAATGCTAATTCCTAACTATAACGATTGTGAAACCCATGGTTTTTTCAGTAAATTTCAAAGGTTTTTTAAAAGCTAATTCCTTTGTATATCGAGTTTGTAACCTACGATTTTTAAGCTGTTTTCTTTATTAGCTGTTTTTTATAACTATTAATAATTATTATTATTTTTTTCAAAAATTATTTTTTCAATGTATTTTTCATGTTTTTTTTTATCATTTTGACTTGGAGCGCCCAGGGTGCGCGCACCGGTAAGCTCAACCGAGAGCGCAGCGAGAGCGCTATTTCCGCGTGCGTAAAAAAAATATGTATTTAAACTAAATATTAATGCAAGACATTCAGTACCATACTTATAAAAGTAGTATTTTTGATTTTAAATAACCGTATTTTAACTTTAAATGCATTTCCGAAAAGCTAGCAAAACGTCTTTTAGGCGTGCTGCGTAAGCGCCCCCGGAAGCGCCTACCTTCGTGCTGCGTAAGCGCCCCCGGAAGCGCGTCAAGACATGTGACCTTATAATAACTCTTTTCATTGGTTGTTAACAGTTTTTTTTACAACTAATGAAAACCCCACCCATTTCCTTCACTTCTTCTTTCACTTTGGAGATAGCAAGACCTGTTCTTTTCTGTTCTTCCATTTAGAGAGAGAATGAGGAAAAGGGAGTATAGAAGTAAATGTAAATGTAAATGTAAATGTATTTCGATTTATATAGCGCACGAATCACCCAGGGGTCTCAAGGCGCTTGCTTAGGGAACCCGTCCTGGTATTCCCCTGTGAGATACCCCGGCAGGGTATCCACAAGGTGAAAGCCAGGCATCCCGCCGCGAGGGGCCGTAGTGGAGATTAAGCAAGCTATTGCCCAGAGTCGCAGAGTGTGACCCGTGAGTCGAGTAGGCACCGGAGCGAGAATTGTCGAGTCCATGGAATTTTGAGCCCGAGACCCGCCGAGGCAGGGAATCGAACCCTGGTCCACAGCCGATCTCAGCTTCCGGGTCTGCCGCCTCTAACCACTGAGCCACGCTTCTCCACAAGTAAGAGGACAGAGGGAGTAAGAGAAGGAGTTAGTGAAGTGGAGTAAGGAGAGTAAGGGAAGGGAAAAGAGTGAAGGAATGAAGTAAGGGAAGAGAGAGGAAGGAAAGTAAAGGAGAAGGTCTGAAAGAAGGTGAGTGTGAGAGAGGAGTGAGGAAAAGGGGAGTAAACGTGGGGATTCAGAATAAGTGAGGCAAGCGCAATAAGGGAACAGAGGTGTGGGAGCATCAGAAAAGAGTAGTGAGGTTAAGGAAAAGAGTATAGGGAAAGTAAATATTTTACACCAAACTTACCTTACAAGTAATGTAAACTTAATTACATATTTTCATTAAAATTAATATCTGTGAAAGCGAAAAAAAATAAGTTAGAATATTTATAATATATATTTTACAATACAAGAGACAAAGTAGGAGATTAAAAGTCATAAAAGGTTAGTAAGAGATAAAGTAGAAGTAATGGACTCAGAAAGAAAAACAAAGGAATGGTGAAGGTCAGAGAGAGTTAAACAGAAATAGACAGAGAGCAAATTACTAAAAGGATAATGACATGGATACATTCAGTGACAGTGAACAAGAGCAGGAGAGAGAAATGAACTGAAGGTGAGTAAGATACTAAAGGAATGTGCATTAGGAAAACTAAAGGAAGAAAGGGAAGTAAAGAAAGGGAAGTGAGTGACAGAGAAGCAGGAGTGAATAACGGTGGAGTAATGACAATGAGGCATGGAAGGTGAGTGAGGGTGAATGTAGGGTTGTAAGACAGTGAGGAGACAATGGGAGTGAAGGTAAGATAGAGGGAGTGAAGGAAGACAAGTGAGGATATGAGAGAACAGAGGGAGTGAGAGAAAGAGTGAGTAAAGGGCAGTAAGGTGAGTAAAGGAAGGAGAATGACTGAGGGAGCAAAGGAAGGGAAGAAAGGGAAGAAAAGTGAAAAAAGGGACTAGGAAAAGGTGAGTGCGTGAGGAGAGAAAGAGGAAGGGTAGTTAAAGATGATGAATGAGGATAACTGAAGGAACTGGAGTAAGGGAACAAGGGTGAGGGAGGGTGAATGAAGGGCAGTGAGGTTGATGAAAAAGGGAAAATAAAGAGAGGATAAAAGCAAGTGAGCTTGAGACAAGGGAAGTGAAGCAGTAAGAACATAGAGGTAGTGAAGGAAAGAGTGGCAGAAAGGGACTGAGTGAGAGAGCAAAGAAAGGTAAGTAAGGGAGTGTGGGTGAGTTTTAGGGAATAAGCGTGACGGAAGAGGAGTGAGAGAGTGAGAGGATTGAGAGAGTGAGGCTAAGAGAGAGGGAGTGAGGGAAAGGGAGTGAGAATGTGAGAGGACAGAGGAAGTGAGAGAAGGAGTGAGTGAAGTGTAATAAGCTGAGTGAGAGAAGGAGAATTATTGAGGGAACAAAGAAAGGAAACAAGGGGAAGGGGAGTGAAGTAGAGTGACTGACAGCTGGAAAATTGTGGATGGGAGAGAGGGAAAGGGCCGTGAAGGAGTAGAGAATGAGGATGAGTGAGTAAAGTGGAATAAAGGAAGGGAGGTGAGGGAGAGTGAAAAAAGGCCAGTGAGGGTGAGTTAAGAGGAGTGATAGAGGGTGGAAATAGGTGAGTGAGCATAAGAGAAGGGGAGAATAATATATATTTAAGAATAGAAAATACAAATTAATTTGTACAACATGTTATATGGTTTATTTTTGCAGTTCTCAGAATATATTGAATTTTACTTAAAACAGTGACTTCAATACTACTCATCATATAACAGCGGGCAAAAAAACCACAATCAAAATGATTGTGTTTAAAAAACCCATACAATGTTTTATTAAATAATGTAAAATTTAGAAAAAACATATCTAAACTCACTTTTGATCCATCTACTTTTCCACGAGGCCAAATAGTATATGGAAAGTCCTTTTCGTTGGAAATTAGTCAAGAGTATCCTTATTCTCTCATTTACCTGAGTTTCTGAAAGAAAAGCTCCAACATCTTTTACATTATGAAACAATAGTTTTATTTCTACCTCTAGTTTACTTTTTATAAATATTTTCTATAATACTCACAGCACACACTATGTGATATACATATACTATCTCTATGAGAACTACATGTTTTTAATTATCTTCATTACTCTCACTCGGAAAGTAATTTTAAACAGCAAACTAAGCTATATTAAGTGCTGCAATCTTCATAGGCCAATTACCTTCCCTAAAATTTCGGTTGTAAGAACACTAGGTAAGAATTTTGTAAGTCAGAAGGCAAATGTTGTTTGAAAGTCAATTGAGTATCATTACAGTGTTTCCATCCTTTATGACATTTTAAATAAGCTGTGTAATGTCCAGATGTTGTTGAAGGACTATCATGGTAAATAATTGCTGCAGTTGTAAAGGTTCTTCCTGAAATTGATAATTGAGAACCCACAAAATGTTTAATTAATGTTGTCAATTTAGTTCCATCAGGTCTACATCGCTGGAACATTAAAATTACATACTGTCCATATATTTGTATAAATAATGTTGATAGCATTGCTGATTTACATTGAGTACAAACCATGCTTTGATTTGCTTGTCTAACTAGATTATTAAATGACACTGATTTGCAGTCTGGTAAAGTCAAATATATAAATCTTTCAGTGTCTATTGTAGTACTACTTGAAAAGGAGCAATTGTTGCAGTCATGTTGCCATTGGTAAGAAAGGCCAAACAGATTTTCTACATCTACACCTTCGTCTTGCAAAACAACAAGCATATACATTAGAAATTCCTGACAATCTTGCTGAATATTCTGTGAAAATTGATTTATACCAGAACATATGTCTAAAACATTTCGAATTTCAGAAACACTTTGTATTTTTGTTCTATCACTGCTACATTTCTCTAACACAGAATTCAATAAACAACAAAATGTTTGAACACGATTTTCAGCAATCTGTTCTTGTACATTTTTGAGAAAAAAACAACATTAACCACTACATTAGCATAGCAGTTGACACCAGAACTATTTTCAAACTGAAATCCAACAACATCTTTAACTGAATCCATTTAGTTTCTGCTTACAATTACTGGTTCATCTACCTTTTTTCTTTTTGCTACAACTTCACTACAATTTTTCTCATTTCTTCTTTTTCGGCCTCCCACACGCTTTTCAAATAGAGGATATTGAGGTAAATTTGGAGCATACTCTCTTCTTAACCCATTATATTCTTTTACACAATTTAGATCTGCACTAATCTTTGTCTCATCAAAATCAATCAAGTACAATCCAGATAAAGTTCTGACTTTAGATAAAGCAACATATGCCATACCTTCCTTGAACACAGAACTTCCAATATTCACCAAAGCACTATCTACACTTAAACCTTGAGATTTATGAATAGTCACTTCATATGCCAAAGAAACAGGAAACTGTTTTCGGCGGACATAGAAATCTTTCACTAGCAGAAATCGTGCAATATCATCAAATTTAATTTGTATAAATTCAATTCCATCTCTATTTCGGTAATTCACAAAATCCACAACATGACCCATTGCTCCATTTACTAAACCTCTTTCCACATGTAAAGTTCGTCGTAAAATGATACGACAATTTAAAGATGCATACAGAGTCTTTTCAAAACCAGCAGTTTTAGATATTGTCTTCTCTAAAGAATCCAATTTTGATTTCAACTTTTCAGACAAAATAATAGTTGCTCCTTCATGTTCTATTTTATCAATAGCTTCCAGTTTCAGAATCTCTTGATTTTCCAACTTTAACATTTTGTTGTTGAAGATTGAACATTCTTTCAGAGTTGGCATCAAGCAGATAACAGATATGTTTTCAGGAATTTTCATAAAAATATTCTCTGGGAGAATATTTTCATTTGGAAACAAATTTGAAATTAATCGTCCATGTAAAGCTTCTTTGCCATGCTCAGTTAGTTTTCCAATTCTTACATCTTGTAGAATATTTTTATAATCTTCATCCTTTGCCTGTCGCATATTTTGAAGCAGTTCTGCATATTTGAAATGTAACTATATGTTAACATTTCCAATGCTTCCTAAGCACTTCCTGGTATCTTCATGCGTAAGCATTTTAAACACTGGCTGTCCTTTCACTGGAGTTAGTTGCAATAGATCTCCAAAAACAATGATGTGTTTGCCTCCAAATAACACATCATAGTCTGTTTTAAGAATTTCTTGCATTCTTAAATGCACAAAAGCAAGCATTACATTTGATACCATGCTTACTTCATCAATGATAAGAAGTTTCATTTTCTTTAGGACTCTTGAAACTTCACAACAAGCTTATCCAGATAGCTTGTGGTATTGTAATTTGTTATCATGCTCTACTGGCAGCATCAAAAAGCGATGTAAAGTAATCCCTTTAATGTTGTGTGCTGCCAACCCAGTTGGAGCAGTAACAACACAAGAGAGCGATGACTCCGTTGTTTTCAGCAGATATGTTGCAATCGCTTTAATCAGGAAACTTTTTCCAGTTCCTTCTTCTCCACTCACATACAGTCGGACAGGTATAAATGATGTACATGAGCACTCTTTTTTCTCATGAGATAAACCATGCTTAATCTGTTCTGTGACTTCGTCATATATTTGTCTCTGCTCAACGTTTAGTTCTTTTTCCAAATCTTCTAAGTTAACTCCATCCTCCTGAGCATGCTCCATGGCTCTTTCAACTTCATCCATGGCAGTGGCAGCTTCATTTTGGATAATTGGTCCTCCTAGTGGATCCTGACTCAATGAAGCAGAACTCTGACTGTCTTGAGAGCTGTCTCTAGAAACCTCTGCTGCAATTGTAGCTTCTTGCTGTTTTTCCTCGTTCAACATTTGCAGATAAGTTGAAAAAACAGGACATTCTATTCTTGGTTGCATTGAACGAATCTTCATAAGTACGAAAATCTCCAAGTAGTTCCTCTTCTGTACTCCAAGGCTTAAAGAGTCGCAAAAGAGCTAAGTCAAAAAATTCCCTTTTGTCTGGAGATTCACAACTCAATTTACGATGATTAATCAAATGGCCTTTTCTTTGTTTCACTAAACAGCTTTCACAACCAATTACAGCATATACACCTTTATTGATGTCTTCTGTGATGTTCTTTTTAAAAGTATAGGTTTGCAGAACTTCATAGAGACAAACGTTCTCAAGATGAGTACTTCTATTTGGATAGTAGGTATCCAACATGTTTGTCTTCAAAATATCTGTACTGTCTGGTTCTTTCTCCACCAAATACTCTATTTCTTGTACAGTTTTCAAAACTCGGTTTCGTGTTGCAGCAAGACCTGGGGGTCGATTCCGATTCGGGAAAAACCGCTCCGAATAGCCGTTTGGAGCGTTTTTCCCATACGAATCGTACCCTGCAACGTCCCCGTACGTACGACAAAGTACGATTCATACCAGGAGCCGTACTCCGTACGAGTCGTACAAGACACCGTACGACTCTACTCTCCGTACGATTCTCCCTCGGAACCTGCTGTACACGACATCTGTACGGTTCGCGGCTGGTTTTTACGACCCAGCAAGTACGATACGTGTCGGGTACGCACCGTACGACCCTTTTTCTACGGGAGCTGAAAACAGCCGTAAAAGAAGAGTTCGTGCCTAAACAGGTACGGAACGCCCCCCCCGGGTACGGTGCGTACCCCCCATGATCGCAAGGTTTATGCACCGTACCCCTGCGATCATGGGGTGTACGAGCCGTACCCCCATTGTACGATCGGTGTACGAGCTGTACCCCATGTACGATGGGGGTACGGCTTGCACACCGATCGTACAATGGGGGTACGGCTCGTACACCGATCGTACATGGGGTACGGCTCGTACACCGATCGTACATGGGGTACGGCTCATAAACCGATCGTACAATGGGGGTACGGCTCATACACCGATCGTACAATGGGGGTACGGCTCGTACACCCCATGATTGCAGGGGTACGGTGCGTACCACTGCGATCATGGGGTGTACGGACAGTACGGTGTGTATGTGTTTGTGTGCTTTTCCTTACGACTCGCCCTTACCTGACGTGGATGGTACGAATCGCGTCCTCATAGCCCGGTCTGGATCGTACTCGTCGGGTCGTACGGCATGTGTACGAGTCGTACGGTATGTATACGAGTCGTGCGGTTCACGGTTTAAGCCTTGCAATACGTACGGATCACGACGATTCGGACGGATTCACTGAATACGGATCGTACTTCGTGACTCGGACGGACGGGTACGATTTGTACGGAGAGGGCACCGGATACAAATCGTACGGACGTTTTTTTTCCCGAATCGGAATCGACCCCTTAGACTCACCCAAATGATGGTTCTAGATTTGGCATATAGACTTGCTGATGATAACCGATCAGAACATTCATATGCTCCAATTTCTCGATGCGACAACATCTTCAGACTGTAACTGTATAATTTCTTGCTTAGACTCTTTTCATGTGAAATTTCCTCCCACATTTCCTTCAGTTCCGTCTTTTCAGATTTTGTGATGTAAGACGTCACATATCGAGCCACAGCAATAGAGTTGTCAGCCACATATTGAATATCCATGTTAGCATTCCACATGGACAAAATGACTGGGTTGTAGTCATTTATGAATTTGGACTCCTCATTTCTTCTTAGGTTGTATGTATTTTTGGGTGATTTTCTTGTCACAGTATGTCGCAGAGAAGACATAAAATTGTTGACTCTTCCTTTCGATGTTACTGGACATGGAAATGCAAAACGACATTTCGTGTAGAACTTGGATTTGTATTTTCGACGACAGTATTTCCCACAACGATGGGTTTGAAAGCGTAAAATGTGATGTCTTAAATTGTTTTCTTCTGTACTTTTCGGAACAGCACATGTAGAATACTTCTCAATGAAACTTATCACTTTCTCATCTGAATCTCTGTTCCAAATTTGGGTGCATCTT
This sequence comes from Lissotriton helveticus, assembly GCF_964261635.1. NCBI lineage: Eukaryota > Metazoa > Chordata > Amphibia > Caudata > Salamandridae > Lissotriton > Lissotriton helveticus. The sequence goes on along the minus strand of NC_136057.1, from coordinate 867,597,308 downwards.
TAATCCATAGCAGCATATGTATGTGAGGAGCACCTCTTGCTTAATACTCCTTTCTCCAAAAGAATTCCAACACCTCTCCAAGCGGAGGATTTTTTTTGTTTGTAATAAAAGACATCATAGCTTCAAACCTATGATTGAAATACCTGCATACATTAACTGGATCCAAAGAACACAGTTCTCCAGGTGTCTTGTATTCAATATTTTCAATGTTTTTATTTGCCTCTCGTAGAAATTCAAGTAAGTCTTCCCAAGCATACTCAGCACAGCTAAGAGTGAGGAACCATGTAGGAGTTCCTAAGTTTCTTAGCATACATTTCAATTCCCCATGACGACGGTACCAATACTCGTTAGTACCATGCTGACATGCCATGAGGTTAATTAGCTTAGATTCCAAAACACTGTCTTGCAGTTTCGCTTTATCCATTAAATCCCTTGACGAAACATTTTGTAGATGTGTTCCACTTTTCAGTATATGGTTTACAGCATAAGAAAGTCCAGACAAGTCACTCTCAAACAGTAGATGAAACAAATATGGAATGCATTGACGAAACCTTGGATCTTCTGCATATAATCTTGAAGTCCGGTATTCAGATGCAGGAATTTGAATAGGTCGGTCGTCATATCGTCCACCTTCACCTGTTGGAAATAACTGTGGAAAACGAGTTTCCAAACTTTCTTCCCATACACTAATGGGACTTCCTTTGGCTTTTTTCATTTGAAACAAGTAAATAGCATTCCCCATTACTTCTTTGGAATGCAATGGATGAACACTATAATGTTCATACATTTCTTCACTTTTAGAGATATCAACTTTTTCAATTTGCCCAGCTGAGAAATCAGTGTCATCTTGTACAGTTGTTTCCTCTTCTCCCACATACACATTTGTATAGTATTGATTATTTTTTACCAGATAGAACGTTGCCTTTTTGACTTTCCTAACATCCACTAATTCTTGCCAGATTTTCTTACTCTTTGTCGGAACACCATTAACTAGAATAACCAGAGGTTCCTCTTCTACTTTTTCAACACCAATTGTACCAATATTTTTCTTAAGATCTAGAGGCAAATAAACAACTCTTCCCTTTAATCCTCTCTGTAAATCTGAAGGAGGCAATTTCCCTGTCTTAGGCTCCATGCGAACAATAGCCTGAAAAGGATGCACACATTGAATCAGAATAGACTCATATGTATTTAAATCCATCAATTCAGAAGGAATGTCTACCAACTCCAGATTATTATGAACAGCTCTAGCAGGCATTCTGTTTTCATTTAATTTATTATAACAATATTTACAAATACGTTGATCAGAACCCAAATCAAAACAATTTTCTACCAACAAATAAGTTGCAAAATCCTTCCACTCATTATTATTTATCTTTTCGCTTTTTACATATAAATCAACTAATCTAGTCTGATGCTTATAATGAGTTTGTCGACAACACACACAAGTAAAATTAGGCCTTTTACTTGAATTGACCTTAAACTTTGTAATTTCATGTTCAAATTTTTCTGTACTTGAAATCTCTACATTCTCTTCTACATTACCTTCTATTACTGTATCAATTTCTGCACTGTCCTCTTTTTCACCAAAGTAACAAAACTCAATTTCTTCACAAATGTTTTTCACATCTAATTCAGTTCCATGCAAAAGAGCGCTGTTTAACTGTTTTAGTTTAAGTACTGGACTTTTTGCATAATACAACCTTCTCACTAATTTCCGCACTTTATTATGATGCACTGCTAACATCCTAAAATGGTGAAAAACACTCTGACATACTTTTCTTGAAAGACAAGCCAGTGAATGCCCTTGCAAACCTGTTTTTCCTCTCACTCTACAAGGATCTAACTCTTGCAAAATTGAATCCTGTCGCACACTACAAATACTACTACAATTCCAAGTATACACTGGAGCCTTAGAACATCTCCCTAAAACTTCATCAGCTAACACCTCTTCTGTATTTCTAGGCACAATCTTTTCTTTTTCAACCGGACAACCGTCCTTCACCTCATATGCTCGACCACTGGTGTCAACTGCATGCACCAAATCATTATCCTGAAAGTATCTTTCTTCATTAACAAATGGCTCACATCTTGAACTATGCTTCCATTCTCCAGAAAAAGCATCACAAAAATTAGTTCGATTAATTACTCTCCTCCACTTACATTTTGATTTGAACACATTGATTACCTTATCGAGTGTACGAATTCTATTCATTACTAAACTAAACAATTTTTATTTTTCACTTAAAATGCTTCATCCACAATCTTAAGTATGTTTTTTTTTGTTGTAAAAAGCGGTAATTTTTTGATACCTCTTTACATTTTTTAATAAATTAGATATAATTCTGTTATAAAACATTCGTCTACGAATTTCAATAAATTGATTTCTTCTTCTATTGCTATAGAGAATATCATCTCCTTCTACAGGTCTAACATTTTTTGAGGGACACACTTTCTTCTTTTTAATTACAGGTGCCTTATTGTTGTTTGAAATCACACGTTTTATTTTTTGACATTTCAATAAGTTCCTGAGAAATTTTTTATTCTGCTTACCAGGAGCATTGTTTTTTCTCTCTGAAGATTTTGTTTTGGTTGACTCTTGTATTTTTTTTTCCTTAGACCTTAATTCTTTTTTGTAGTGCTTTTCACGTCTTTGTTTAGATGGCATATTTGTTTTTTCTTTGTATAGATGATTATAATCTGTGGTAAAGAAAAAATAACATATTATAGACCACTACAAACATATTACATAGCAATTACAATAAGTAAACGATATAAACACTAGTATACAACAAAAGGCTGATTTGCATTACATGTGCTTTGCTTTCTGTGAAAAACGATTTACTAATAAATGTTATGTCTTGCTTATATGTAGGTGGCCTGTTTTTGGCGTGTTGAGACAGTGAAATATTATGAACAGAGACACACATACTGCTTGCAGAGACAGACATGGTAGATTATATGTAACATGCTGGTCATGTGCCTAAGATCACACTGTGATTCTACCGAGACACAAGATGGCGGACTATCCAGACTGTTTAGAATGTTGACAGACATCCGACAGCCAATCAGCTTTCCGCTCGCGCACTCCCGTAGCGCGCCGGGTGCGCTCCCCGGTACGCGCGCCAGTGAGCGCTCGTAGCGCGCCTATGAATATATATATGTGGTTTTGAAGTTAATCTTCATAAAAACCACTGGAGCAATTTTCACCAAATATAGCAAAGGCACATCTACATACCAGTCCCTACAATTTTGCCAAGTTTGGTGTAATTCCGTTCAGCGGTTCGGGCTGTAGACTTGTCAGAACGTCCTATGGAAATTAACATGGGGAAAACACGTTTTGGGACCCCCCTTTTTTCTCAGGCCCCACTTCACGAATCCCCCCAAAACTTTCAGGGAAGGAGCGGAGCTGAGCTGGCCAAAATTCTGGAAAATTACATGCAAATTCCTCAACCGGTGCCAGAGTTATTCCAAATAGAATGTTGCGGATTTCCTATGGTAGCTAGGTCCTAACTATAACTACCTACTGGTGACCGCCAGTAGGTAATATATATACATATATATATATATATATATATATATATTCACTGAAAAAACCATAGGTTATAGACCATATATAGTTAGGAATTAGCATTTACAAAACCTTGAAAATTCACTGAAAAAACCATAGGTTATAGACCATATATAGTTAGGAATTAGCATTTAAAAAACCTTATTTTACTCACACAAAACCATTGAAATTCCATATATAGTTAGTTGCACTAACTATATATCGCGCACCTGCAATCCACTGCTGATGATGTCACATATTACATCATTCATGACATGGTCAGTGACATCACTGATGACATCACTGATGACATCTCAAATGACATCACTGATGACATCACTGATGACATCTCATTTGACATCAATGACCACATCACTGATGATATCATTCATGTGACAATACAATGCATCTCCTCACATTTTAATATAACCTCTGTTTCACCCAGTGTTAAATACAGAATATAATTTTTGAAACCATTGACACACCAATACTAGTTACTACATACGCACTCACTGATTCCTACGTCTACACACACCTTCACTCATTCACCCATACTATCATTCATACATACAATCACTCATCTTTACAACACTATCATATGCACTCATACACCTATACAGACACTCACAGTCTGCCACTCATCCATGGAGTTACTCACACACCTAGTCAGTCCTGTAAAGAATCAATGACACTTCCATTTTCTTGTCTATACAGTTAAACATAGAGCACCTTACATTTTCAAACATATACTAACACATACTTACCTTGTTATACAATCATTGATACAAGTACACATTGATCTGCACAGAGTCACACACCTCCCAGCCAGCCACACACACACTCAGTCTCCCATACAAATACTTGGACAATCAATCAGTAACCCATATAGTTAATTATATAGCTACTGATCAAAACATGCAGCAGTTTACAGAACAACAGACATAATGATGCACAAATTAAGACACTTTAGTCACTAACCCATGCACTCAGTGAGACACATTTAATCACTCACTCATGCATTCAGTCATGCACCTACTAAATCCTTTGTCCAGACACTTATACTTCCACTCATTCTTCAATATGTAAGACACATTTTAACTTTACAGAAAGATACAGTCACTGGATGTTGTCATCAGTGATGTCATCAGTGATGTCATTTGAGATGTCATCAGTGATGTCATCAGTGATGTCACTGACCATGTCATGAATGATGTAATATGTGACATCATCAGCAGTGGATTGCAGGTGCGCGATATATAGTTAGTGCAACTAACTATATATGGAATTTCAATGGTTTTGTGTGAGTAAAATAAGGTTTTTTAAATGCTAATTCCTAACTATATATGGTCTATAACCTATGGTTTTTTCAGTGAATTTTCAAGGTTTTGTAAATGCTAATTCCTAACTATATATGGTCTATAACCTATGGTTTTTTCAGTGAATTTCAATGGTTTTTTAATAGCAAATATCATAAGCTGTCGAATGTCAAGTACGTGGTAAGTGAAAACATTTTCGTGTTTATGCACACTGATCTGCTTTGAATGGTGCCCCCCCCCCTCATTTCTATTAGGAGTACTCTCTCTTTGCAGATAGTGAAAGGTAGTTAACGCAGGTCTTTGCCCCCATTGTAATCCGTCGTGCCTGCTTCTCTCTCCATTTGATTCATTGTTATCCAAGTATTTACTGTTTTAGAATTAGTTCTCTTTGGTTCATTCTCTATTTACAAACAAACACAGAGTCGCAATACTCTGTTTAGTCTTTGCAGATAACGAAAAATCGTGTAAAAAAAAAGAAAAGGAATCGAGCAAAATCAGTAGGCCACTAATAGGATCTCTTTTTGACCTCGCTAAAATAGAAACATTAGGAACAACCCCTCATGACAAATACAAAACTAGTGAGATGAACTGAACTCCACACAATGATGGCTGCAAAACAGCTCGGCTCCGCCACCCACCCCGCCCAAAATAACGATAAAGAACGGCTGCCATGATTGGTTGCGGAATGACCACGACGGAGCTACGAAATGGTGCTGCTCTCATGCTAACCCCAGCTTCAGTCTGAAACATCCAGAAACACTGTAGACTACCAATTCGATCAGTTCCGGTAGCGCCCCAATGTAACCCGGTAGAGAAGAACTAGCCCTCCCCTCTTTGACTGATGGTTCTTGTTGCCTGTCCCTTCTGTTGTCATTTAACAGAACTATTTAGCCTGCTGAAAGGGGTTGTGTTCCGACCGCTGGTTGGTGGAGACATTTTGACTATATTCTGTACCTGCGTTGTCGCGTAATGCGTCATATGACGCGCCGCGTTAGCGCATCCGGAAGTCATCCGGGGCGCGCAGCGCGTAACGTAAGCATAACAAGTCATGTGACTTGTTAATAAAACTTTTCATTGGTTCATTTTACTTTTCTTATTGTAATGATGAAAGGCTTGGTCATATGACCTAAAAATTACGCTTTTCATTACTTCCGAACATTATTTTTTCTTAAATATATGTTATAATGTTCCAGGCTAATGTACTTTCCCGGAAATTTTACAACTGTCCTGCAAGTAAAATATATTCTTTTTTCGAGAAAAAGAGCGTTTCTTCGTCCCATGACGGAGCCGTTGAGCAAAAGAGGGTCGACCTGCTGTCTTAGTCGCCGATACGCCTGAATATGAGATTCTTATCGATCACTTTATGTTGCAGGAATAGAAAACACAACAGCCCTTGACCATTTATCTTTACTGCGTTCCTTCGTATTATACCTTTTACCCTTCATGTAATTGGTCTGCTTTATTTCACTTGCCTTTTAATGATTCTAAAACAGTGACTATTATTAAAAACTTTACCAATGTATATACTACTACCATGTTTTCTTTTAAAAACCTTTATTGTGAAAATTTCATTATACAAATACGAGCCTATAACCACGTGGGCCGGCCACGGAGCAAACTGTAATCGTATATGATGAATAGACATTTACACTGTAGAGGAACGTAACGGGCGGGCCATTAGGTTGCAAGAACTAAGGTGTCTAACAGTTACGGAATCGGTGGACGTACATTTTATAATTAAAATACGACAGGGCCAGTTACAATAAAATTATCTAGATATACATTTGCGGGCAAGTACCATGGGTGACGTTAATTCGAACTTTCAACAGTACAGTAATCAATAACACATCAGAACTTAATATCAATAGGGATGTCGAAATATTCAATCAATTCTCGTCCCCGCCCGCCATGTGCTTCAAAACTGCATACGTATCTCGTGATTTCAAGGTTCTGCAACCAGTACACAACAAGGAGTTACGAGTCCCATTTATTCTGGCGCCATTTTGGGCGAGGACGGGCAGGTCCAGGATATAGTCAAAATGTCTCTACCAACCATCGACTATGATGATGTTCATATGCTGTATTTATTAGAGTAACACTCATCTGTCCACATGAAATTAATTTGCCACAATCTAAACATGTCATTTTAATCTTTCCAAAGTTCTTCTAAATATTTGGGACCGTTTCCCTTGCCTCTGAAGCTCTCAGTGCCACTTCTTTGATGAATGTACTAGCAGGTCACGGGTTATCCTCCAAATCTCTCTTTTATGCAGCACTATAATTAATTGGTGCCACCTCTCCATATGACGATGCATGGTATAGTTACCACAACTATATTTTTTTTCGGTTCCTCTGGAGAGTTCATCGTGGCAGATGAAGCGTGTAACGTACCGGGCATTTACCTTTTTTTGCATGTACAGGAAAGGAAAAAAAAATCGAGCGTCCGAGTTCTAAGGTGTCCCAGGGCCATTTTAGTGGACCAGGCCCAAATCCAAAGAACAGGCCGCCATTTTGAGAGTCCTGTTGCAGCCGCCTGTCGCTGTAGCATCAAGAGCAGCCGAAACTCAGCTGAATGGCAACTGAAACGGTAAAGGGGCGCCCCACTACAGCAGACGAGCCAGGCCCAAATCCAAAGAACAGCTATCTCACAGGCTAATGGGGCGACCCACGCCGAGTTTCAGCATTGTAGGATGACCACACAAGTACAGCAACTTGCTAGACATCACCTCGGTGCCATCCGGATCTCGGCGCCCCACTGCAGATGAAGTGCCTCTCAACTATGAAACCACCACGGTGACATCCGGATCTTGGCGCGTTGTGCTGCCTTCGGCCTATTCGCACATCGGTCCGCTACTGACGCCATCTCACAGGCTAATGGGGCGACCCACGCCGAGTTTCAGCATTGTAGGATGACCACACCAGTACAGCAACTTGCTAGACATCACCTCGGTGCCATCCGGATCTCGGCGCCCCACTGCAGATGAAGTGCCTCTCAACTATGAAACCACCACGGTGACATCCGGATCTTGGCGCGTTGTGCTGCCTTCGGCCTATTCGCACATCGGTCCGCTACTGACGCCATCTCACAGGCTAATGGGGCGACCCACGCCGAGTTTCAGCATTGTAGGATGACCACACCAGTACAGCAACTTGCTAGACATCACCTCGGTGCCATCCGGATCTCGGCGCCCCACTGCAGATGAAGTGCCTCTCAACTATGAAACCACCACGGTGACATCCGGATCTTGGCGCGTTGTGCTGCCTTCGGCCTATTCGCACATCGGTCCGCTACTGACGCCATCTCACAGGCTAATGGGGTGACCCACGCCGAGTTTCAGCATTGTAGGATGACCACACCAACTTGCTAGACATCACCTCAGTGCCATCCGAATCTTGGCATCTCAACGCCTAGTGGTATCTTCCATACAAAAAATATTGTTACGCTGCCTTTGGCCCCATTCGCACATCAGTCCGCAACTTAGACATCACCTCGGTGCCATCCGGATCTTGGCATCTCAGCGCCTTGTGGTGTCAGTCAGAAAATATTGTTGTGCTGCCTTCGGCCTATTCGCACATCGGTCCGCTACTGACGCCATCTCACAGGCCAACGGGGCGCCCCACGCCGACTTTCAGCATTGTAGGATGGCCACACCAGTGCGGCAACTTGCTACACACCACCTCGGTGCCATCCGGATCTTGGCATCTCAGCGCCTTGTGGTGTCTTCTACACCGGAAATATAGTAGAAAATATTGTTGCGCTGCCTTTGGCCCCATTCACACATCAGTCCGCTACTGACACCATCTCACAGGCCAACGGGGCGCCCCACGCCGACTTTCAACATTGTAGGATGGCCACAGAAGTGCGACAACTTACTAGACACCACCTCGGTGCCATCCGGATCTTGGCGCGTTGTGCTGCCTTCGGCCTATTCGCACATCGGTCCGCTACTGACGCAAACTCACAGGCCAACGGGGCGCCCCACGCCGACTTTCAGCATTGTAGGATGGCCACACCAGTGCGGCAACTTCCTACACACCACCTCGGTGCCATCCGGATCTTGGCGCGTAGTGAAGCTGCAGCAGCTGCAAATAAGCTTCAGACAGTGTTACAACCGCTGCTCAGAACTCTCAACTATGACACCACCTCGGTGCCATCCGGATCTTGGCGCGTTGTATTGCCTTCGGCCTATTCGCACATCGGTCCGCTACTGACGCCGCCTCACGTGCCAACGTATTTTCTCCGCATTTTATACCCTATGCCGCATAACAGGTCATGTGACTTGTTTATAAAACTTTTCATTGGTTCATTTTACTTTTGGTTTCCTAATGATGGAAGGCTTGATCATATGACCTAAAAACAACACTTTTCATTGGATGAAAACTTTTTTTTCCCCCCAAACGATGAAAGCCCCACCTTGTTTCTGGATGTTTCAGACTGAAGCTGGCGTCAGCATGAAAGCACCACCATCTTGTAGCTCAGTCGTGGTCATTCCGCGAGCAATCATGGCAGCCGCTCCCCACCAGAAGCCTGCAGGAGTCGGAGCCCCCAAAACTTTTGATGAATTCTCAAGGCGGAGGGGACGCTTTCGAGAATGGGGTCCAAGACCTAGCAGACAAGCGTCCGATTTCCAAGGTGTCCCAGGGCCATTTCAGTGGACCAGGCCCAAAAAGGAAACAGCCTGCCGCCATTTTGAGAGTCCTGTGACAGCCGCCTATCGCTGCACCGCAAGAGTGGGCGCAACTCAGCTGAATGGCGGATTTTGACACAGTGGACCAAAAGCGGACGGAATGGCAACTGAAACGGTAAAGGGGCGCCCCACTAAAACAGATGAGACTCCACCTGGAGAGGCCCGTTCACGCCGCCTCCCCCGGGGCGCTCCACGCCGTTATTCGGAGCAGCATTGTAGGATACCAAAACCAGTGCGGCAACTTACTGGACATCACCTTGGTGCCATCGTTCTGCTGCCTTGGAACTATTCGCACAACAGTTTGCTACTGATGACCCACCCCCCGCGACGCCCCACGCCGTTATTTGCTGGGTGGCAACTTACTAGACATCACTTTCGTGTCATCTAGATTTCGGCGCGTTCTGCTGCCTTGGAACTATTCGCACAACAGTTTGCTACTGATCACCCACCCCCCGCGACGCCCCACGCCGGAAATCTGGACGTTGTGCTGCGTTGGGACTATTCGCACAGCCGACCGCTACTTCGTTGTTTTTCTCTAAAAATGTTTATATGTTATTACTATTTTTGTTTTCTTGTATATATTTATAAATTATTAAAGTTTTATAATCTTACTACTTTGTCGGAGTGCTATATATTTTTAATGTGACACATAATTGTAAAAACTTTGATGTACAAAGAGTCATCCCTGGAATCTTCCGCTTCACGCTCGGTCCCCTCCCCAATCACAATACAGGATGGTTTTCAGATAATAGCAACGCTTCTGCTGTGACGGATCTCATCGAGTGTGGGCCTTGATCTACTATAACTCCTTTGAAGACGGGTGATTCTTTACAGCTGTGGCCATAAACTACATCTGCAGGGCTAGCTGATAGCCTAGGACCGGCCTGGACAATCGGACACAGAGGAAAAGGAGTGTCAGAGGGTGCGGTAGTGAATAGGGCGAAAGGGAGGTGTCGGGCGGGCACAGGGTGTGATTCTCAGGGAAGAACAGCGCAGATGGGGGGAGGTTTATTACCCATGCATAAAACAGAGAGCGGGGGTGACCACTGCCTGGGGGAGATGCTTGCGAGGGTGGGGAGCCATGCTAAGGATCGACAGCGTGCACAGAGTTGATCTGGTCAAGGCATCTAAAATGGCTGCCGTGCACGACAAAAGTGTGGCATTTGAAAAAAGACAAGATGGCGCACACAATGTTTTTCAACAATTCCTGATTTCCTTCGAATCGAACGTTAACAGACGTTGGGGCATATTACCAAAGTTAAGCGATATTTATCCCTAACGATGCATTGCAAAGATTTTTTTACCGTCAGAAATTATCGCAGATAAACCTTGCTATTATCAAGGTTTATCGCAAATACGATAAAAAACGAGCGCAATGCATTAATATCGCTGAAAACTCCGCGATATTCATGCATTACCGAGCTAATGCTCTTAGCCATGTTATCCACCTCCCATTGGATAACATGGCTAAGAACTGCTCAGGGCAGCTGTTACTTTTTGGAGATATTCGCGCTTATCTCGAATATTTCCAAAAGTTGATAATAGGAGATAGCGATGTTAGCGACTGTTTCCAGTCGCTAACATCTTGGCATGCCCACTTTGCATGTCATTAGTGATAAATATCACTCACATGCAAAGTGGGACCCAAGATGGTCGCTATCTCCTACTAGCCGTCGCTAACTGGTGTTAGCAACAGCTAGGTAATACAGATATAATTTTATCTCCGCGAAGCGGAGCGCTGTTACAGATATATATCTTGTTTTTGAACGTTAATTTCTCAAAATGCACTGAAGCACATATATTGAGACATAGCAAAGGCACATCGGGCTACCAGTCCCTAATATTTTACCAAGTTTCGTGCAAATCCATTCAGCCGTTCGATTATTATTATTATTTTTTTTTTTTGCCCCGCGGGGCCCTTTTAAAACCTCCACATCAAACCTAGGGGGTCAGCGAGGATCTACTATGCCCCCTTATGGTCATTTGCCCCTTCGCTTTGGCCTCCTCTTGTCTTTCGATCCTACCGAGAGACAAGATGGCGGCCGCTACGTACTGTTTGGAATGTTTACAGACACCGGAGAGCCAATCAGCTTCGCTTCGCAAAGCTCCGTAACGCGAAAAGTACGCGAAGCGGTGCGCTGTTACAGATATATATCTTTTTTTGAACGTTAATTTCTCAAAATCCACTGAAGCACATATATTGAGACCTAGCAAAGGCACATCGGGCTACCAGTCCCTACAATTTTGCCAAGTTTCGTGCAAATCCATTCAGCCGTTCGATTATTATTATTATTATTTTTTTTTGCCCCGCGGGGCCCTTTTAAAACCTCCACATCAAACCTAGGGGGTCAGCGAGGATCTACTATGCCCCCTTATAGTTATTTCCCCCTTTGTTTTGACCTCCTCTTGTCTCTCGATCCTACCGAGAGACAAGATGGCGGCCGCTACGGACTGTTTGGAATGTTGACAGACGCCGGAGAACCAATCAGCTTCGCTTCACAAAGCTCCGTTGCGCGAAAAGTCCGCGAACCAGAGCGCTAACCGGTCCGCTGTTACAGATATATATCTTTTTTTAAATGTTAATTTCTCAAAATCCACTGGAGCACATATATTGAGACCTACAAAAGGCACATCGGGCTACCAGTCCCTACAATTTTGCCAAGTTTCGTGCAAATCCATTCAGCCGTTCGGGCTAAAAGTGAGGCCAACCGCCCTATGGAAAACTCAATGTTAAAAACACGTTTTGGGACCCCCCTTTTTTCTCGGCCCCCACTGGACGAACCCCCCCCAAATTTTCAAGGGCTGCTCAGAAACAAAATGTGCCATTTTCCTGAAAATTTCAGCCGATTCCGTCCACAAACGCCAAAGTTATTAGACATAGAATTTTCAAAAAACCCATAGAGAAAAAATCCTAACTATATATACCTACTGGCGACCGCCATTAGGTAATATACATATATATATATTAACTACTGGTGGTTGCCAGTAGGTAGTTATAGTTAGGACCTTGTTTCTATTCAAAAAGCATTTTTTCTTTTCCCAATAACTTTGGCGCCGGTTGAAGAATCTTCGCCAAAGTTTCAAAACTTATGGCCCGCTCTGGTTCGCTACGTTCCTGAAAGTTTTGGGGTGATTCGGCATGCAGGGGCCAAGAAAAAAGGGGGTCCCAAAACATGTTTTCTCCATGTTAATTCCCATAGGGAACTTTAAACACGGCTACAGCCCGAACTGCTGAACGGAATTATACCACATTTGGCAAAATGTTAGCCCTTGTTTTAGAAAGAACTCTTTTTGTTAAATGGTGTCAATCCGTTCAGTAGTTCCTGAGAAATTAAAAAAAAAGAGGTTGAAAATGCATTTCCCGTAGGAAAACTTTAGACACAGCTACATCTCGAACTGCTGAATGGGTTTACACCAAATTTGGCACAAAGGTAGCCCTTGTTTGAGAAAGAACACTTTTTCTTAAACGGTGTAAATCCGTTCAGTAGTTGCTGAGAAAAGCAAAAAATTAAAGTTTTGATATAAAGAGGCACGGAGGATCGTGCACCCTACCGATCATGAGCTGCATTCTAATTGGCTTTCAACACTTCAAACCAGGCAGTGTGCCTCGGTAGAACCGAGAGGTACAAAAGGGGGTGGTAATGGATGGAGTATCTGAACCAATCATACACTCACACCCAGTCAACAGATCTGGGTTTAATCCATCACTGTGCTTTAGCCCACTCTGCCACCCCAGGTCAGACATGGCCATATGCAAATCAGTCTGACCCTGTGCCTCATGGGAACAGTCCAACCCGAAATGCCAAACCATGCCTTCCCTGGACCGGAAATAAGCTTCCTAGGACCGGTTTCTGGCATTCCAGCCGTCTTCAGCCAGGCTTGCTTGAACCCAGTGGCAAAGTAAGCAAGGGGCTCACGTCTGAGCATACCCTGCCAACTTATGGCGAACAAAACAGTACAAAAGGGGGTGGTGATGGACGGAGCATCTGAACCAATCAAACACTCACACCCAGTCAACAGATCTGGGTTTAATCCATCACCGTTCTTCAGCCCACTCTGCCACCCCAGTTCAGACATGGCAATATGCAAATCAGTCTGAGCCTGTGCCTCATGGGAACAGTCCAGCCCGAACTGCCAAGCCATGCCTTCCCTGGACTGGAAACAAGCTTCCTAGTACCGGTTTCTGGCATTCCAGCCGTCTTCAGCCAGGCTTGCTTGAATCCAGTGGCAAAGTGAGCAAGGGGCTCACGTCTGCGCATACCCTGTCAACGTACGGTGAACAAAGCGGTACAAAAGGGGGGGTGATGGACGGAGCATCTGAACCAATCAAACACTCACACCCAGTCAACAGATCTGGGTTTAATCCATCACCGTTCTTCAGCCCACTCTGCCACCCCAGTTCAGACATGGCCATATGCAAATCAGTCTGACCCTGTGGCTCATGGGAACAGTCCAGCCCGAACTGCCAAACCATGCCTTCCCTGGACCGGAAATAAGCTTCCTAGGACCGGTTTCTGGCATTCCAGCCGTCTTCAGCCAGGCTTGCTTGAACCCAGTGGCAAAGTAAGCAAGGGGCTCACGTCTGAGCATACCCTGCCAACTTATGGCGAACAAAAAGGTACAAAAGGGGGTGGTGATGGACGGAGCATCTGAACCAATCAAACACTCACACCCAGTCAACAGATCTGGGTTTAATCCATCACCGTTCTTCAGCCCACTCTGCCACCCCAGTTCAGACATGGCAATATGCAAATCAGTCTGAGCCTGTGCCTCATGGGAACAGTCCAGCCCGAACTGCCAAGCCATGCCTTCCCTGGACCGGAAACAAGCTTCCTAGGACCGTTTTTTGGCATTCCAGCCATCTTCAGTCAGGCTTGCTTGAATACAGTGGCAAAGTGAGCTAGGGGCTCACGTCTGAGCATACCCTGCCAACCTATGATGAACAAAGCGGTACAAAAGGGGTGTGGTGATGGACGGAGCATCTGAACGAATCAAACACTCACACCCAGTCAACAGATCTGGGTTTAATCCATCACTGTTCTTTATCCCACTCTGCCACCCCAGTTCAGACATGGCCATATGCAAATCAGTCTGACCCTGTGCCTCATGGGAACAGTCCAGCACGAACTGCCAAGCCATGCCTTCCCTGGACCGGAAACAAGCTTCCTAGGACCGGTTTCTGCCATTCCAGCCGTCTTCAGCCAGGCTTGCTTGAAACCAGTGGCAAAGTGAGCAAGGGGCTCACGCCTGCGCATACCCTGCCAACTTATGGCGAACAATGCGGTACAAAAGGGGGTGGTGATGGACGGAGCCTCTGAACCAATCAAACACTCACACCCAGTCAACAGATCTGGGTTTAATCCATCACCGTTCTTTAGCCCACTCTGCCACCCCAGTTCAGACATGGCCATATGCAAATCAGTCTGACCCTGTGCCTCATGGGAACAGTCCAGCCTGAACTGCCAAACCATGCCTTCCCTGGACCGGAAACAAGCTTCCTAGGACCGCTTTCTGGCATTCCAGCTGTCTTCAGCCAGGCTTGCTTGAATCCAGTGACAAAGTGAGCAAGGGGCTCACGTCTGCGCATACCCTGCTAACTTATGGCAAACAAAGCGGTACAAAAGGGGGTGGTGATGGACGGAGCATATGAACCAATCAAACACTCACACCCAGTCAACAGATCTGGGATTAATCCATCACTGTTCTTTAGCCCACTCTGCCACCCCAGGTCAGACATGGCCATATGCAAATCAGTCTGACCCTGTGTCTCATGGGAACAGTCCAGCCCGAACTGCTAAGCAATGCCTTCCCTGAACTGGAAACAAGCTTTGTAGGACCAGTTTCTGGCATTCCAGCCATCTTCAGCGAGGCTTGCTTGAATCCAGTGGCAAAGTGAGCAAGGGGCTCACGTCTGAGCATACCCTGCCAACTTATGGCAAACAAAGCGGGACAAAAGGGGGTGGTGATGGACCGAGCATCTGAACCAATCAAACACTCACACCCAGTCAACAGATCTGGGTTTAATCCATCACCGTTCTTTATCCCACTCTGCCACCCCAGTTCAGACATGGCCATATGCAAATCAGTCTGACCCTGTGCCTCATGGGAACAGTCCAGCCCGAACTGCCAAGCCATGCCTTCCCTGGACCGGAAATAAGCTTCCTAGGACCGGTTTCTGCCATTCCAGCCGTCTTCAGCCAGGCTTGCTTGAATCCAGTGGCAAAGTGAGCAAGGGGCTCACGCCTCCTCATACCCTGCCAACTTATGGCGAACAAAGCGGTAAAAAAGGGGGTAGTGATGGACGGAGCATCTGAACCAATCCAACACTCACACCCAGTCAACAGATCTGGGTTTAATCCATCACCGTTCTTTAGCCCACTCTGCCACCCCAGTTCAGACATGGCCATATGCAAATCAGTCTGACCCTGTGCCTCATGGGAATAGTCCAGCCTAAACTGCCAAACCATGCCTTCTCTGGATCGGAAACAAGCTTCCTAGGACCGGTTTCTGGCATTCCAGGCGTCTTCAGCCAGGCTTGCTTGAATCCAGTGACAAAGTGAGCAAGGGACTCACGTCTGCGCATACCCTGCAAACTTATGGCGAACAAAGCGGTACAAAAGGGAGTGGTGATGGACGGAGCATATGAACCAATCAAACACTCACACCCAGTCAACAGATCTGGGATTAATCCATCACCATTCTTTAGCCCACTCTGCCACCTCAGTTCAGAGATGGCCATATGCAAATCAGTCTGACCCTGTGTCTCATGGGAACAGTCCAGCCCGAACTGCAAAGCCATGCCTTCCCTGGACCGGAAACAAGCTTTGTAGGACCGGTTTCTGGCATTCCAGCCGTCTTCAGCGATGCTTGCTTGAATCCAGTGGCAAAGTGAGCAAGGGGCTCACGTCTGAGCATACCCTGCCAACTTTTGGCAAACAAAGCGGGACAAAAGGGGGTGTTGATGGACCGAGCATCTGAACCAATCAAACACTCACACCCAGTCAACAGATCTGGGTTTAATCCATCACCGTTCTTTAGCCCACTCTGCCACCCCAGTTCAGACATGGCCATATGCAAATCAGTCTGACCCTGTTCCTCATGGGAACAGTCCAGCCCGAACTGCCAAGCCATGCCTTCCCTGGACCGGAAACAAGCTTCCTAGGACCGGTTTCTGGCATTCCAGCCGTCTTCAGCAGGCTTGCTTGAATCCAGTGGCAAAGTGAGCAAGGGGCTCACATCTGAGCATACCCTGCCAACTTATGGCGAACAAAGCGGTACAAAAGGGGGTGGTGATGGACGGAGCATCTGAACTAATCAAACACTCACACCCAGTCAACGGATCTGGGTTTAATCCATCACCGTTCTTTAGCCCACTCTGCCACCCCAGTTCAGACATGGCCATATGCAAATCAGTTTGACCCTGTGCCTCATGGGAACAGTCCAGCCCGAACTGCCAAGCCATGCCTTCCCTGGACCGGAAACAAGCTTCCTAGGACCGGTTTCTGGCATTCCAGCCGTCTTCAGCCTGGCATGCTTGAATCCAGTGACAAAGTGAGCAAGGGGCTCACCTCTGAGCATACCCTGCCAACTTATGGTGAACAAAGCGGTACAAAAGGGGGTGGTGATGGACGGAGCATCTGAACCAATCAAACACTCACTCCCAGTCAACAGATCTGGGTTTAATCCATCACCGTTCTTCAGCCCACTCTGCCACCCTAGAACAGACATGTCCATACGCAAATCAGTCTGACCCTGTGCCTCATGGGAACAGTCCAGCCTGAACTGCCAAGCCATGCCTTCCCTGGACCGGAAACAAGCTTCCTAGGACCGGTTTCTGGCATTCCAGCCGTCTTCAGCCAGGCTTGCTTGAATCCAGTGGCAAAGTGAGCAAGGGACTCACGTCTGAGCATACCCTGCCAACTTTTGGCGAACAAAGCGGTACAAAAGGGGGTGGTGATGGACGGAGCATCTGAACCAATCAAACACTCACACCCAGTCAACAGATCTTGGTTTAATCCATCATCGTTCTTTAGCCCACTCTGCCACCCCAATTCAGACATGGCCATATGCAAATCAGTCTGACCATGTGCCTCATGGGAACACTCCAGCCCGAACTGCCGAGCCATGCCTTCCCTGGACCGGAAACAAGCTTCCTAGGACCGGTTTCTGGCATTGCAGCCGTCTTCAGACAGGCTTGCTTTAATCCAGTGGCAAAGTGAGCTAGGAGCTCACGTCTGAGGATACCCTGCAAACTTTAGCGAACAAAGCGGTACAAAAGGGGGTGGTTGTGGACGGAGCATCTGAACCAATCAAACACTCACACCCAGTCAACAGATCTGGGTTTAATCCATCACTGTTCTTTAGCCCACTCTGCCACACCAGTTCGGACATGGCCATATGCAAATCAGTCTGACCCTGTGCCTCATGGGAACAGTCCAGCCCGAACTGCCAAGCCATGCTTTCCCTGGACCGGAAACAAGCTTCCTAGGACCTGTTTCTGGCATTCCAGCTGTCTTCAGCCAGGCTTGCTTGAATCCAGTGGCAAAGTGAGCATGGGGCTCACGTCTGAGCATACCCTGCCAACTTATGGCGAACAAAGTGTTACAATAGGGGGTGGTGATGGACCGAGCATCTGAACCAATTAAACCCTCACAACCAGTCAATAGATCTGGGTTTAATCCATCACCGTTCTTTGGCCCACTCTGCCACCCCAGTTCAGACATGGCCATATGCAAATCAGTCTGACCCTGTGCCTCATGGGAACAGTCCAGCCCGAACTGCCAAGTCATGCCTTTCCTGGACCGGAAATGAGCTTCCTAGGAATGGGTTTCAGGCATGCCAGCCGTCTTCAGCCAGCCTTGCTCGAATCCAGTGGCAAAGTGAGCAAGGGGCTCACGTCTGAGCATACCCTGCCAACGTATGGCGAACAAAGCGGGACAAAAGGGGGTGGTGATGGACCGAGAATCTGATCCAATCAAACACTCACACCCAGTCAACAGATCTGGGTTTAATCCATCACCGTTCTTTAGCCACTCTGCCACCCCAGTTCAGACATGGCCATATGCAAATCAGTCTGACCCTGTGCCTCATGAGAACAGTCCAGCCCGAACTGCCACGCCATGCCTTCCCTGGACCGGAAACAAGCTTCCTAGGACCGGTTTCTGGCATTCCAACCGTCTTCAGCAGGCTTGCTTGAATCCAATGGCAAATTGAGCAAGGGGTTAATGTCTGAGCATACCCTGCCAACTTATGGCGAACAAAGTGGCACAAAAGGGGGTGGTGATGGACGGAGCATCTGAACCAATCAAACACTCACACCCAGTCAACAGATCTGGGTTTAATCCATCACCGTTCTTCAGCGCACTCTGCCACCCCAGTTCAGACATGGCCATATGCAAATCAGTCTGACCCTGTGCCTCATGGGAACAGTCCAGCCCGAACTGCCAAGCCATGCCTTTCCTGGACCGGAAACAAGCTTCCTAGGAATGGGTTTCTGGCATGCCAGCCGTCTTCAGCCAGGCTTGCTCGAATCCAGTGGCAAAGTGAGCAAAGGGCTCACATCTGAGCATACCCTGCCAACTTATGGCGAACAAAGCGGTACAATAGGGGGTGGTGATGGACCGAGCATCTGAACCAATTAAACACTCAAACCCAGTCAACAGATCTGGGTTTAATCCATCACCGATCTTTGGCCCACTCTGCCACCCCAGTTCAGACATGGCCATATGCAAATCAGTCTGACCCTGTGCCTCATGGGAACAGTCCAGCCCGAACTGCCAAGCCATGACTTTCCTGGACCGGAAACAAACTCCCTAGGAATGGGTTTCTGGCATGCCAGCCATCTTCAGCCAGGCTTGCTCGAATCCAGTGGCAAAGTGAGCAAGGGGTTAACGTCTGAGCATACCCTGCCAACTTATGGCGAACAAAGTGGTACAAAAGGGGGTGGTGATGGACTGAGCATCTGAACCAATCAAACACTCACACCCAGTCAGCAGATCTGGGTTTAATCCATCACCGTTCTTTAGCCCACTCTGCCACCCCAGTTCAGACATGGCCATATGCAAATCAGTCTGACCCTGTGCCTCATGGGAACAGTCCAGCCCAAACTGAGAAAAGCCATGCCTTTCCTGGACCGGAAACAAGCTTCCTAGGAATGGGTTTCTGGCATGCCAGCCGTCTTCAGCCAGGGTTGCTCGAATCCAGTGGCAAAGTGAGCAAGGAGCTCACGTCTGAGCATACCCTGCCAACTTATGGCGAACAAAGCAGTACAATAGGGGGTGGTGATGGACCGAGCATCTGAACCAATTAAACACTCACACCCAGTCAACAGATCTGGGTTTAATCCATCACCGTTCTTTGGCCCACTCTGCCACCCCAGTTCAGACATGGCCATATGAAAATCAGTTTGACCCTATGCCTCATGGGAACAGTCCAGCCCGAACTGCCAAGCCATGCCTTTCCTGGACCGGAAACAAGCTTCCTAGGAATGGGTTTCTGGCATGTCAGCCGTCTTCAGCCAGGCTTGTTCGAATCCAGTGGCAAAGTGAGCAAGGGGCTCACGTCTGAGCATACCCTGCCAACTTTTGGCGAACAAAGCGGGACAAAAGGGGGTGGTGATGGACCGAGCATCTGATCCAATCAAACTCTCACACCCAGTCAACAGATCTGGGTTTAATCCATCACCGTTCTTTAGCCCACTCTGCCACCCCAGTTCAGACATGGCCATATGCAAATCAGTCTGACCCTTTGCCTCATGGGAACAGTCCAGCCCCAACTGCCAAACCATGCCTTCCCTGGACCGGAAACAAGCTTCCTAGGACCGCTTTCTGGCATTCCAGCTGTCTTCAGCCAGGCTTGCTTGAATCCAGTGACAAAGTGAGCAAGGGGCTCACGTCTGCGCATACCCTGCTAACTTATGGCAAACAAAGCGGTACAAAAGGGGGTGGTGATGGACGGAGCATATGAACCAATCAAACACTCACACCCAGTCAACAGATCTGGGATTAATCCATCACTGTTCTTTAGCCCATTCTGCCACCCCAGGTCAGACATGGCCATATGCAAATCAGTCTGACCCTGTGTCTCATGGGAACAGTCCAGCCCGAACTGCTAAGCAATGCCTTCCCTGAACTGGAAACAAGCTTTGTAGGACCAGTTTCTGGCATTCCAGCCGTCTTCAGCGAGGCTTGCTTGAATCCAGTGGCAAAGTGAGCAAGGGGCTCACGTCTGAGCATACCCTGCCAACTTATGGCGAACAAAGCGGGACAAAAGGGGGTGGTGATGGACCGAGCATCTGAACCAATCAAACACTCACACCCAGTCAACAGATCTGGGTTTAATCCATCACCGTTCTTTATCCCACTCTGCCACCCCAGTTCAGACATGGCCATATGCAAATCAGTCTGACCCTGTGCCTCATGGGAACAGTCCAGCCCGAACTGCCAAGCCATGCCTTCCCTGGACCGGAAATAAGCTTCCTAGGACCGGTTTCTGCCATTCCAGCCGTCTTCAGCCAGGCTTGCTTGAATCCAGTGGCAAAGTGAGCAAGGGGCTCACGCCTCCTCATACCCTGCCAACTTATGGCGAACAAAGCGGTAAAAAAGGGGGTAGTGATGGACGGAGCATCTGAACCAATCCAACACTCACACCCAGTCAACAGATCTGGGTTTAATCCATCACCGTTCTTTAGCCCACTCTGCCACCCCAGTTCAGACATGGCCAAATGCAAATCAGTCTGACCCTGTGCCTCATGGGAATAGTCCAGCCTAAACTGCCAAACCATGCCTTCTCTGGATCGGAAACAAGCTTCCTAGGACCGGTTTCTGGCATTCCAGGCGTCTTCAGCCAGGCTTGCTTGAATCCAGTGACAAAGTGAGCAAGGGACTCACGTCTGCGCATACCCTGCAAACTTATGGCGAACAAAGCGGTACAAAAGGGAGTGGTGATGGACGGAGCATATGAACCAATCAAACACTCACACCCAGTCAACAGATCTGGGATTAATCCATCACCATTCTTTAGCCCACTCTGCCACCTCAGTTCAGAGATGGCCATATGCAAATCAGTCTGACCCTGTGTCTCATGGGAACAGTCCAGCCCGAACTGCAAAGCCATGCCTTCCCTGGACCGGAAACAAGCTTTGTAGGACCGGTTTCTGGCATTCCAGCCGTCTTCAGCGATGCTTGCTTGAATCCAGTGGCAAAGTGAGCAAGGGGCTCACGTCTGAGCATACCCTGCCAACTTTTGGCAAACAAAGCGGGACAAAAGGGGGTGTTGATGGACCGAGCATCTGAACCAATCAAACACTCACACCCAGTCAACAGATCTGGGTTTAATCCATCACCGTTCTTTAGCCCACTCTGCCACCCCAGTTCAGACATGGCCATATGCAAATCAGTCTGACCCTGTTCCTCATGGGAACAGTCCAGCCCGAACTGCCAAGCCATGCCTTCCCTGGACCGGAAACAAGCTTCCTAGGACCGGTTTCTGGCATTCCAGCCGTCTTCAGCAGGCTTGCTTGAATCCAGTGGCAAAGTGAGCAAGGGGCTCACATCTGAGCATACCCTGCCAACTTATGGCGAACAAAGCGGTACAAAAGGGGGTGGTGATGGACGGAGCATCTGAACCAATCAAACACTCACACCCAGTCAACGGATCTGGGTTTAATCCATCACCGTTCTTTAGCCCACTCTGCCACCCCAGTTCAGACATGGCCATATGCAAATCAGTCTGACCCTGTGCCTCATGGGAACAGTCCAGCCCGAACTGCCAAGCCATGCCTTCCCTGGACCGGAAACAAGCTTCCTAGGACCGGTTTCTGGCATTCCAGCCGTCTTCAGCCTGGCATGCTTGAATCCAGTGACAAAGTGAGCAAGGGGCTCACGTCTGAGCATACCCTGCCAACCTATGGCGAACAAAGCGGTACAAAAGGGGTGTGGTGATGGACAGAGCATCTGAACGAATCAAACACTCACACCCAGTCAACAGATCTGGGTTTAATCCATCACTGTTCTTTATCCCACTCTGCCACCCCAGTTCAGACATGGCCATATGCAAATCAGTCTGACCCTGTGCCTCATGGGAACAGTCCAGCACGAACTGCCAAGCCATGCCTTCCCTGGACCGGAAACAAGCTTCCTAGGACCGGTTTCTGCCATTCCAGCCGTCTTCAGCCAGGCTTGCTTGAAACCAGTGGCAAAGTGAGCAAGGGGCTCACGCCTGCGCATACCCTGCCAACTTATGGCGAACAATGCGGTACAAAAGGGGGTGGTGATGGACGGAGCCTCTGAACCAATCAAACACTCACACCCAGTCAACAGATCTGGGTTTAATCCATCACCGTTCTTTAGCCCACTCTGCCACCCCAGTTCAGACATGGCCATATGCAAATCAGTCTGACCCTGTGCCTCATGGGAACAGTCCAGCCCGAACTGCCAAACCATGCCTTCCCTGGACCGGAAACAAGCTTCCTAGGACCGCTTTCTGGCATTCCAGCTGTCTTCAGCCAGGCTTGCTTGAATCCAGTGACAAAGTGAGCAAGGGGCTCACGTCTGCGCATACCCTGCTAACTTATGGCAAACAAAGCGGTACAAAAGGGGGTGGTGATGGACGGAGCATATGAACCAATCAAACACTCACACCCAGTCAACAGATCTGGGATTAATCCATCACTGTTCTTTAGCCCACTCTGCCACCCCAGGTCAGACATGGCCATATGCAAATCAGTCTGACCCTGTGTCTCATGGGAACAGTCCAGCCCGAACTGCTAAGCAATGCCTTCCCTGAACTGGAAACAAGCTTTGTAGGACCAGTTTCTGGCATTCCAGCCGTCTTCAGCGAGGCTTGCTTGAATCCAGTGGCAAAGTGAGCAAGGGGCTCACGTCTGAGCATACCCTGCCAACTTATGGCGAACAAAGCGGGACAAAAGGGGGTGGTGATGGACCGAGCATCTGAACCAATCAAACACTCACACCCAGTCAACAGATCTGGGTTTAATCCATCACCGTTCTTTATCCCACTCTGCCACCCCAGTTCAGACATGGCCATATGCAAATCAGTCTGACCCTGTGCCTCATGGGAACAGTCCAGCCCGAACTGCCAAGCCATGCCTTCCCTGGACCGGAAATAAGCTTCCTAGGACCGGTTTCTGCCATTCCAGCCGTCTTCAGCCAGGCTTGCTTGAATCCAGTGGCAAAGTGAGCAAGGGGCTCACGCCTCCTCATACCCTGCCAACTTATGGCGAACAAAGCGGTAAAAAAGGGGGTAGTGATGGACGGAGCATCTGAACCAATCCAACACTCACACCCAGTCAACAGATCTGGGTTTAATCCATCACCGTTCTTTAGCCCACTCTGCCACCCCAGTTCAGACATGGCCATATGCAAATCAGTCTGACCCTGTGCCTCATGGGAATAGTCCAGCCTAAACTGCCAAACCATGCCTTCTCTGGATCGGAAACAAGCTTCCTAGGACCGGTTTCTGGCATTCCAGGCGTCTTCAGCCAGGCTTGCTTGAATCCAGTGACAAAGTGAGCAAGGGACTCACGTCTGCGCATACCCTGCAAACTTATGGCGAACAAAGCGGTACAAAAGGGAGTGGTGATGGACGGAGCATATGAACCAATCAAACACTCACACCCAGTCAACAGATCTGCGATTAATCCATCACCATTCTTTAGCCCACTCTGCCACCTCAGTTCAGAGATGGCCATATGCAAATCAGTCTGACCCTGTGTCTCATGGGAACAGTCCAGCCCGAACTGCAAAGCCATGCCTTCCCTGGACCGGAAACAAGCTTTGTAGGAACGGTTTCTGGCATTCCAGCCGTCTTCAGCGATGCTTGCTTGAATCCAGTGGCAAAGTGAGCAAGGGGCTCACGTCTGAGCATACCCTGCCAACTTTTGGCAAACAAAGCAGGACAAAAGGGGGTGTTGATGGACCGAGCATCTGAACCAATCAAACACTCACACCCAGTCAACAGATCTGGGTTTAATCCATCACCGTTCTTTAGCCCACTCTGCCACCCCAGTTCAGACATGGCCATATGCAAATCAGTCTGACCCTGTTCCTCATGGGAACAGTCCAGCCCGAACTGCCAAGCCATGCCTTCCCTGGACCGGAAACAAGCTTCCTAGGACCGGTTTCTGGCATTCCAGCCGTCTTCAGCAGGCTTGCTTGAATCCAGTGGCAAAGTGAGCAAGGGGCTCACATCTGAGCATACCCTGCCAACTTATGGCGAACAAAGCGGTACAAAAGGGGGTGGTGATGGACGGAGCATCTGAACCAATCAAACACTCACACCCAGTCAACGGATCTGGGTTTAATCCATCACCGTTCTTTAGCCCACTCTGCCACCCCAGTTCAGACATGGCCATATGCAAATCAGTCTGACCCTGTGCCTCATGGGAACAGTCCAGCCCGAACTGCCAAACCATGCCTTCCCTGGACCGGAAACAAGCTTCCTAGGACCGGTTTCTGGCATTCCAGCCGTCTTCAGCCTGGCATGATTGAATCCAGTGACAAAGTGAGCAAGGGGCTCACCTCTGAGCATACCCTGCCAACTTATGGTGAACAAAGCGGTACAAAAGGGGGTGGTTATGGACGGAGCATCTGAACCAATCAAACACTCACTCCCAGTCAACAGATCTGGGTTTAATCCATCACCGTTCTTCAGCCCACTCTGCCACCCTAGAACAGACATGTCCATACGCAAATCAGTCTGACCCTGTGCCTCATGGGAACAGTCCAGCCTGAACTGCCAAGCCATGCCTTCCCTGGACCGGAAACAAGCTTCCTAGGACCGGTTTCTGGCATTCCAGCCGTCTTCAGCCAGGCTTGCTTGAATCCAGTGGCAAAGTGAGCAAGGGACTCACGTCTGAGCATACCCTGCCAACTTTTGGCGAACAAAGCGGTACAAAAGGGGGTGGTGATGGACGGAGCATCTGAACCAATCAAACACTCACACCCAGTCAACAGATCTTGGTTTAATCCATCATCGTTCTTTAGCCCACTCTGCCACCCCAATTCAGACATGGCCATATGCAAATCAGTCTGACCATGTGCCTCATGGGAACACTCCAGCCCGAACTGCCGAGCCATGCCTTCCCTGGACCGGAAACAAGCTTCCTAGGACCGGTTTCTGGCATTGCAGCCGTCTTCAGACAGGCTTGCTTTAATCCAGTGGCAAAGTGAGCTAGGAGCTCACGTCTGAGGATACCCTGCAAACTTTAGCGAACAAAGCGGTACAAAAGGGGGTGGTTGTGGACGGAGCATCTGAACCAATCAAACACTCACACCCAGTAAACAGATCTGGGTTTAATCCATCACTGTTCTTTAGCCCACTCTGCCACACCAGTTCGGACATGGCCATATGCAAATCAGTCTGACCCTGTGCCTCATGGGAACAGTCCAGCCCGAACTGCCAAGCCATGCTTTCCCTGGACCGGAAACAAGCTTCCTATGACCTGTTTCTGGCATTCCAGCTGTCTTCAGCCAGGCTTGCTTGAATCCAGTGGCAAAGTGAGCATGGGGCTCACGTCTGAGCATACCCTGCCAACTTATGGCGAACAAAGTGTTACAATAGGGGGTGGTGATGGACCGAGCATCTGAACCAATTAAACCCTCACAACCAGTCAATAGATCTGGGTTTAATCCATCACCGTTCTTTGGCCCACTCTGCCACCCCAGTTCAGACATGGCCATATGCAAATCAGTCTGACCCTGTGCCTCATGGGAACAGTCCAGCCCGAACTGCCAAGTCATGCCTTTCCTGGACCGGAAATGAGCTTCCTAGGAATGGGTTTCAGGCATGCCAGCCGTCTTCAGCCAGCCTTGCTCGAATCCAGTGGCAAAGTGAGCAAGGGGCTCACGTCTGAGCATACCCTGCCAACGTATGGCGAACAAAGCGGGACAAAAGGGGGTGGTGATGGACCGAGAATCTGATCCAATCAAACACTCACACCCAGTCAAAAGATCTGGGTTTAATCCATCACCGTTCTTTAGCCACTCTGCCACCCCAGTTCAGACATGGCCATATGCAAATCAGTCTGACCCTGTGCCTCATGAGAACAGTCCAGCCCGAACTGCCACGCCATGCCTTCCCTGGACCGGAAACAAGCTTCCTAGGACCGGTTTCTGGCATTCCAGCCGACTTCAGCAGGCTTGCTTGAATCCAATGGCAAATTGAGCAAGGGGTTAATGTCTGAGCATACCCTGCCAACTTATGGCGAACAAAGTGGTACAAAAGGGGGTGGTGATGGACGGAGCATCTGAACCAATCAAACACTCACACCCAGTCAACAGATCTGGGTTTAATCCATCACCGTTCTTCAGCGCACTCTGCCACCCCAGTTCAGACATGGCCATATGCAAATCAGTCTGACCCTGTGCCTCATGGGAACAGTCCAGCCCGAACTGCCAAGCCATGCCTTTCCTGGACCGGAAACAAGCTTCCTAGGAATGGGTTTCTGGCATGCCAGCCGTCTTCAGCCAGGCTTGCTCGAATCCAGTGGCAAAGTGAGCAAGGGGCTCACATCTGAGCATACCCTGCCAACTTATGGCGAACAAAGCGGTACAATAGGGGGTGGTGATGGACCGAGCATCTGAACCAATTAAACACTCAAACCCAGTCAACAGATCTGGGTTTAATCCATCACCGATCTTTGGCCCACTCTGCCACCCCAGTTCAGACATGGCCATATGCAAATCAGTCTGACCCTGTGCCTCATGGGAACAGTCCAGCCCGAACTGCCAAGCCATGACTTTCCTGGACCGGAAACAAACTCCCTAGGAATGGGTTTCTGGCATGCCAGCCATCTTCAGCCAGGCTTGCTCGAATCCAGTGGCAAAGTGAGCAAGGGGTTAACGTCTGAGCATACCCTGCCAACTTATGGCGAACAAAGTGGTACAAAAGGGGGTGGTGATGGACTGAGCATCTGAACCAATCAAACACTCACACCCAGTCAGCAGATCTGGGTTTAATTCATCACCGTTCTTTAGCCCACTCTGCCACCCCAGTTCAGACATGGCCATATGCAAATCAGTCTGACCCTGTGCCTCATGGGAACAGTCCAGCCCAAACTGAGAAAAGCCATGCCTTTCCTGGACCGGAAACAAGCTTCCTAGGAATGGGTTTCTGGCATGCCAGCCGTCTTCAGCCAGGGTTGCTCGAATCCAGTGGCAAAGTGAGCAAGGAGCTCACGTCTGAGCATACCCTGCCAACTTATGGCGAACAAAGCAGTACAATAGGGGGTGGTGATGGACCGAGCATCTGAACCAATTAAACACTCACACCCAGTCAACAGATCTGGGTTTAATCCATCACCGTTCTTTGGCCCACTCTGCCACCCCAGTTCAGACATGGCCATATGAAAATCAGTTTGACCCTATGCCTCATGGGAACAGTCCAGCCCGAACTGCCAAGCCATGCCTTTCCTGGACCGGAAACAAGCTTCCTAGGAATGGGTTTCTGGCATGTCAGCCGTCTTCAGCCAGGCTTGTTCGAATCCAGTGGCAAAGTGAGCAAGGGGCTCACGTCTGAGCATACCCTGCCAACTTTTGGCGAACAAAGCGGGACAAAAGGGGGTGGTGATGGACCGAGCATCTGATCCAATCAAACTCTCACACCCAGTCAACAGATCTGGGTTTAATCCATCACCGTTCTTTAGCCCACTCTGCCACCCCAGTTCAGACATGGCCATATGCAAATCAGTCTGACCCTGTGCCTCATGGGAACAGTCCAGCCCGAACTGCCAAACCATGCCTTCCCTGGACCGGAAACAAGCTTCCTAGGACTGCTTTCTGGCATTCCAGCTGTCTTCAGCCAGGCTTGCTTGAATCCAGTGACAAAGTGAGCAAGGGGCTCACGTCTGCGCATACCCTGCTAACTTATGGCAAACAAAGCGGTACAAAAGGGGGTGGTGATGGACGGAGCATATGAACCAATCAAACACTCACACCCAGTCAACAGATCTGGGATTAATCCATCACTGTTCTTTAGCCCACTCTGCCACCCCAGGTCAGACATGGCCATATGCAAATCAGTCTGACCCTGTGTCTCATGGGAACAGTCCAGCCCGAACTGCTAAGCAATGCCTTCCCTGAACTGGAAACAAGCTTTGTAGGACCAGTTTCTGGCATTCCAGCCGTCTTCAGCGAGGCTTGCTTGAATCCAGTGGCAAAGTGAGCAAGGGGCTCACGTCTGAGCATACCCTGACAACTTATGGCGAACAAAGCGGGACAAAAGGGGGTGGTGATGGACCGAGCATCTGAACCAATCAAACACTCACACCCAGTCAACAGATCTGGGTTTAATCCATCACCGTTCTTTATCCCACTCTGCCACCCCAGTTCAGACATGGCCATATGCAAATCAGTCTGACCCTGTGCCTCATGGGAACAGTCCAGCCCGAACTGCCAAGCCATGCCTTCCCTGGACCGGAAATAAGCTTCCTAGGACCGGTTTCTGCCATTCCAGCCGTCTTCAGCCAGGCTTGCTTGAATCCAGTGGCAAAGTGAGCAAGGGGCTCACGCCTCCTCATACCCTGCCAACTTATGGCGAACAAAGCGGTAAAAAAGGGGGTAGTGATGGACGGAGCATCTGAACCAATCCAACACTCACACCCAGTCAACAGATCTGGGTTTAATCCATCACCGTTCTTTAGCCCACTCTGCCACCCCAGTTCAGACATGGCCATATGCAAATCAGTCTGACCCTGTGCCTCATGGGAATAGTCCAGCCTAAACTGCCAAACCATGCCTTCTCTGGATCGGAAACAAGCTTCCTAGGACCGGTTTCTGGCATTCCAGGCGTCTTCAGCCAGGCTTGCTTGAATCCAGTGACAAAGTGAGCAAGGGACTCACGTCTGCGCATACCCTGCAAACTTATGGCGAACAAAGTGGTACAAAAGGGAGTGGTGATGGACGGAGCATCTGAACCAATCAAACACTCACACCCAGTCAACAGATCTGGGTTTAATCCATCACCGTTCTTTAGCCCACTCTGCCACCCCAGTTCAGACATGGCCATATGCAAATCAGTCTGACCCTGTTCCTCATGGGAACAGTCCAGCCCGAACTGCCAAGCCATGCCTTCCCTGGACCGGAAACAAGCTTCCTAGGACCGGTTTCTGGCATTCCAGCCGTCTTCAGCAGGCTTGCTTGAATCCAGTGGCAAAGTGAGCAAGGGGCTCACATCTGAGCATACCCTGCCAACTTATGGCGAACAAAGCGGTACAAAAGGGGGTGGTGATGGACGGAGCATCTGAACCAATCAAACACTCACACCCAGTCAACGGATCTGGGTTTAATCCATCACCGTTCTTTAGCCCACTCTGCCACCCCAGTTCAGACATGGCCATATGCAAATCAGTCTGACCCTGTGCCTCATGGGAACAGTCCAGCCCGAACTGCCAAGCCATGCCTTCCCTGGACCGGAAACAAGCTTCCTAGGACCGGTTTCTGGCATTCCAGCCGTCTTCAGCCTGGCATGCTTGAATCCAGTGACAAAGTGAGCAAGGGGCTCACCTCTGAGCATACCCTGCCAACTTATGGTGAACAAAGCGGTACAAAAGGGGGTGGTGATGGACGGAGCATATGAACCAATCAAACACTCACTCCCAGTCAACAGATCTGGGTTTAATCCATCACCGTTCTTCAGCCCACTCTGCCACCCTAGAACAGACATGTCCATACGCAAATCAGTCTGACCCTGTGCCTCATGGGAACAGTCCAGCCTGAACTGCCAAGCCATGCCTTCCCTGGACCGGAAACAAGCTTCCTAGGACCGGTTTCTGGCATTCCAGCCGTCTTCAGCCAGGCTTGCTTGAATCCAGTGGCAAAGTGAGCAAGGGACTCACGTCTGAGCATACCCTGCCAACTTTTGGCGAACAAAGCGGTACAAAAGGGGGTGGTGATGGACGGAGCATCTGAACCAATCAAACACTCACACCCAGTCAACAGATCTTGGTTTAATCCATCATCGTTCTTTAGCCCACTCTGCCACCCCAATTCAGACATGGCCATATGCAAATCAGTCTGACCATGTGCCTCATGGGAACACTCCAGCCCGAACTGCCGAGCCATGCCTTCCCTGGAACGGAAACAAGCTTCCTAGGACCGGTTTCTGGCATTGCAGCCGTCTTCAGACAGGCTTGCTTTAATCCAGTGGCAAAGTGAGCTAGGAGCTCACGTCTGAGGATACCCTGCAAACTTTAGCGAACAAAGCGGTACAAAAGGGGGTGGTTGTGGACGGAGCATCTGAACCAATCAAACACTCACACCCAGTCAACAGATCTGGGTTTAATCCATCACTGTTCTTTAGCCCACTCTGCCACACCAGTTCGGACATGGCCATATGCAAATCAGTCTGACCCTGTGCCTCATGGGAACAGTCTAGCCCGAACTGCCAAGCCATGCTTTCCCTGGACCGGAAACAAGCTTCCTAGGACCTGTTTCTGGCATTCCAGCTGTCTTCAGCCAGGCTTGCTTGAATCCAGTGGCAAAGTGAGCATGGGGCTCACGTCTGAGCATACCCTGCCAACTTATGGCGAACAAAGTGTTACAATAGGGGGTGGTGATGGACCGAGCATCTGAACCAATTAAACCCTCACAACCAGTCAATAGATCTGGGTTTAATCCATCACCGTACTTTGGCCCACTCTGCCACCCCAGTTCAGACATGGCCATATGCAAATCAGTCTGACCCTGTGCCTCATGGGAACAGTCCAGCCCGAACTGCCAAGTCATGCCTTTCCTGGACCGGAAATGAGCTTCCTAGGAATGGGTTTCAGGCATGCCAGCCGTCTTCAGCCAGCCTTGCTCGAATCCAGTGGCAAAGTGAGCAAGGGGCTCACGTCTGAGCATACCCTGCCAACGTATGGCGAACAAAGCGGGACAAAAGGGGGTGGTGATGGACCGAGAATCTGATCCAATCAAACACTCACACCCAGTCAACAGATCTGGGTTTAATCCATCACCGTTCTTTAGCCACTCTGCCACCCCAGTTCAGACATGGCCATATGCAAATCAGTCTGACCCTGTGCCTCATGAGAACAGTCCAGCCCGAACTGCCACGCCATGCCTTCCCTGGACCGGAAATAAGCTTCCTAGGACCGGTTTCTGGCATTCCAGCCGTCTTCAGCAGGCTTGCTTGAATCCAATGGCAAATTGAGCAAGGGGTTAATGTCTGAGCATACCCTGCCAACTTATGGCGAACAAAGTGGTACAAAAGGGGGTGGTGATGGACGGAGCATCTGAACCAATCAAACACTCACACCCAGTCAACAGATCTGGGTTTAATCCATCACCGTTCTTCAGCGCACTCTGCCACCCCAGTTCAGACATGGCCATATGCAAATCAGTCTGACCCTGTGCCTCATGGGAACAGTCCAGCCCGAACTGCCAAGCCATGCCTTTCCTGGACCGGAAACAAGCTTCCTAGGAATGGGTTTCTGGCATGCCAGCCGTCTTCAGCCAGGCTTGCTCGAATCCAGTGGCAAAGTGAGCAAGGGGCTCACATCTGAGCATACCCTGCCAACTTATGGCGAACAAAGCGGTACAATAGGGGGTGGTGATGGACCGAGCATCTGAACCAATTAAACACTCAAACCCAGTCAACAGATCTGGGTTTAATCCATCACCGATCTTTGGCCCACTCTGCCACCCCAGTTCAGACATGGCCATATGCAAATCAGTCTGACCCTGTGCCTCATGGGAACAGTCCAGCCCGAACTGCCAAGCCATGACTTTCCTGGACAGGAAACAAACTCCCTAGGAATGGGTTTCTGGCATGCCAGCCATCTTCAGCCAGGCTTGCTCGAATCCAGTGGCAAAGTGAGCAAGGGGTTAACGTCTGAGCATACCCTGCCAACTTATGGCGAACAAAGTGGTACAAAAGGGGGTGGTGATGGACTGAGCATCTGAACCAATCAAACACTCACACCCAGTCAGCAGATCTGGGTTTAATCCATCACCGTTCTTTAGCCCACTCTGCCACCCCAGTTCAGACATGGCCATATGCAAATCAGTCTGACCCTGTGCCTCATGGGAACAGTCCAGCCCAAACTGAGAAAAGCCATGCCTTTCCTGGACCGGAAACAAGCTTCCTAGGAATGGGTTTCTGGCATGCCAGCCGTCTTCAGCCAGGGTTGCTCGAATCCAGTGGCAAAGTAAGCAAGGAGCTCACGTCTGAGCATACCCTGCCAACTTATGGCGAACAAAGCAGTACAATAGGGGGTGGTGATGGACCGAGCATCTGAACCAATTAAACACTCACACCCAGTCAACAGATCTGGGTTTAATCCATCACCGTTCTTTGGCCCACTCTGCCACCCCAGTTCAGACATGGCCATATGAAAATCAGTTTGACCCTATGCCTCATGGGAACAGTCCAGCCCGAACTGCCAAGCCATGCCTTTCCTGGACCGGAAACAAGCTTCCTAGGAATGGGTTTCTGGCATGTCAGCCGTCTTCAGCCAGGCTTGTTCGAATCCAGTGGCAAAGTGAGCAAGGGGCTCACGTCTGAGCATACCCTGCCAACTTTTGGCGAACAAAGCGGGACAAAAGGGGGTGGTGATGGACCGAGCATCTGATCCAATCAAACTCTCACACCCAGTCAACAGATCTGGGTTTAATCCATCACCGTTCTTTAGCCCACTCTGCCACCCCAGTTCAGACATGGCCATATGCAAATCAGTCTGACCCTGTGCCTCATGGGAACAGTCCAGCCCGAACTGCCAAGCCATGCCTTACCTGGACCGGAAACAAGCTTCCTAGGACCGGTTTCTGGCATTCCAGCCGTCTTCAGCAGGCTTGCTTGAATCCAGTGGCAAATTGAGCAAGGGGCTCGCGTCTGAGCATACCCTACCAACTTATGGCGAACAAAGCGGTACAAAAGGGGGTGGTGATGGACGGAGCATCTGAACCAATCAAACACTCACACCCAGTCAACAGATCTGGGTTTAATCCATCACCGTTCTTTAGCCCACTCTGCCACCCCAGTTCAGACATGGCCATATGCAAATCAGTCTGACCCTTTGTCTCATGGGAACAGTCCAGCCCGAACTGCCAAGCCATGCCTTCCCTGGACCGGAAACAAGCTTCCAGGACCGGTTTCTGGCATTCCAGCCGTCTTCAGCCAGGCTTGCTTGTATCCAGTGGCAAAGTGAGCAAGGGGCTCACGTCTGAGCATACCCTGCCAACTTATGGCGAACAAAGCGGTACAAAAGGGGGTGGTGATGGACGGAGCATCTGAACCAATCAAACACTCACACCCAGTCAACAGATCTGGGTTTAATCCATCACCGTTCTTTAGCCCACTCTGCCACCCCAGTTCAGACATGGCCATATGCAAATCAGTCTGACCCTGTGCCTCATGATAACAGTCCAGCCCGAACTGCCAAGCCATGCCTTCCTCGGACCGGAAACAAGCTTCCTAGGACCGGTTTCTGGCATTCCAGCCGTCTTCAGCCAGGCTTGCTTGAATCCAGTGGCAAAGTGAGCAAGGGGCTCACGTCTGAGCATACCCTGCCAACTTATGGCGAACAAAGCGGTACAAAAGGGGGTGGTGATGGACGAAGCATCTGAACCAATCAAACACTTACACCCAGTCAACAGATCTGGGTTTAATCCATCACTGTTTTTTAGCCCACTCTGCCACACCAGTTCAGACATGGCCATATGCAAATCAGTCTGACCCTGTGCCTCATGGGAACAGTCCAGCCCGAACTGCCAAGCCATGCCTTCCCTGGACCGGAAACAAGCTTCCTAGGACCGTTTTTGGGCATTCCAGCCGTCTTCAGCCAGACTTGCTTGTATCCAGTGGCAAAGTGAGCAAGGGGCTCACGTCTGAGCATACCCTGCCAACTTATGGCCAACGAAGCGGTACAAAAGGGGGTGGTGATGGACAGAGCATCTGAACCAATCAAACACTCACACCCAGTCAACAGATCTGAGTTTAATCCATCATCGTTCTTTAGCCCACTCTGCCACCCCAGTTCAGACATGGCCATATGCAAATCTGTCTGACCCTGTGCCTCATGGGAACAGTCCAGCCCAAACTGCCAAGCCATGCCTTCCCTGGACCGGAAACAAGCTTCCTAGGACCGGTTTCTGGCGTTCCAGTCGTCTTCAGCCAGGCTTGCTTGAATCCAGTGGCAAAGTGAGCACGAGGCTCACGTCTAAGCATACCCTGCCAACTTATGGCGTACAAAGCGGTACAAAAGGGGGTGGTGATGAACAGAGCATCTGAACCAATCAAACACTCACACCCAGTCAACAGATCTGGGTTTAATCCATCACCGTTCTTTAGCCCACTCTGCCACCCCAGTTCAGACATGGCTATATGCAAATCAGTCTGACTCTGTGCCTCATGGGAACAGTCCAACCCAAACTGCCAAGCCATGGCCTGGACCGGAAAACAAGCTTCATAGGACCGGTTTCTGGCATTCCAGCCGTCTTCAGCCAGGCTTGCTTGAATCCAGTGGCAAAGTGAGCAAGGGGCTCACGTCTGAGCATACCCTGCCAACTTATGGCGAACAAAGCGGTACAAAGGGGGGTGGTGATGGACGGAGAATCTGAACCAATCAAACTCTCACACCCAGTCAACAGATCTGGGTTTATTCCATCACCGTTCTTTAGCCCACTCTGCCACCCCAGTTTAGACATGGCCATATGCAAATCAGTCTGACCCTGTGCCTCATGGGAACAGTCCAGCCCGAACTGCCAAGCCATGCCTTCCCTGGACCGGAAACAAGCTTCCTGGGACCGGTTTCTGGCATTCCAGCCGTCTTCAGCCAGGCTTGGTTAAATACAGTGGTAAAGTGAGCAAGAGGCTCACGTCTGAGCATACTCTGCTAACTTATGGCGAACAAAGTGGTAAAAAAGGGGGTGGTGACAGAAGGAGTATGTGAACCAATCAAACACTCACACCCAGTCAACAGATCTGGGTTAAATCCATCACCGTTCTTTAGCCCACTCTGCCACCCCAGTTCAGACATGGTCATATGCAAATCAGTCTGACCCTGTGCCTCATGGGAACAGTTTAGCCCGAACTGCCAAGCCATGCCTTCCCTGTACCGGAAACAAGCTTCCTAAGACCGGTTTCTGGCATTCCAGCCGTCTTCAGCCAGGCTTGCTTGAATCCAGTGGCAAAGTGAGCAAGGGGCTCACGTCTGAGCATACCCTGCCAACCTATGGCGAACAAAGCTGTACAAAAGGGGGTGGTGAAGGACGGAGCATCTGAACCAATCAAACACTCACACCCAGTCAACAGATCTGGGTTTAATCCATCACCGTTCTTTAGCCCACTCTGCCACCTCAGTTCAAACATGGCCATATGCAAATCAGTCTGACCCTGTGCCTCGTGGAACAGTCCAGCCCGAACTGCCAAGCCATGCCTTCCCTGGACCGGAAACAAGCTTCCTAGGACCGGTTTCTGGCATTCCAGCCGTCTTCAGCCAGGCTTGCTTGTATCCAGTGGCAAAGTGAGCAAGGGGCTCACGTCTGAGCATACCCTGCCAACTTATGGCGAACAAAGCGGTACAAAAGGGGGTGGTGATGGACGGAGCATCTGAACCAATCAAACACTCACACCCAGTCAACAGATCTGGGTTTAATCCATCACCGTTCTTTAGCCCGCTCTGCCACCCCAGTTCAGACATGGCCATATGCAAATCAGTCTGACCCTGTGCCTCATGATAACAGTCCAGCCCGAACTGCCAAGCCATGCCTTCCTCGGACCGGAAACAAGCTTCCTAGGACCGGTTTCTGGCATTCCAGCCATCTTCAGCCAGGCTTGCTTGAATCCAGTGGCAAAGTAAGCAAGGGGCTCACGTCTGAGCATACCCTGCCAACTTATGGCGAACAAAGCGGTACAAAAGGGGGTGGTGATGGACGAAGCATCTGAACCAATCAAACACTTACACCCAGTCAACAGATCTGGGTTTAATCCATCACTGTTCTTTAGCCCACTCTGCCACACCAGTTCAGACATGGCCATATGCAAATCAGTCTGACCCTGTGCCTCATGGGAACAGTCCAGCCCGAACTGCCAAGCCATGCCTTCCCTGGACCGGAAACAAGCTTCCTAGGACCGTTTTTTGGCATTCCAGCCGTCTTCAGCCAGGCTTGATTGTATCCAGTGGCAAAGTGAGCAAGGGGCTCACGTCTGAGCATACCCTGCCAACTTATGGCCAACAAAGCGGTACATTAGGGGGTGGTGATGGACAGAGCATCTGAACTAATCAAACACTCACACCCAGTCAACAGATCTCAGTTTAATCCATCATCGTTCTTTAGCCCACTCTGCCACCCCAGTTCAGACATGGCCATATGCAAATCTGTCTGACCCTGTGCCTCATGGGAACAGTCCAGCCCAAACTGCCAAGCCATGCCTTCCCTGGACCGGAAACAAGCTTCCTAGGACCGGTTTCTGGCGTTCCAGTCGTCTTCAGCCAGGCTTGCTTGAATCCAGTGGCAAAGTGAGCAAGAGGCTCACGTCTAAGCATACCCTGCCAACTTATGGCGTACAAAGCGGTACAAAAGGGGGTGGTGATGAACAGAGCATCTGAACCAATCAAACACTCACACCCAGTCAACAGATCTGGGTTTAATCCATCACCGTTCTTTAGCCCACTCTGCCACCCCAGTTCAGACATGGCCATATGCAAATCAGTCTGACTCTGTGCCTCATTGGAACAGTCCAACCCAAACTGCCAAGCCATGGCCTGGACCGGAAAACAAGCTTCATAGGACCGGTTTCTGGCATTCCAGCCGTCTTCAGCCAGGCTTGCTTGAATCCAGTGGCAAAGTGAGCAAGGGGCTCACGTCTGAGCATACCCTGCCAACTTATGGCGAACAAAGCGGTACAAAAGGGGGTGGAGATGGACTGAGCATCTGAACCAATCAAACAATCACACCCAGTCAACAGATCTGGGTTTAATCCATCACCGTTCTTTAGCCCACTCTGCCACCCCAGTTAAGACATGGCCATATGCAAATCAGTCTGACCCTGTGCCTCATGGGAACAGTCCAGCCCGAACTGCCAAGCCATGCCTGCCCTGGACCGGAAACAAGCTTCCTAGGACCGTTTTCTGCCATTCCAGCTTTCTTCAGCCAGTCTTGCTTGAATCCAGTGGCAAAGTGAGCAAGGGGCTCACGTCTGAGCATACCCTGCCAATTTATGGCGAACAAAGCGGTACAAAAGGGGGTGGTGATGGACGGAGCATCTGAACCAATCAAACTCTCACACCCAGTCAACAGATCTGGGTTTAATCCATCACCGTTCTTTAGCCCACTCTGCCACCCCAGTTTAGACATGGCCATATGCAAATCAGTCTGACCCTGTGCCTCATGGGAACAGTCCAGCCCGAACTGCCAAGCCATGCCTTCCCTGGACCGGAAACAAGCTTCCTGGGACCGGTTTCTGGCATTCCAGCTGTCTTCAGCCAGGCTTGGTTAAATACAGTGGCAAAGTGAGCAAGAGGCTCACGTCTGAGCATACTCTGCTAACTTATGGCGAACAAAGTGGTACAAAAGGGGGTAGTGACAGACGGAGTATGTGAACCAATCAAACACTCACACCCAGTCAACAGATCTGGGTTAAATCCATCACCGTTCTTTAGCCCACTCTGCCACCCCAGTTCAGACATGGTCATATGCAAATCAGCCTGACCCTGTGCCTCATGGGAACAGTTTAGCCCGAACTGCCAAGCCATGCCTTCCCTGGACCGGAAACAAGCTTCCTAAGACCGGTTTCTGGCATTCCAGCCGTCTTCAGCCAGGCTTTCTTGAATCCAGTGGCAAAGTGAGCAAGGGGCTCACGTCTGAGCATACCCTGCCAACTTATGGCGAACAAAGCTGTACAAAAGGGGGTGGTGAAGGACGGAGCATCTGAACCAATCAAACACTCACACCCAGTCAACAGATCTGGGTTTAATCCATCACCGTTCTTTAGCCCACTCTGCCACCTCAGTTCAAACATGGCCATATGCAAATCAGTCTGACCCTGTGCCTCATGGAACAGTCCAGCCCGAACTGCCAAGCCATGCCTTCCCTGGACCGGAAACAAGCTTCCTAGGACCGGTTTCTGGCATTCCAGCAGTCTTCAGCCAGGCTTGCTTGAATCCAGTGGCAAAGTGAGCAAGGGGCTCACGTCTGAGCATACCCTGCCAACTTATGGCGAACAAAGCGGTACAAAAGGGGGTGGTGATGGACGGAGCATCTGAACCAATCAAACTCTCACACCCAGTCAACAGATCTGGGTTTAATCCATCACCGTTCTTTAGCCCACTCTGCCACCCCAGTTTAGACATGGCCATATGCAAATCAGTCTGACCCTGTGCCTCATGGGAACAGTCCAGCCCGAACTGCCAAGCCATGCCTTCCCTGGACCGGAAACAAGCTTCCTGGGACCGGTTTCTGGCATTCCAGCTGTCTTCAGCCAGGCTTGGTTAAATACAGTGGCAAAGTGAGCAAGAGGCTCACGTCTGAGCATACTCTGCTAACTTATGGCGAACAAAGTGGTACAAAAGGGGGTAGTGACAGACGGAGTATGTGAACCAATCAAACACTCACACCCAGTCAACAGATCTGGGTTAAATCCATCACCGTTCTTTAGCCCACTCTGCCACCCCAGTTCAGACATGGTCATATGCAAATCAGCCTGACCCTGTGCCTCATGGGAACAGTTTAGCCCGAACTGCCAAGCCATGCCTTCCCTGGACCGGAAACAAGCTTCCTAAGACCGGTTTCTGGCATTCCAGCCGTCTTCAGCCAGGCTTTCTTGAATCCAGTGGCAAAGTGAGCAAGGGGCTCACGTCTGAGCATACCCTGCCAACTTATGGCGAACAAAGCTGTACAAAAGGGGGTGGTGAAGGACGGAGCATCTGAACCAATCAAACACTCACACCCAGTCAACAGATCTGGGTTTAATCCATCACCGTTCTTTAGCCCACTCTGCCACCT
Organism: Lissotriton helveticus; assembly: GCF_964261635.1. Taxonomy (NCBI): domain Eukaryota; kingdom Metazoa; phylum Chordata; class Amphibia; order Caudata; family Salamandridae; genus Lissotriton; species Lissotriton helveticus. The sequence continues at coordinate 867,557,794 of NC_136057.1, read as the reverse complement.
CAGTTCAAACATGGCCATATGCAAATCAGTCTGACCCTGTGCCTCATGGAACAGTCCAGCCCGAACTGCCAAGCCATGCCTTCCCTGGACCGGAAACAAGCTTCCTAGGACCGGTTTCTGGCATTCCAGCAGTCTTCAGCCAGGCTTGCTTGAATCCAGTGGCAAAGTGAGCAAGGGGCTCACGTCTGAGCATACCCTGCCAACTTATGGCGAACAAAGCGGTACAAAAGGGGGTGGTGATGGACGAAGCATCTGAACCAATCAAACACTTACACCCAGTCAACAGATCTGGGTTTAATCCATCACTGTTTTTTAGCCCACTCTGCCACACCAGTTCAGACATGGCCATATGCAAATCAGTCTGACCCTGTGCCTCATGGGAACAGTCCAGCCCGAACTGCCAAGCCATGCCTTTCCTGGACCGGAAACAAGCTTCCTAGGAATGGGTTTCTGGCATGCCAGCCGTCTTCAGCCAGGCTTGCTCGAATCCAGTGGCAAAGTGAGCAAGGGGCTCACATCTGAGCATACCCTGCCAACTTATGGCGAACAAAGCGGTACAATAGGGGGTGGTGATGGACCGAGCATCTGAACCAATTAAACACTCAAACCCAGTCAACAGATCTGGGTTTAATCCATCACCGATCTTTGGCCCACTCTGCCACCCCAGTTCAGACATGGCCATATGCAAATCAGTCTGACCCTGTGCCTCATGGGAACAGTCCAGCCCGAACTGCCAAGCCATGACTTTCCTGGACCGGAAACAAACTCCCTAGGAATGGGTTTCTGGCATGCCAGCCATCTTCAGCCAGGCTTGCTCGAATCCAGTGGCAAAGTGAGCAAGGGGTTAACGTCTGAGCATACCCTGCCAACTTATGGCGAACAAAGTGGTACAAAAGGGGGTGGTGATGGACTGAGCATCTGAACCAATCAAACACTCACACCCAGTCAGCAGATCTGGGTTTAATCCATCACCGTTCTTTAGCCCACTCTGCCACCCCAATTCAGACATGGCCATATGCAAATCAGTCTGACCATGTGCCTGAAAGCAGTAAAAGAAACACGCAAAATGAGAAAAGGGGGCAGAGTAGAAACACTCGTACCCCCAAGGCCTGTTCAGGGGGTCCCACAAGGGCCCCCAGGGCCCAAAAAAGCTTATTTTTTTTGTTAAATGGTGAAATCCGCGGATCCTGCTGTGAGGAAAAAAAACAAAGTTTGGGCTCCCGCGGTTCGTTATTAATTAGCCCCCGGGTGCGCCAAGCCGCAGCCTCGGGGCTTTGCTTTTTATAATGTATGGCGGGGTTTTGGAGGCCCCCCAAGCCCCGGGGTCTGCCACCCCGGGGCTTTTATTAGTTATTTAGCAGGGGTCTGCCCCCTGCTGCCCTAGGGACCACCACCACCCCCCGGGGCTTTAAAAAAAATAGACCTGTGTGAAGGGGGCTTGAGCCCCCCACACGCTCTGGGGACCGCCACTTCCCCCTGGCAGTGATATTTAAATGTTGGGGTCCATAGTGTCCCCCGGCCCCGGGGACCACCACCTCTCAGGGGCTTTAACCAGATAGGGATGGGGGCCATGTGGCCCCTGTCCTGGAGCCCTTTAAGGGCCTGGGGACCGCCACCCCCCAGGGCCGGCTCCTGCAGTGCCCATCCCCGCACCACTGCTGTTTGCAATGACAGGGCGGGAGCCTCGCGCCTCCTGGGGACAGAAGAGGCCCAGGAGGGGGGCCACGCAGCCCCCCTCCCCATCCAAAATAAAAGGCCGGCAGTCCCCAGGGCCATAATTGGCCCTCCTCTGGAAAAAAAGCAATGGCCAGGCCCCGGGGGATATGGTCCCCGGGGCCAGAAGTGGCCCTGGAGGGGGGCCACGTGGCCCTCCTCCCAAAAAATAAAATAAATAAATAAAGGCTGGCCCCGGGGGATGGGGTCCCCGGGTCCAAGGGGCCTTAGGATGGGGGCCACACTGTCCCCCTCCATAATAAAACAAAAAAAATATTTGGGATGGGGTCCCTGTTGTGGAATTGGCCACGGGAGGGGGGCCCACGCGGCCCCCTTCCCATTAACATTGATATTTTTTATTTTAAATGGGGGTCATTCCCTGGGAAAGGGGGTGCCCAGGGCCCCATAAAAGTAAGAAGGGTCCACATAGCCCCCTTCCAAAATTTTTTTTTAAAAAACGAAATACACGCGATCGTGCCTAGGCCCTCCCCCCCTCCCAGCAACACTCTGCAAACGCGCCCTGTGTCACATTTTAAGTTGGGGAATTAATTCCCCTTCAATGCTGGGGACCTCTGCGGGCCAACTAGCCCACCAGGACCCTCAGCATTCAAGGGGACTTAATCCTCCAATGTAAAATGCGCCACAGGCGCGTTTGCACAGTGGTGAAGGGAGGGGGCCTGGCCTGAGGTGACATGTGTGCAAGTCGGGGAATTAACTCCTCTTCAATCCTGAGGGTCCCTGGGGGCCAAAAACCCAACCAGGTACCTCTGGTAAGCGCCGCTGCGTTGCAGAGAGGTGGGCTAGGCCATGCCCCTTTTTACACCTCTCTGCAACGCAGCTCTGTGGCACTTACTGGTGGTACGTGGTTGGCTAGTTGGACCCAAGGGACCATCAGGATTCAAGGGGACTTAATCTCCCCTCCTAAAATGGCCACAGGGCGTGTTTCCACATAAGTCACCTCAGGCCCCCCCTCCCTTCAGCACTGTGCAAACGCGCCCGCATCGCATTTTAAGAGGTAGTTTTAATCCCCCTGCCCTATTATGTACTAGGGTCTTACAGAGGAGGTCATGCTAATCATAGGGGTAACCCAATGCAAAGTGTTCCCTAGTAATTGTAGTTGTTTTCACTGTATTCTAAGTGTCTTTTAGCATAGCACTGACTCTAGACCTGGTTAGTCAGAGTCAGTTACAACCAGTACCCGTCTAAAAAAGTTGTGGGCACAGGATGATTTTGCAACAAGACCTCTTTCTGCTCCTCTGTTGGTTCTTTCCTCACATGTCTTGCTTCTTCCTGCACTTTTCTTCATCTTTGTGGACTTCTGTTGCTTGTTTCTGCATTTCTTTTGCTTCTTTCTGTGCGTTTTTTTTCTTTCTTCACATGTCCTACCTCTGTAGGACTGGTAAGAAACTAGCATTTAAAAAACCTTTGAAATTCACTTAAAAAACCATACGTTTCAGGCACTTTATATTTAGAAATTTGCATTTAAAAACATTTGAAGTTCACTGAAAAAACCATAGGTTTCAGGCACAGTATAGTTAGAAATTAGCATTTAAAAAACCTTAGAAATTCACTGAAAACAACATAGGTTTCAGGGGCGTTCTAGTTAGTTGGACATTTCACTCCTCATACAACACCATAGAAATCCCCTGTTATAGTTATTTCAGCTAACTATAATTCGCGTACGGAGCAGCTTTTCCAAACTTTTAGTAGCGTTTTGACATCATTGTTGGTAATGGTATTTTTACTTTGCCCCATTTGCCCTTCTTCAATGTCTGGCAAATTCAAAAGCAAAGCATCAGCCACGGCCTCCCGGTCCTGCAGCGCATCTTCTGAGGATGTCATTGCTTTGATGCGCTCAATATTTATATTCACTGAAAAAAACCATAGGTTTCACACCAGTTATAGTTAGCTGGACATTTTACTCATACAAAACCATTGAAATTCCCCCGTTATAGTTAGTTGTACTCACTATAACTCGCGCGCCCGCAATCCACTGCTGATGATGTCACATATTACATCATTCATGACATGGTCAGTGACATCACTGATGACATTTCAACTTTGATTCCATCAAGAAGGCATTCAGATGTGACACACATTTGCCATAAATTCAGAATGTTAGCACGCTAGTTGCTTATTAGATCACTGTATTAAAGCTACTGATCACAAGGGAAGTCTGCTGCTGGTATTGAAAGTACATGTTCCAGTCTGCATGTCAGAATTTTTTTATGAAATAGAAGAGGATTTGAGAAGTCACTCAAAATGTGCCCTAATTTTTCTTTCTGAAGCACTAATCATACTTTCTAGTGCAAAATGAACCCCCTCGTTTTGTTCCTTTTTAAATTAAATGTTTTCAGACTTACTACTTCATTCGAATCAAGATGGCTTCTGGTGTGCCATACTTTTGTCATAAGTAAGACTGTTAGCGCTCTAGTTGTTCTTTAGAACACTCTGGGACATTCTGTCATTGGACTATACTTGGGCTACATCTGGGTGATATTTGGACTACATTTGGGCTCTTTTGTCTCTGGTGGCCATCTTGGGAGACTGCATGTCAGAATTGTTTAATGAAAAGAAGAGGATTTGAGAAGTCACCCAAAATGTGCCCTAATTTTTCTTTCTGCAGCACTAAGCATACTTTCTATGGCAAAATATACCCCTTTTTTTTGTTCCTTTTTAAATTAAATGTTTTAAGAGTTACCACTTTATTCCAATCAAGATGGCTTCAGGTGTGCCATACCTTTGTAATAAGTAGGACTATAAGCGCTCTAGTTATTCTTTAGAACACTCTGGGAAGCTGCAGTAGAACACAAATGAATCAACTGACAGTCTCTGTCCTTGTTGGATGTACATGTTTTACTGAGAATGGCAGGCTTCTTTCTCACATGACTGAGAAAGATAATGTGATTTTACAGAAAATATGCTTTCAGTTTAGCCTATAGATCCCCTTCCAAACCACTGTGGGAAAAGCATGAGCTAATAGTTTTCTTTCAAACATGATTCATGATATCCCAGCAGAAGGCTTTTTCACATGGTAAAATCACCTTAGAACACACCACAATTCCTAAAATGATTATGGTACCATCAACAAATGATTTATAATGTAACTAAAGTCCTAAAACCTTCTATTAACTGCAATGCTTTTTAAAGAGGTGCTATCATGTATATTGGTCCCAAGACGGCTGCCAGCACTTCTTGGATGAAGTGCTGACAGCCAATCAGATCTCACGATGAGATGTGTGATTAGGCTCCGCCCAGATATATATATTTGTTTTCTTTTGATTTTCTCAGGAACTACTGGAGGGATTTACACTATTTAATCAAAAGGGTGATCTGCGTACCAGACCCTACCATTTTCCCAAATTTGGTGTAATTCTGTTCAGTGGTTCGGGCTGTAGCCGTGTCTAATCGTCCTATGGAAATTAACATGGCGAAAACACGTTTTGGGACCCCCCTTTTTTCTCGGCCCCCGCTTGACGAATCTTCCCAAGACTTTCAGGGAAGGAGCAGAGCGGAGCGGGCCATCTTCTTTGAGAAATTCGTGAAGATTCAACAACCGGCGCCAAAGTTATTCCTGATAGAATGTTGCGGATTTCCTATGGAAACTAGGTCCTAACTATAACTACCTTCTGGCGACCGCCAGTAGGTAATATATATATATATATATATATATATATATATATATATATATATATATATATATATATATATATAGCTAATTATAGTTAGGACCTGCAACATTCTATTACCAATAACTTTGGCGCCGAATGACGAATCTGCACAAAATTTTCAAAACTTGTGGCCCACTCCGGTCTGCTCCTATATTAAATGTTTCGGGGTGATTCGAAAAAAGGGGGGTCCCAAAACATGTTTTCCCAATGCAATTTCTCATAGGAAACTTTAGACACGGCTACAGCCCGAACTACTGAACGGAATTCCACCAAATTTGGCAAAAAGGTAGCTCTTGGTTCAGAAAGGTCCCTATTTGTTAAATGCTGTAAATCAGTTCAGTAGATTCAATGTACTAATGATGACGTCACATATTACATCACTCATGACATGGTCAGTGACATCACTCATGACATCACTGATGACATCATCTTTGTGATAGAGTGTCAGACCTCCTCTCACCCTAATATAACCTTTGATAAACACACTCTGAAATACAAACTACCATTTTGAAAACAACGGACACACCAATACCAGTTACAACATACACATTCACTAATTCCAAGACCTACACACACATCCACTCATTCACCAAAAGTCCTATACAGTCACTCATACATGCACTCACTCATCATATGTACTCATTCACCTATACATACACTTACACACGCCACTAATCGATAGAGTTACTCACACACATAGTCACACATGCAAAGAAAGTATCAAACAGCCATTTACTTACATATACAGTTATGCACACACCACCACACTTACTTCTACAGAAACTAACACATACTTACTCTCTTAAAGAATCACTTATAGAAACATATACTCATTTATTCAGGTACTCTTCCAATCTCTCACTCTCACATATATCAATCAATCAATCAGGAGTTTGTTAAAGCGCGACTACTCACCTGTAAGGGTCTCAAGGCGCTAGGGGTGGGGGGGGGTGTGCAGGTTCCATTCCATCAAGGAGGGGGTCTGTCGAAGAGCCAGGTTTTGAGGTTTCTTGCGAAGATGGGGAGCGATGTTGTCTGTCTGAGGTGGAGCGGAAGGGCGTTCCATGCTTTGGCCGCGAGGAAGGAGAAGGAGCGGCCTCCCGATCTGGTCTTTCTGGTGCGGGGGACCACAGCATAGGAAAGCTGGGCTGATCGTAGGGTCCTTTGGGGTGCGTGGAATTTGAGTCGGCTGTTCAGGTATGCTGGTCCGGTGCCGTGGAGGGCCTTGTGTGCGTGGATGAGCATCTTAAAGGTGATTCTCGCCTCGACGGGGAGCCAGTGGAGTGTGCGCAGGTGCTGGGAGATGTGGCAGTGTTTTGGCAGGTTGAGGACCAGTCTTGCGGCGGCGTTCTGGATGTTCTGTAGCTTGCGGATGAGGTTTTTGTTTTTCCGGCGTAGAGTGCGTTGCCGTAGTCGAGTCTGCTGGTGACCAGGGCGTGAGTGACTGTCTTTCGGTGTTCGAGGGGGATCCATTTGAAGGTCTTACGAAGGAGGCGGAGGGTGTGGAAGCAGGAAAATGAGACAGAGTTGATCTGGCGGTCCATTTTGAGCTCAGAGTCCAGGATGATTCCCAGGTTGCGTGCGTGGTCTGTGGGGGTTGGCGGGTTTCCGAGGGCGGTGGGCCACCAGGTGTCACTCCAGGCGTCGGGGTTTGGGCCCATGATGAGTACTTCTGTTTTGTTGGTGTTTAGTTGTAGGCAGCTGTTTTTCATCCATTTGGCGACGGCTTCCATGCCTTCTCGAAAGTTGCGTCTGGCGGTGTTGGGCTCGTTGGATAGGGAGAGGATGAGCTGGGTGTCGTCTGCATATGACACGATGTTTAGTTCGTAGGTTCTGACGATGGGGGCAAGTGGAGCCATGTAGACGTTGAAGAGCGTCGGGCTGAGGGAGGAGCCCTGGGGGACTCCGCAGGTGATAGGTGTGGGGTCCGAGAGGAAAGGGGGGAGTCTGACCCGCTGCGTCCTGCTGGAGAGGAAGGAGCAGATCCAGTCGAGGGCCTTGTCCTGGATTCCTGCGTCGTAGAGTCTGCGTATTAGGGTGCGGTGGAAGACTGTGTCGAACGCCGCTGATAGGTCGAGGAGGATGAGGGCTACTGTTTCTCCTTTGTCCAGTAAGGTGCGGATGTCGTCTGTTGCGGCGAGGAGGGCAGTTTCCGTACTGTGGTTTTTTCTGAAGCCGGATTGGGAGGAGTCGAGGATGTTGTGTTCTTCAATGAATGTGGCGAGTTGGCTGTTGATGGCTTTCTCAATGACTTTCGCTGGGAACGGGAGCAGGGAGATGGGTCTGTGGTTTTTGAGGTCGGTGGGGTCCGCTGAGGGTTTCTTTAGGAGGGGGTTGACCTCGGCGTGTTTCCAGTCGTCGGGGAATGAGGCGGTCGCCAGGGAGCGGTTGATGGTTTGGCGGAGCATGGGTGCGATGGTGTTGGCGGCTCTGTTGAAGATGTGGTGGGGGCAGGGGTCCGTGGGGGCCCCTGAGTGGATTGACTTCATTGTCTTCAGTGTGTCTTCGGTGGTGAGGGCTGTCCAGTCATCAATCGTTGGTTTCCGGGTGTCGGGGGTGGTTGGTGAGGGTTCAGTGTGTTGGTTGTCTTCGTCGAAGTTGTCGTAGATGCTCTTGATTTTGTGGTGGAAAAAGATGCTGAGTTTGTCGCAGAGGTCTTGTGAGGGAGGGATGTCGGTAGACTCGCTGGTGGGTTGGGCGAACTCCTTGATGATGCTGAAGAGTTCCTTGCTGTTGTGTGCGTGGGTGGAGATTCTGTCTTCAATCGCTTTTTTCCTCGTTTCTCTGATGAGTTGATGGTGGGCGTTGGTGGCGGCTCTGAAGTTGTTGTGGGCTTCTGTGGATTTGGTGTTTCTCCAGGCCTTTTCGAGGCGGCGGCATGTACGCCTGGACTCTCGAAGTTCGGTGGTAAACCATCTGGCTTTCTTGGCATGGGTATTGTTGTTTTTCTTGAGGGGGGCTATGGTGTTGGTGCTGTCCGAGATCCATCTATGCAGGGTTCGGGCTGCGGTGTTGGGGTCGTCGTTTTCCGCGATGGTTGGGGTGGAGTTGTTGAGTGAGGAGGTGAGCTGGTCATCGGTGATTTTGGTCCAGTTTCTTTGTGGAAGCAGGTGCTGGTGTCTGTGGATGGTGGGTGTTCTAAAGGTGAAGTGGACGCAACGATGGTCGGTCCATGGGAGTTCGGTGGTGTGGCTGAAGGTGATGGAGTTTCCTGTAGTGAAGAGGGGATCGAGGGTGTGTCCTGCTGAGTGCGTGGGCTCGGTCACGATCTGGCGGAGTCCAATGTTGTGGAGGTTGTCCAGGAGGGATGTGGTGTTGGGGTCCAGTTGATTGTCGAGGTGGAAGTTGAGGTCTCCCAGCAGGGTGTAGTTGGTGGATGCGATGGCCTGCGGGGAGATAATGTCCATGATGGAGTTGGCGAAGGGTCCGCGGAGTCCGGGGGGTCGGTAGATGAGGGTTCCTCGGAGGGCGGCGGTGGGGCTGGCCAGTATCTTGAAGTGAAGGTGTTCCATCAGTTCTGTGGACTCGTCAGGGAGTGTGCTCAGGCGGAGGCTGGATTTGTGGACAATGGCGATTCCTCCTCCTGGGTGGATGGGGCGGTCCTTCCTGGAGATCTTGTATCCGTGGGGGATGGCGATGGCGATGTCCGGTCCCGAGGTGGTGTTGGTCCAGGTCTCGGTGAAGAATGCTACGTCTGGGGTTGTGCTGTCGAGGAGGTCCCAGATTTCTGTGGCGTGTTTGTGGAGGGATCGGACGTTGAGGAGGATGCATTGCAGGGTCTTCGGTTCGGTTGTGTTCTTGTGGGCTGGTTGTGCTGGATCCGTGTTCTTGGCGGTGCTGCAGGTGTGCCGGCAGCGGTGACAGCTGAAGGGTCCATGGGTGTCGGCTGGTGATGCTAGCTTGCAGTTGTTGTTGCAGCCTGGGTTGAGTGCGTGGATTGCTGCTGGGTCGTAGCGTTGGCGGGGCGGAGGTCCAGGGTTCTTGGTGCTGGTCGCGGACGGGTCGCAGACGGGCGCAGACGTGCTTGCCTTTGACGCGCCTTCGGTGCACCAGCGGCGCGCCATTAAGTAGGGGTCGGGGAGGGCTGGACAGCTGGGAGGCGGGAGCGGGAAGGGGAGCTGGATTGGGCCGGTCGTGCTGGGGGGGGAGGGGCTGCGGGGGCAGCAGCGGCGGGGAAAGGTAAAGGGAGGAAAGAAGGGATAAAGAAAAAAGGGAAAATAAGCAGAAATAAGGCACAAAAGAGCAGAGATGCAGAAAAGAGCAGAAAGGTGAAAGATAGAAAGGGTAAAAAAAACGAGTGAAAACGAGTGAAGGAGCAGAGGGAGAGAAAGGGAAAATGGGCAGAAATAAGGCACAAAAGAGCAGAGGTGCAGAAAGGTGAAAGATAGAAAGGGGAAAAAAACGAGTGAAAACGAGTGAAGGAGCAGAGGGAGAGAAAGGGAAATGGGCAGAAATAAGGCGCAAAAGAGCAGAGGTGCAGAAAGGTGCAAGATAGAAAGGGGAGAAAAACGAGTGAAGGAGCAGAAAGAAAGAAAGGAGACAGAGGTCCACTGGACCACCAGGGATGAGGCGCAGGGAAACCTGCGGGTGGAGGAGGGCCTCGATCACCAACACTCAAGAGTGCAGGGGCAGGGGCACCTCACTTAATGACGGAGCTGCGAGGGTGGGAGAGCAATTTCACTGACAATGAGTCAGTGGTCTTGCTCGCCTGTCCCCGCAGTGGCCGCCATTAAGTAGGGGTCGGGGAGGGCTGGACAGCTGGGAGGCGGGAGCGGGGAGGGGAGCTGGATTGGGCCGGTCGTGCTGGGGGGGAGGGGCCGCGGGGGCAGCAGCGGCGGGGAAAGGTAAAGGGAGGAAAGAAGGGATAAAGAAAAAAGGGAAAATAAGCAGAAATAAGGCACAAAAGAGCAGAGATGCAGAAAAGAGCAGAAAGGTGAAAGATAGAAAGGGTAAAAAAACAAGTGAAAACGAGTGAAGGAGCAGAGGGAGAGAAAGGGAAAATGGGCAGAAATAAGGCACAAAAGAGCAGAGGTGCAGAAAGGTGAAAGATAGAAAGGGGGAAAAAAACGAGTGAAGGAGCAGAGGGAGAGAAAGGGAAATGGGCAGAAATAAGGCGCAAAAGAGCAGAGGTGCAGAAAGGTGAAAGATAGAAAGGGGAGAAAAACGAGTGAAGGAGCAGAAAGAAAGAAAGGAGACAGAGGTCCACTGGACCACCAGGGATATACTCACCTACATGCACCAATACTCACATATACTAGTTTAAAACATATGTAGTTACTCATAAAGACACTATTGAGACAGTCATTCACTCCCCAAAACACCCATATACACACTCATCCACCCATACAGTCCTGCACACATGCTGTCTTCAATACATACAAACAGTGACTCACTCATTCATCCATCTATGCACAAAGTAATACCCCCAACGAACCACACAGACACTCAGACATACATATTGATACTCAAAAAACCAACTCATAACCCATATAGACACTCATGTAGCTACTCACCAACCCATGCTGCCACTTGTACACAAAGTGAGAGACTGATACAGATATTTACACATTTAAAGATTACTCACTAACCCATGTATTCACTAAGATACACATAATCAGTCAGTTATACAATCAGTTTCACACAAACAAAATCTTCCATTTAGACACTTATATACCCACTTATTTTTCCATCGACCTCGACATATATACATATAAAACATATTTAAATTTCACAAAAGCCCACATTCACTCGATGATGCCATCAGTGATGTCATTTGAGATGTCATGAGTGATGTCATGAGTGATGTCATGAGTGATGTCACTGACATGGTCAGTGACATCACTGATGACATCTCAAATTACATCACTGATGACATCATCCAGTGACTGTGTTTCGTTAAAGTTTAAATATGTTTTATATGTATGCCAAGGTGTGTTGAAGAATGAGTGGGTGTATAAGTGTCTGGATGGAGGATTTAGTAGGTACGTGACTGACTGTATAAGTGAGTGATTAAATGTGTCTTACTGAATGCATGGGCTACTGACGAAACTGTGTGAATGTCTGTATCAGTCTGTTGTTGTGTAAGCTGCTGCATGGGTTGGTCAGTAGCTACATGAATGTCTATATGGGTTATTGATTGGTTGCCTGAGTATTTGTATGAGACTGATTGTGTGGGTGGGTGGGTGGAGGTGTGTGACTCTGTGCATAGATGTGTGAGTGGTTGATTCACTGGGTGTATGGGTTTAAGAGTGCATTGGGAAACATCTGTATGGGTGGGGGATTGTGTGTATGGATGTGTTGGTGAGTGAATGGATATCTCAGTGGTACGTGTCCAAGTAACTACATATGTAAAAGGTAGCGTATGTGAGAGTTTGATTATATAAATGACTATACGTGAGAGTCAGTGTTTGTGAGAGTGATCGTATGGATGAGTGTGTACTTGTATCAGGGATTACTTAAGAGAGTAAGTATGCATTAGTATCTGTAAGAATAAGTGAGGTGGTGTGTGTATAACTGTATAGGTGAGTAAATGGGAGTGTGATTGATTCTTTGCATGACTGACTAGGTGTGTGAGTAACCCCATGGATGAGTGGCGGTGTTTGAGTGTCTGTATAGGTATCTGAGTGCAGATGATAGTGTTGTATTGATGATTGACTGGATGTATGAGTGATTGTATGGGAAATGGCAAAGAGAACAAACTCCGGACAGCCACGCAGCACACAAGGACTCCATCTGCAACCACCACCACCCCATCAGGTCGGCCAAGAGGACCTCCTTCAAAGACCTTCTCGACAACAATGCACACAATAGCAAGGAGCTCTTTAACAACGTGAGGGAACTCTCCAACCCCAGCTCTAACACCAATGACATCCCGCCGTCGCAAGCCCTGTGCGACTCTCTCGCCACCTTCTTCCACCACAAGATTACAGACATCCACGACAGCTTCAACACCCAGACAGCGCCAACAGACCCTCCGCACACCATCAACCACGACCCCTTGCTAGCCTGGGTCAGCGTGAGCATCCGTGACACCATCAAGACCATGCGCACAATCCACTCCGTCTCTCCGTCAGACCCATTCCCACACCACGTCTTCAACAGAGCAAGCAGCTTCATCGCACCCCACCTGAGCAACATGATCAATCTTTCCCTCGAGACCGCGACCTTCCCAAAGATCTGAAAACACGCCGAGATCAACGCCCTACTCAAAAAACCTAAGGCAGACCCAAGAGACCTCAAGGACTTCCAGCCCATCTCTCTGCTCCCCTTCCCGGCCAAGGTCATCGAGAAAACCGCCAACAGACAGCTAACCTGATACCTCGAAGAAAATAGAATCTTGGACCCTTCCCAGTCAGGGTTCCATAGCAACCACAGCACTGAGACTGCCTTCATTGCCACCACCAATGACATTAGGACCCTGCTGTACAATGGTGAGACCGCAGCACTCATCCTCCTAGACCTCTCTGCCGCCTTCGAAACTGTCTGCCAGTACACACTACGCGCACGCCTCCACGCCGAAGGGATCCGAGACAAGGCTCTGGATTGGACCACATCTTTCCTCTCTGGCAGAACCCAGAGTGTCCGCCTCCCCCATTCCATTCCAAAGCCTCCGAGATCCTCTGCGGCGTACCCCAGGGATCCTCTCTCAACCCGATGCTGTTCAACATTTACATGGCCCCGCTGGCACACGTAGCCCGACAGCATGACCTCAACATAATCTCCTATGCCGAGCACACTCAGCTGATCCTCTCCCTCACCAAGGACCCCATTACCGCCAAAGCCAACCTCCACAAAGGAATGAAGCCGTCGCCGACTGGATGAAGACCAGCTGTCTGAAGCTGGACTCGGACAAGACGGAGGACCTCATCCTTGGCTCCAACCCTTCAACCTGGGACGACTCATGGTGGGCGACGGCACTGGGGGCAGTCCCGACACCCACTGACCACTCATGCAACCTGGGAATCATCCCCGACTCAACGCTCTCAATGACCAAGCAAGTCAATGTTGTCTACTCCTCCTGCTTCAACACCCTCCGCATGATCCGCAAGATCTACAGATGGATCCCGACAGATACCAGAAAGCCAGTCACCCAGCCCCTCGTCAGCAGCAGACTCGACTACGGAAACACCCTTTACGCGGGAGCCCTGACCAAGCTCATCAAACAACTACAATGCATAGAAAACGCCTCGGCAAGACTGATCCTCGACGTACCACGCCACGGCCACATCACACCCCACCTGAGAAACCTACACTGGCTCCCCGTCAACAAGAGGATATCCTTCAAGCTCCTCACACACGCACACAAGGCACTCCACAAGACCGGCCCAGCCTACCTCAACAGACGGCTCTCCTTCTACATCCCCAACTGCCAGCTACACTCCGACGACCTCTCACTCGCCACAGTCCCACGCATCTGAAGAACAACCACCGGTGGGAGATCCTTCTCCCACCTCACCGCCAAGACAGGGAACACCCTCCCACTGACCCTACAACAGACCCAAGACCTCCTGACCATCAGGAGGATATTCAAGACCTGGCTGTTCGATCAGTAGCGCCCCCCAGCGTGTTGAGACCCTTGCGGGTATGTAGTGCGCTTTAGAAATGATTGATTGATTGAGTGAGCGTGCCTCTGAGACACCTCTTACAATCCCACTGCGCATGGTGTATCTCGTTTTTTGCACTACTTAGCAAGTGCATGCAATAAGATATTTAAAATGCTGGTGAAACAGACAATAAGGGATAATCACATGTTTTTGCCATGTGCACAATAATAGTATTAAATACAAGTTGACAATGTAGGCATAAGTATTAAGAGGGGCACTATTTATAATTTGAACAATTTTTCTATTAGACTGATGAACTTTATTAGCAATGTTTTTAATGGTCTACACATATGTAGACACAATATGCACTACCTTGAATTTCAGTGATGGAGGTAATAGACTCCAAATCACTTCTTTTTACAGAAATACAAAGTGATCTTATCGACATCACTTCTACATTATCGATTCTCATCATTGGATTATTAACTCCATAAGACTCAAATAACACTTGGACTTATGACATTATTTGAACTCTTGGATACCACTCTTATTCTGAAGGTGAGAATGGGAAAGAGTTATTTCAAACATATGACATACTTGGTGATGGTTGTGCGGGTGTCATAAGATATGGTTGTCTCACGACACACATTGATCATGCTTTTCACCTCATCTTTACGAGGTGATTCTGTCTTTGCATTTCTTAAGTGATTGACTGACTTTTACCACGAGCATAAATGGGACTTTTTGGATGAGGAGAATATACACTGCATACTTTCGGAATACTCTTCCTCCAAAAATGTTTTTAATATCTTTTATAATCACAGCATGGTCAAAACTGTTAACTGAACTGATTTCTTCACGGGAGTTTATCACTTTTTTCTAAAAACTAGATCTGTAATTCAAAATGGCCAATCAATATGTGTACATTACTTTGAATAATGAGAATATAATGTCTAAAACTAGTGTACACCTCATTTCATTGCAGCCTTGAAAAAGCCCTGTGGGCGAAACGCGCGTCGGCTGCTGTTATATCAACAATGCTCCGATTGGGAAATAAAAAAATTCATGGATCTGATTGAAGAGTGTGACTGGATCCCTTCTTTAGATTGACAATTTGGAATCCTGAACTACAGTATTGAAAGAACTCATGTGTCTGTAGACCTATCAATGTGTGTTACAATAGGTGGATTATAGATATAGTGATTCGGTGTGCTCTGGTACAGATTTGAAATTGATAGACCAGAATTCTTTGAATCTCTGGCTTAAGCAATATCTCAGTGGGTAGATGTTGTACATCATAGTAAGCACCCCGTACTGACCGTATGTATAACTAAGAAACTGTTCCTCTTCATGTAAGCAAGTAGATGTGCGGATTAATTAAGGCAAACCCACCTTTTTGTGTTGCATGATTACAATTTGCCAATTCTGCACTTAAAAACTTTTGAGTACAAGTATACTGTGATTTATCCTCTGACATATGTGACTGTTTGAGAAATTAATTGCTATTGCTTCTGTCTTGTGAACTTCATATGCCAATTATAGAAATACTACAAACAGTATAAACAGTAAGGTACAATCAATCAGATCTAATTTAAGAAAGATGGCCACATTTGACGATAACAGGAATGCCCTGATGGATGATTTGTTTAATTTGAATCCTGCTAAGACAAGTGATAACTCTAAACCAAAGGGTAAAGAAGGTTTGAAACAAAAATTCCTACGTCTGGAGAGGCTTAAAAAACAAGAACTCTCCAGATGGTGGGATGCTACTGTTCTTAAAAAATATATAGATAAAGAACAGGTGCCCAGAGGACTCCGCATTTTAATTTTTTCATCATTTGAAGATCTAGATAAGGGCCACCTGAAAGAATGGGAAAAATTGTTATTTAATTCCTCTGTGGGAATGATGGACATTCTCATTAGAGATGCGGAACTAAAAAGAGAGAAACTTCTAGTGGAGATTGCGATCCTAGAAAAAGAAATAGAGGAGATGAATCTGCTAGATGTGACGGAACGCAATCTCGTCATATTGAAGGATGTTAGACAATGGCATCAACTATTTTTGAAAGAGAAAAAACTGCAAAAGATAAGGAGAGATGAGAGAGCTTATCAGAATGGTAGAGTCTACACCTTCGCTAGGAAGTTTGATAATGTCAAAACAGTCGGACAAAGTGGGATAAACAGGAGTTCAATTAATACTGAAACTCCTAGTATCTCAGAGGCATCTAGTATGAGTAGCATCACTAGCTGCGAATCTCTCAGTGTACCAAGTGATACGCCTAGCACCAGTACTGATCCCTTTTTTTTAGAACTACAGAGGTTCGGGAACAAGCAGGCCCTCCAGAAAGAACGACTTGTAAAAAGATCAGGAGGGGCAAATGCAGAGGCAGATCCAAACGCAATGGAGAGAGTAGGGATGACAACACGTGCAGCGGCACGAACACAACAACAATGAGTAATTTGGAACATGTAAATGACAAAGATGAAATAAATGTGATAAATTTGTCTAATCATGTACTAACTAAAATTGAAATAAATCTTTTGACCAGAGGTCTTGGATTCTGTCCCAATGCTTATCCTGATTTTACATGTTTACATGTGAGTTGTTTCAAATTTACTAGAAAACTGAAATTACACAAATTTTTAATTGACAAACATCACTCACCTGTCACCACAAGAGATCTTGACAGGGTGGGAGAAACTTATTCAATCAAAGATGTTAAGGCAATACAACTCCTTATGTCTCTTGATGAGGAGGAACCATCAACATCAATAGAGAATCTAACTACTGAATTAAATCTAGACACATTTGATGGGGCAGATAGTGGTTTAAGAACGGAATCCAAGTTTACACCACAACTTCCAGGTTCAAATGTAATTGATATCTTCCAGGATTTAGTAGAAGAAGATTTATACAAACTGGAGGATAATTTTGGGGCTAAACACATGAAAATAGATTACAATCTTTCATTAGTGGAAAACAAAGCACTGAAACAACTAGTTAACAATACCTCCCTTGTCATACGTGAGGCTGACAAGGGAGGTAATATTGTGCTCATGAATCGTGAAGACTATATACACGAGATAGATAGACAACTTGCTGACCACAACACTTACATCCAATTACCTAATAATCCAGTAAAAACTACTGTGGAACTAATTGAAAAAAGTCTACAACACTGGCGGGAAAAAGGACTGATTTCAGATACAGAGTTCAAGTATTTATACAATGCCACACCCACCAATCCATGTATATATGTACTTCCGAAAGTACATAAACAGGGTGTCTTTCCTCCAGGAAGGCCTATCATTTCTGGCATCAACTCTCCAACTGAGAGAGTGTCAGAATATATTGACATGTACCTACAACCACATGTAATCAACTTGCCATCCTACATCAAGGACACTTGTGATGTACTGAGTAAAATAGCGGATGTAGAATGGACAGAGGGACACTTACTAGTTACAATGGATGTCTGCTCATTGTACACGAGCATACCAGGTGATCTAGGTATTAATGCTGCAGAACATTTTCTGGATAATCGTACTATTAATTGCTATGAACATACTATCATGCTTTTAGACCTCATCAAATTAGTTCTAGATAATAACATCTTCATGCACAATGGCCAATGGTATCGACAACTAAGAGGGGTGGCCATGGGGGCGAAATTTTCCCCCTCATTTGCAAACCTCTACATGGAGATGTTTGAACAAATACACATATGGCGTAACTGCCCAGTACATCTATTAGAACACATACTTTACTGGGGCAGATTTATTGACGATGTCCTGCTCTTTTGGGCAGGAACCAATGCTGAACTGGAAGAATTCTATAATCATGTAAATGACAATGAGTTTAACCTATCATTTACTAAAGAATGTAGTGCGAAACAGGTCAACTTCCTAGACTTAACAATAATTGTGGACAATGACAAACTAACAACTCTGCCATATAGAAAAAACACAGCATGTAATTCTACTCTACATGCCTCAAGTGCTCACCCTGCATCACAAATAAATGCCATCCCATTTGGAGAAATGCTACGCATAAAACGAAATTGTAGCGATGTCCTGACTCTACAAAAGGAGCTAGACATTGTGGAACATCGTTTTGAAAAAAGAGGATACTCGCAAAAGGTGATTAAACAAGCAAGAAATAAAGTGAATAAAATAAATAGATCCACCCTACTTGTAAACAAAAAGAAAACCAAAAAAAAGGGTGAAGGTCTTAAGAAATGTTCAATTAAGAAGTGTAATTTCATTACTCCCTACTCATGTGTCAGTTCCAATGTTTATAAAATACTTAAGAAACACTGGTATCTGCTAACCCGAGATGCATCACTACAACCTTTAGTGGGAAAGAACCCGGTCATGACCCATGCTAGAGCCAAAACATTGAGACAACATCTATGTCCCAGCTTCATTCCGCCATTACAACGTAAGAATTGGCTGTCAGGGGGGAGGAGCCAAGATGGCGACCTGAACGGACGCTCGATTCCCGGCTCCGCAAGCTTGTGCGTTCCGCACCTATATCCTGCCCGCGAATCCGGCCTCGCACCACATCGGAACATAGCTAAGATTGCACTGAAACTTCCAGTGTTCCGCCGAGGTCCCTACCTGCCAGATTTCCGGAGATATCGTCGTGAATGGCGGCGGTCTCCGTATCCAGGCTCTGAGACCAGTGTCGCTCCATGCCGCCGTGGACCTCCTGACCTGCTCCGGTCCGTTGAGCCCTGGAGGCGTGGATCCATTCCTTTGTGGCGCCGTCGCTGGGGGGGTCGGACGGATCCCTTTCGATGCACCTGGGCGCCCCGACCCGTGCGATCGGCACACGGTGGTGAGGAGTTCCTTTGTTGCGATCGTCCCCCTTGCTGAGGCTGACCTGCGCTGTCCAGTGTGAGTGGGTCGCCCCTGGGCTGCCCCGACTTGCATCACGGCGGCGGTGTGCTATCCCTTGCTATGCTCCGGAACTGTGTGCCATACTTGCCCGGACCCGAACCCTTTGAGACTGTAATCGCCCCCCTCCTGTTGTGCACCTCCCGAGGCATTGGAAATGGCGGCTGACCTCTCTACAGCGGCGACTGTAATCTTGCCTCGTACCAGCAACCCCCTGCCCGACATCGGCTTGGGGGCCGCGCTGTACACATTGTCCCGCGCTGAAGAGCAGCGGTGCTTGCATACAAAGTCGGCCTGCCGGGATATCTTTGATGCGCTAGTTGAGCTCAGGGCGGAATGGCGAGCACTCTCCGGCAAGGTGGGCGACGGTGCAGCGCGGCGGTCGGAGGGGGTCCGATCGGCCGCCTCTCGGCACTGTGCTGGATCGACTTTGTCAGATGCAGAAAGGGATGTCGTGGTGCCGAGCGCTGAAGGGGAGGTGAGGATTATCTTTCGATGCCACGACTCCTGTGAATGGCGGTCTGACAGTATTACCGGGGATACATTGTTGCTACCATCCACGGAGTCTGCGACTTTGTTTGTGAGGATGTTGCTGTTTCCCCAACCTCCGTCCGCGCTGCAACTGTATCCCCTTGAGACTGCTGCCTCCCGAGTGCCTCCTTCCCAGCGACGGATTGTATGTCGGCTTGTGAGTTTGGCTGTACTTCTCCTGCTTGCCTGTGGCCCGGCTGATGCCTTCGGACCTCCATTTTGTCCCTGCCTCCCACTTCTTCATCGACGGTGGCCATTTTACTTCCCGGTTTTGTTTGGATCGGGCCCTTCTCGGACACTGTGCTTAAGGGGACTGTCACGTACTGGCCAGGGCTGAAAACCTCTGTTTCATGACCGGGACTGACAGGCTGGCGGGGACTCGGATTGGAACACTTATAACTACGCGTTGGATTGTGCGAACCGGGCTGTTTCGCCCCGTTTCATACCGTAAATGAGACTGTTATTGTTTCTTTATTTCACGAGATGGGGATGTACTGCATGGCGGGATTGACCGGGAATGACTGTACTGGGCCCTCCTCCGGCTTTCTAGCATGGGTTATTTTACTGAGGGGAGGGGCGGTATTCATCGTGGGCTGGGATCGGGGGGGCTCCTGAGATCGGGATGGGGTTAGTCGTATTCCTGGTTGTATCTTGCCAGGTGGGGATTGGGGTTGAAATGTTGTACGTACTGGCTACGTTGATCCTATGTATGGTGTGGATTGTTCTCCCCCATCTGTTTCTGTTATTGTTAGTGGTGGTTCTGCTTTCCAATCATGGCGTCATTCATGATATTGTGTCCTTTGTCAACGGCACGGTAGGCACCATATACTGGCTACCCTGGTAATTTGCGGGCAATCGGCTCCGCCACGCTCTCTCTGGTTCCTGCCTGCTGGTCGTGGAGGTTTATTGTGGCTGGGGGGCTATTTGTTTAGGGTGGCGTCCATCTTGCTCTCCTTTGTTTGCGTTCTTATTAGGACGGCCATTTTGTTTTTTGTTCCGACCAGGGCGGGTTTCTGCTGGGCGTCATGGTGTAGTGGTCGCTTCGCGACCTGATTAGCGATGGGGGTCTCCGGGGGTTCACTTTTGTTAGACTAGCTGGTACGATCTCGAACTGTGCCGCCTCTCTGGCGTATGTAATGATTGTAGCTCCCCACGTTTATTCTGCTACTGATGTTTATCCTGGTAATTTTTGCATGTGGGGTGGGTCTTTGCGTATCCTGCTATTGCCCTTATGGACGGGGTGGTCATTCCAGTACTGGCTCGGGGTCCCGGATGTATCTGATTCCATTCTCCTTTTGGTTGTGTGTACTTCTCGATATTATTGTTTCATTCGGTGACAGGGGCTTTACTTGGCTGGGAGACCGGGAATCTTGTTAGTGTTAGGGCTCCTCCTCCCGTTTCCTTTTCTCTTTTGGGAGTGGTAGAATGGCTGGTTCTCTTCTTCCTCCCGATATTTCAAGTGTGACTATCTTTCTTTTCTTCTCTTTCCTTCTTTCTCTTCTCTTCTTCTATATTTCGGGCTCTTTACTGGGCGACAGGCACTTTGCCGGGGGGGGGTAGGCCGTAGCCTCCGGATTGTTGTAGGGTGGGGGGGTAGATTTAGTTTTTCTCTTTTTAGTTTCTATGGGCCTTATTTCTCTAATTTCTGCGCTTTCTTGTGCTGGTTTCAGTTCTGGGTCTGCAATAGGGATTTGTAGGAAGTGGGTGGCACTTAGGGTGGTGCGTAACTATGGACTGCATTTACTGTTGTTTTGTATTGTACTGCCATATTGACGGGGTGTTCTTCCTATTGTTGTTCTTATTGATGCCGCCTGCTCCTGTTATGTAGCTACAGTCCGGACTCAGTTCTCCTTGACTCTATTCTTTACTGATTCATATTTCAATCGAAACTTTAGAAATTTAACCTTCAATGCTTCTTCTACTTGGCGGCATGAATCTATTCAGTGTAACTGTTCCTAATTGCTGCTATCTTGCCTGATGCCGCAGTGTAACCGCGTTGCTCGCACCTGTGCTTATAATCTCCGTGGCCGGCCTGCGGGTTGTAGGCCCGTAATTGTTTCTTTTTATGCACAATAAAGGTTTTTCAAAAAAAAAAAAAAAAAAAAAAAAAAAAAAAGAATTGGCTGTCAAATGTATCCACGGGTTTTTTCCAGTGTGGCAACTGTAATATATGCTGCTTTGGGCTGAATAGAACAGTGACATTTAAATATAACACTGAGAAGATCCATCACATCAAGTACTTCATTAACTGCAATACAAAATTTGTGGTGTATTGCATTATCTGCATCTGCAATAAAATCTACATTGGGAGTACTATCAGACCATTAAAAGAAAGAATTCAAGAACATATTAGAGCCATAAAAAATAACTACACCCAATATCCCTTGGCGGTATATTTCAATAAAATGCATAAGCCGAATGACCTTCATAGGCTTACATTTCATGGCATTGATAGCTTAGATATGGGATTAAGAGGTGGTGACAAAACATCTTGTCTACGGAAACTGGAAAGTACTTGGATCATTAAATTACGGGCTGTGGAATATGGGATCAACATTATAAAGGACTTACATGAGTTCTTATAAAAAGATGTATGTGCCTAAATAGGAAGATAACTGGACAGCTAATCTTCAATACTGCTTCATACTCACAAATTGGGTGCTTAAACAATCTTGGCCAATACCCAGATTTTCATTTGCAAATGCATAACTAGTATACACTGTGTCCTTTATAATGCACTGAGAGCTTGTCGTTTAATGTCTGTATGAATATGAATAACTGACATACGATTGGCATAGTGTAAACGGTATGGTTAATGCTTAATGATAGACATTCTCTTTTTCTGAAAAAGTTTGCTACAAACAACTAGAACTAAGACAAAGTGCTGCAATAAAATATTCTAATTTGTACATTACAAATGATGTATCTGTAATGTTTATTCAAGGGGACCAATGCTCACTATGGTCATCTCTCTCTCCTTCGTAATTTTTAAACTCCTCTTTTTGTAACCAAATAGTTCTTCATGTATGCTGGTGGCTTATAGAATATTTTCATTCAATTGACCATTGACTTTGGCTTTATATCTCAGTGCCTTTCTTATATTCGGATAAGATTGCACTATTTTTATGTGATCTTATATAGATCAACAATATGTTCAAAGCACATATTTTAATTCAAAAATTAGATTTTCTATTTTCGGAAATTAATAATACGGATATTTAGTCAAAAGACGCTGAACATTAACTCATAAAATGTACCTATTAAAAAATAGGCTCTTCAACGACACCTTTCGAGAAGTATTATTGGGATAGCCACTATTTATCGCCCACTAGGAAATGGCGGCCACTCTAAACACACTAAGAAAGCAATGATTAGTCGCTAGTCCATCCTCAATGTTCACAGCACATCTTGAATGCCGTGCAAGCTTAAAACAATGGCGGCACCACGGACGCGGGGCTCACTTATGCCAGTGTAACAACGGACGAGGGGGATCTGGAAACGAATGAAGGTAGGCTCAGAAATGCGTGCTTCAACACGGAGTGCGCTACCGGTTTCGGCGGGTGTAGTTACATGGAGTAAATGGGCAGAGTAATTTGTCTGGGGCTGTCTCAATCGTCATTCTGATCAACATTCCCCTTTATTTCCATACTCTGTCTACGCTCCTGCCTCGGCACATATCCAGACGACATCCCTTAGCTGCACTATATATCAGGATCGGCACGGGGATATAATCCAAGAGAAAAACGCTGAATATAATCTACGACGTATGAACAGTGGGAAATAATAAACAAATGTTGGACGATTACTCTTACCTTGGGTAAGGTTCTCATGAGTTTTTTTACACTGGCTGCGCATGGTGTATCTCGTTTTTTGCACTACTTAGCAAGTGCATGCAATAAGATATTTAAAATGCTGGTGAAACAGACAATAAGGGATAATCAAATGTTTTTGCCATGTGCACAACAATAGTATTAAATACAAGTTGACAATGTAGGCATAAGTATTAAGAGAGGCACTATTTATAATTTGAACAATGTTTCTATTAGACTGATGAACTTTATTAGCAATGTTTTTAATGGTCTACACATATGTAGACACAATATGCACTACCTTGAATTTCAGTGATGGAGGTAATAGACTCCAAATCACTTTTTTTACAGAAATACAAAGTGATCTTATCGACATCACTTCTACATTATCGATTCTCATCATTGGATTAATAACTCCATAAGACTCAAATAGCACTTGGACTTATGACATTATTTGAACTCTTGGATACCACTCTTATTTTGAAGGTGAGAATGGGAAAGAGTTATTTCAAACATATGACATACTTGGTGATGGTTGTGCGGGTGTCATAAGATATGGTTGTCTCACGACACACATTGATCATGCTTTCCACCTCATCTTTATGAGGTGATTCTGTCTTTGCATTTCTTAAGTGATTGACTGACTTTTACCACCAGCATAAATGGGACTTTTTGGATGAGGAGAATATACAGTGCATACTTTCGGAATACTCTTCCTCCAAAAATGTTTTTAATATCTTTTATAATCACAGCGTGGTCAAAACTGTTAACTGAACTGATTTCTTCACGGGAGTTTATCACTTTTTTCTAAAAACTAGATCTGTAATTCAAAATGGCCAATCAATATGTGTACATTACTTTGAATAATGGGAATATAATGTCTAAAACTAGTGTACACCTCATTTCATTGCAGCCTTGAAAAAGCCCTGTGGGCGAAACGCGCGCTGGCTGCTGTTATATCAACAATGGTCTGATTGGAAAATAAAAAAATTCATGGATCTGATTGAAGAGTGTGACTGGATCCCTTCTTTAGATTGACAATTTGGAATCCTGAACTACAGTATTGAAAGAACTCATGTGTCTGTAGACCTAGCTATGTGTGTTACAATAGGTGGATTATAGATATAGTAATTGGGTGTGCTCTGGTACAGATTTGAAATTGATAGACCAGAATTCTTTGAATCTCTGGCTTAAGCAATATCTCAGTGGGTAGATGTTGTACATCATAGTAAGCACCCCGTACTGACCGTATGTATTACTAAGAAACTGTTCCTCTTCATGTAAGCAAGTAGATGTGCGGATTAATTAAGGCAAACCCATCTTTTTGTGTTGCATGATTACAATCCCACTGTGTGGGATTTACTGGAGGTAACAGGAGGAGTAGTTAGCCCTCAACGTCAACCTTGCGGGCCAACTATCCTTTTTATTTCCACCAGTAAGTCCCACACAGCAGGATTGCTAACTTCTTATATCAGGTTCCCGCCCCCTCCCTTCACCACTGTGCAAACGTCTTCCCTAGCACGTTGTAAGATGAGGGATTAAGTCCCCTTAATCCTGAGGGTCCCTGGGGGCCAACTAGCTCACCAGGTACCTCCAGGAAAACACACAGAGCTGCTTTGCAGAGAGGTGGTCCAAGGCTACTCCCCTTTCTACACCTCTCTGCAAAACAGCTCTAGGGCGCTTACTGGAGGTACCTGGTAGGCTAGTTGGACCCAAGGTACCCTCAGGATTCAAGGGGACTTAATCACCCAACTTACAATGCACCAGAGGGCCCGTTTGCACAGTGGTGCAGGGAGGAGGCAGGGCCTGATGTGACAACTGTGCAAACATGCCCTGTGGCGCGTTTTAAGTTGGGGGATTAATTCCCCTTGAATCCTGAGGGTCCCTGGGGTCCAACTAATCCACCAGGAACCTCCAGTAAGCACCACAGGGCTGTGTTGCAAAGAGATGGTCCGAGGCTACACCCCTTTTTTACACCTCTCTGCAACGCAACTCTCAGGTGGTGGTCCCTGGGGCTGCAGGGGCCCCCATGGGGGTCCGCTTTTAAATTTACCCATGCCCTCGGGACTGGACCCACCCGGGGGCTCAATAATAACGAAGCGCAAAGCCAGCGCTTCATTTTTTAAAATTGTATCATCAGGATTCACGCACCCATCGTAAATTCTGCTGTTCAAAACAAAAATGCTTTTTTGGGGCTTGGGGGTCCTTGTGGGACCCCTGAGCAGGCCTAGGGGGTCAAGGTGTTTCTACCCTGCCGTAAACAAAAGTATTTCCTTTCTGTGTTTCTCAATTGGTTCCCACAATAATGAAATGACCATCTAGTAACTATTCTGACACAACTTAAAATGATTCAAATGCAAATAGGTTTTGTTTGTTTATTTTATTAAAAACAGTTTTTTCTTTCTTTCATCAGAGTTATTATTTAAAAAACAATACATAAAATAGTAGCTACAACACAGTTTGAAGTATAGCTTCCTCAAAGCATACTAGTTCCCTCTAGTGATACTATATCCTAACATATTGTGCGTATCGTTTAGCATACAACAATATTCACATACACAAATGATAAGATACAATGAATTATGCAATACAATTAATAAAATACTAATAAAAAAGTCCTTTTGTTGACGCGTTTCATATCGTCTTCGATCTAAAAATAAATATATACAGTTAAAATCACAAGTACCTGTGTGGATTATAAGTTCAAACGCATATTGTATTATGCATTTTCTGTACTCAATTTTTTGTTGAAATGTGTCTACTAGGATGGTCATTCAATAAAGAAATATTCTCTTACATGAATTGCCAATTCTATGGCCTTCAAACATGCAGTGGTAGACCTTCTTCGTAACTTCTCAGGTTCTATATTGGTTGGAGTGTCTTTTCAATGGGACCTCCGTTGCCTATATAGTTAAAAACAGGGGGCTCACTATCAGTTTTAATTACCAATATTCCTGATAAACATACCATTTTCTCCTGATACTCATACACTTACTTGGTGTGCAGAAGATATTATATCTTTTCCTTTTGGTTGTGGATCCAACCGTATTTCCGTAATGGTCTGATTGGTACCAATATGTAGATCGAAGGGTATCGTTTAAATTAAAACTACCTCAATCGATGTGTTGCCACCTCATATGCTGGATATGCTGGATGGCGATATACAGGGCACCTGTAAAGATGGAATAATATCTATTAGGCGGTGTCACTGTGGCCTACTTCTGCATTCTACTAACTCATACCTCTACTCTGTTTATCACTTTTAACTTTTCCTTTCAATATTAATAGAGAGCAGCTACATTATATGATTTCGTTCTTCTATCGTGTTACACACTCAAACCTTTTGTTTGCATGTGGTCATAATACGCTCCGCTTATTAGGGATGTCTCGTGTAGACCTCGACAGATAAACTGCTGTTCTTAATAGATTGAGCTGCGGGATCTCTCACTCGATTCACTCATCCTCGAGACAATGCCACCCATATTATTTTATATAGCGCAGAAAAATGTCAGTGGGCTGCTTACTTTCTCACCCTCTTATTCTCTTCAATTTAGAAACCCCTTCCATCATTAAAACTTCTATAGCCTCGATATACTATTCTGGCTGACGCTTGAGTAAACCGACCTCCCCTCTCGAATCTATTATAGGTCGATAACGCATGCCCTATTTACCTTCGATGTAGTGCGTGCGTGTCTCTCATCCTCTCCGCAGTCTTCTTTGGTATACCTGCCTGCGGTCAAAAGGCGTTTATATATCCCTGGTCTGCTTGACTAAATTGGCTTAATTGGCGTCTATTAACCAATGAATGATAAATTGTTTAGTTATGGACGCCATATTTGTAGTTTCTTAATGTTGAAACCCCAGTGCGGTATCAACGATATACCCCTCCCCTGTTAGTTCGCATCGTGGTCATATTACGACTAGCGAGTTTAATACTAGTATATAAACTGCTCTATATGTCACGGATTCTAAATACGTTACATTAGCCTCGGATGATTTATTGTTGAACTCACCGGCGAGTACAGTATTTTTCAATGGGCACCATACTTGTAGTTTTTAGAAGTAGTTTTTTAGAGATCGTCAGAAACTAACGACGGGACAGCTACACCCGTTTCCACGTTCTAAACTGTATCTCAAAGACCGCAAGCTTCAATATGTTATGGGTTCTTATATTATTACGCCTTCATGTGTTTAACATACACGCAAATTACATATAAAAATCCTTTGTATTTTTATGGGAAATTGAGACATAATAATTAGTCTTGCTTTTTTATAAGTTAACTTCGCTCAATACGATTTCCTACCAATACTGTCTCATGTGTCTCTTAGATCTCCATACTAAGAACTATATAACTTAATGCATGACTCATGCTTATTCACATCTCTCTTCGCCGCCATATTTGTAGTTTCTCATACCATTTATGACCAGTAACTTAACACTGTGACTCAATCACTTCTCGTACGTAACATATTCTCTCTTTGTTCATGGGGAAAGACGTAACCCCTGCCAAGGTATAAACATTAATATAGTTAACCGTACATTGTATTCGGTGCTACCATAATTTATTACAGATTGTACCGGTAATGGGGTATCACGATGTTGTACAGATACATACTGTTACAGCCAAAAATTATAAACACCATGATCGCATTATTGGTTGCGTTTTTTACATCAATAATTGCTTCTTAAAGGAATGCTAATACCCAATGTATACTAGGTCTAGTGTCATCTGAATGCAAGGTACAATTTATCCAATTGCTTAGCTAGAGTTTAAGGTTGTATAACAGTTATTAAACTCCCAAGTCCTCCAGCTCATGCATTACTCCATTACCAACTACAGTCCGCATGTTGTACCTAGACATTTCTTGAAACACATATGTGCATACAATGCATTTCTATGGTTCAGTTAATTTCTTATACAGTTCTATTTCCCAAGTACAACAATTGGCAATTTCTTATATGTCACATTAACATTCCTTCTTTATACTTTCCAATTAAGCACCCTTACGAGTGGATTTAGTACTACACATGTACATCTTAATTACTCAGATCTCTCACGAGTTCAAAGTGTCTTGTCTATCTGATCATTCTTTCCCACTCTTCCCTATTGTTCAGTCCCAGATAATACGACTTAAATTTAGACATGAAGAATTGTTCTCTTTGTTTGCGTTTTCTATCCATGTCACCACCCCGTGCCGAGATTCAGATTTTTTCTAAAATGAACCATTTAAGGTCTTCCTCTTTATGGTTCTCCGAAATCCAGTGCTCAACTAGTGGTGCATTCTTTTTTTGATTTTTAATTGCTGATCGATGTTCAGTGAGGCGTAGACGTATTTCACGTCCCGTCTCTCCCACATACCCCCTCTGGCACGGACAAATGATTAAATAAACTACATTTGAGGTCCTGCAATTTACATGTTCATTCATCTAGTGTGAGATCCCATTGATCTCTACTCTGTCTGATTTGATGATATTCTTGCAATGAGTACAAGTACCACAGGGCAAATTGCCCCTGATTGCAGTTAAATTCTTGATATTCATCTGGTAGCTCTTCTTAGGCTCTCTGTAAGTTTGAACCAAGTGATTGCGAATGGTCTTATTCCGCCTGTATGCATAGATGGGTTTCTGCAGCGGTATGGTTCCTGTCTTATTCAATACAGACCAGTGCTTATTAATCAAATTTTTAAGTTTATGGCTAGTCCCATTGAAATCAGATACCATCACTATTCCCTGCGTCTCGTTAGTGGTCTTCTCACGAGGTTCAAAAAGACTATCTCTGTTGAAACATTTGGCCCGCTTATAGGCTTCTTTTATTAGTCTTTTAGGGTAACCACGTTGGGCCAATTTATGTTTCAGAGTCTCCGCATGAACCTCAAACGTTTTCCTGTCACTACATTTGCGCCTGATTCTCAGGAACTGGCTAAATGGTATTCCATCTTTCTGGCTCCTCGGGTGATAACTAGTGTGGTGTAGAAGCGTATTTCTCTCCGATGGTTTAACAAATAGTTCTACACATAGTTTACCCTCACTAGCCTTGATTTTAATATCCAGAAAGTCAACCAATTCCTGACTTTTATTAGCTGTGAATTTTAAGTTTAGATCGCCACAGTTTATCCAATCCAGAAAACTATTCATATCTTCTTCACAGCCTTCCCAGATAAAAAACATATCATCTATGAATCTAACCATTGTTTCACACTCTCAAAAAAGGGACTCATTTTATTATAGATGTGATGCTCCTCAAATTTGCCTACATATAGGCACGCTAGGCTGGGAGCACATGTTGCTCCCATACTTGTGCCCTTGGTTTGACAATAAAAATCCCTATTGAACAGGAAGATGTTGTTACTAAGTATTATGTCTATACATTCAATGATAAACGTGTTCAGGGTAGACAGATCACCATCCTTATTGCCCAAAATATCTCTCATCCTAGTGACTGTATCTTGCTGAGGTATGTTAATATACAGTGATTCTATATCCATACAAACCAACCACTGACAATTTTTATTAAAATCAAGTCCCTCAACTTTAGAGATCATGTCAGTCGTGTCCTTAATATACAACGGTAATTTTTCTACTAATGGCTGAATAAAATGGTCCACAAATTTGCTCAAAGGTTCGGTTATTGAATCAATTCCTGAAACTATGGGGCGCATGGGGGGGGTCCTCCATATTCTTATGTAACTTTGGTAACCCATATAGAGCAGGCACTTTCAGGTGTTCATTTATTAGGAATCTATATTCATCATCACAGATGATATCATCGTCTTTGGCTAAATTTACTGCATTCCTCACTTTCTTTTTAAGTTTGTCCCAATCTGTGACACAAGATTTCTTATAATGAAATGTATTATCTAAGAGAAGCTGCATTCTCCTATTATAATCATGTGTATTTAAGACCACTATACTTCCGCCCTTGTCACTAGGCTTAATTGTGATCTCATCATCATTAGTTACATTTTTTAAAGCAGCCCTCTCTCCTTTTGATAAATTGTTGGGAGTCCAAATTTTCTCATCTAGCAGTTTCTCTAAACCGATGGCTACCGCTTTCTCAAAAGTATCAACCTCCTGTCCCACCAACCCACTACTAGGTGTCCAGGTGGATAACGGCTTGAGTCCTGATTTATTATTGGTGGTCCTGGCTTCCTTATTTTCAAAAAATCTTTTTATTCTGATCTTTCTAAATAGGTCCCTGACATCATTTTCTATCGAAAACCTACAGCCTTGAGTACTAGAGGCAAAACCTAAGCCTTTTTCTAATCCCAAGATTTCGTCATCAGTTATTATTTTATCTGATAGGTTAATAATGGGGGCTTTAAAACTGGTCTCCTCTACTCCCAATCCTTGTGACTGCGGGTCCTCATTGTCAGGCCCAGGGGCGCTTGCGGTCTAGGGCCCGCCCCATTTGGCCTTAGGCCATGTCCCAAACGTTTCTGTGGAAAGACTCATGGGTCTTCCTCTGCTGGACATTGGTGGTTGCTTTGTCATAGGGTTAGGGCAGGCTAAACACTGGAAATGTATTTTGCCCTAAAATTCCATTTGATTCCCTATGGTCCGCGAGATGCGTGAGTTTTGGCAGGGTACGCGAGATGCGTGCACTTTGGCAACCGCGTACCGCGAGATGCGTGCAAATTGGCATGTTGTCGCATTTCGACGCCGCGAGCAGGGGAAATTACGCGGGTGTGGTTACGTTGATGTACGTGACCACACCCAAGGATCTGTGCTCACTATTCTAGAGATTTCTGAGGAGAAGGTCGGTTCCAGGCAGGCTCTGTGTTTGTATATGCAGTTAACTCTTTATGCAGGTTCCTGTTTGCCGCGCTGGAGCAGACCTTTCCAGAGGAGCTTCCTGAGGTGGTAATTTCTTCGTGAAGGTTGTTTTAGACTGGATTTCTTCGAGGGACTTCATCTTTTGGGGTCCAGAGTTTGCAGATCCTAGAATTAAGAGTAGGTCGTACTCTTAAGGTATGATGGCAGTGTAATACAAAAGAAGGATTTTATCTTTGTTTTTACAGAATCTTTGGAACAAAGAAATGTCTTAAAGCTGTTTTTGGATTTTACCTCAGAATGTTTAAAGAATTAAAGAACTTTAACAGTATAGGGAGTCGATATTTTTACATTCTATATTTTTTCATCGATTTTTTTTACTTCCATATTTTTAAAATTGATATTTTATCAGGGAATCGTTTTTAATAGTCAATGAGTTCATAGCTAGCACCTCTCTTTTGTCCCAGTTTATTTTATAGCCTCAAAAAAAGTAAAAGGTGGAAATGATACTCAGAGTGGCAAACTGAGATTGTCCTGGATTTGTAAGAGTCAAAATAAGGTCACCTGTGTAAAAGAATATTTTCAGTTCTCTCAATTTATTTTGGCTACCATGAATCACGTGGGTTCAAGCATGAACTGACAGAAGAGAAGCGACAGAGAGCAGCTTTGCCTCATGCAGCTGTGGATGGTGAATTTCTTAGATATATATCCCTCACAATAGACGGCAGCAGTTGGTGTTAGATATAGCCGTCAAATTTTTTTAGATGAATTTACGTCTGAGGTCGAAGGCTCCTAAGATTCTGAACAGGTATTGAGATCACCAGGGACATTTGTTGAATACAAGTTTGTTTCCAGATTAAATGCATAATAGTCTGAAGATGATTGGCTGAAGATCTACCCCGCACAAACCAAACCTGCTGCTTGTGTATGAGCTGGAATACATTTATGTCAGCCTTGTTGCCAAGACATTTGCCAATACCTTCATGCCCATATTGATAAGTGAAATGGGTCTATATCTGGATCATAAATGTGGGTCTTTAATCAGTTTCAATATTAACAGAATAAGGGGCATATGCATGAACACGCCCTTTTGCGATTCCTTAATAGCAATTTTTAGCGAATTGCTATTAAGGAATCGCAAAATGCTATATATGTAGAAATCGCAATAATAATTGTGATTCCTTAATATTCCTTAATGGTGAATCGCAAATTGCGATTCGCAATTAAGGAATACCTTCCCATTCAATCCTATGGGCGTAGAGGCCCATAGTAATAAATGGGAAGACATTCTCAATTTGCGATTCGCAATTAGAGAATCGCAAATCGAGAATGCAATTTTAAAGTTGCCAGGGTGTCATAAGGACACCCTGATGCACCCCTGAAATGAGCATGTGTGCACATGTGGCGCACATACATACCCTAAGGGCATGTATGTGTGCCACATGGCACTTTGAAAAAAGCAAAAGAGAGCTTTTTTCAAAGCTGTCAGTTGGTGGTAATTTGCGATTTCTTATACGAAATTCACACAATTTAGGTGCTTTCTATATCGCATTTAAGGAATTGCAATTTGTAATTCCTTAATTGCAATAGCAAAATAGAGAATCACAAATTTTGCGATTCTGTAATTTGCGTTGCCCTTTTGGGAAAATAAATCCCAAAAGGTCTTTTACCGTTCGCAAATGGGCCGATTCCGAGAATCGGCCGTTTGCAAACGGGAAAAGGGCTTGATACATATGCCCCTTGTGCTTTATTAAATTCATGGTGCAGGCCATCAGGACAGATTGGCTCAGGCTAGACCTTGTTTAATAAAGGTACCATTTTAGGGACAGCTGCTTTATAAAACCTGAGATGAAGACCATCTTCTCCAAATGCTTTATTTGTGGGCATCACTCTGATGGTGTCACAAATTTTTTCTGTGATGCCCGCTTCAAACATTGCTTTTGCTGACTGGTTTAGTCTGAACAACTGAAGTGTCCCTAAAAAGATGGTCTCTTGAGATTGTGTGTTACCAGTAACTGATGAATACAGGAAGAAGAAGCAATCTTTGACTGCTGATGCAAGGTCTTGATAATGTACAGCCAGTGTTCCTGAGCAGGTTCATATTGTCTGGATTACTCTGGAAGCCATGGCTTTTCTCAATTCAAAAACTAATAATTGGCCAGCCTTCTCCCTTTGTCTATTGGACTTGTGCGTGAGTCTTGTCAAGGTCAATCTTTGACATAACAATAGATTTGAGCTCAAATTTTGCCTTCTTGATTTTGTTTAATAAGTCAGAGGATGTTGGTCATCTGTGGTACTGCCCAACAAGGAAATGATGTCTGTTTTCAACAAGTTCTCTTTCTGTGAAATTTGGCTCTTGGCTACGACCATAACTTTCATTATTTAACCTCAGAAATAGACTTTTCTGGCTGTGCAAAGGATTTGGGGGAGGTGTCCAAACCCTCATTCAAGTGTATATAGTCCTTGAGGTAAATGCCCCATTTTCTTTTTCAGCCAGATTCCTATATTTCATGGTCACCATT
This sequence comes from Lissotriton helveticus, assembly GCF_964261635.1. Classification (NCBI taxonomy): domain Eukaryota; kingdom Metazoa; phylum Chordata; class Amphibia; order Caudata; family Salamandridae; genus Lissotriton; species Lissotriton helveticus. The sequence goes on along the minus strand of NC_136057.1, from coordinate 867,524,335 downwards.
CTCCATCCATGTGACTTTGGTGTTTGTAATTTCACATCAAGGTCAATCTTAATTAAAAAGTGATCTGAAAATCCATGATCAATAATTGTAAAGTGGAATACCCTCATAGCAGAGGAGTAGTGAGTAAGAAATAGTCAATTCTCATTTCTGTACCGCTGCCGCATGACAAAAAAGTACATTGCCTGTCAGTGGTGCAAATTAATCACTGGAGTTCTTTAAGGCATAATCCGTCATAAAATCTACAAGTAGCCCTTCGTCTGGATTGGACTTTTTATTTAGAAGTCCAGATCTATCCTACACTAAATCTGCTGCGACATTTTAGCCACCTCCGAACAATTATTTGGAATGGTCATTCTCGGTTATGGCTCTGTTTAAGGCAGAGAAGAATCAGTAGAAGCAGTAGAAGCGTTTAGTCTGATTTCTGGGGGCAGTGAGTTCCAAATCCTGGGCGCCATCCCAGAGAAGGTTCATTTATACGTTTTCTTCCTGTTGAATCTTTGGGGTTTCAGTAGCAGGTTTTCAGCGTTTCTTGAAGCTCTTCCGAGATCGTCAACTTCTGTGCGAGGTAACTGGGTGCTTTGTGGTGTAAGGGGTTATGAGTCATGCATTCTATTTTTAGGTGAATTCTGTCTTCAAACAGTAGCCAGTTCAAGGCTTTTAAGTATGGCGAAATATGAGAGCTTCTCTTTGAGCCAGTGATGAGTCTTGCTGCTGCATTTATAGAGGCTCTTAGGGGTGCTGTTGTCGCTTTAGGGAGGTCACATAAGGAAACAATTCGGTACTCCACCCTCGGGATAACAAGCGCTTGAACTGCCAGCTCAAAGTCCTTAGCTGGCAAAAATGGTTTCAGCTTCCTCAACGTGTTTATCTGAAAGTTTGCTCCTTTTATTGCGTTACTAATGTGTTTCTGCATGGTAAGGTTGCTGTCAAGAGTTATTCCCAAGGATTTAGCTGAGTCTACAATGTTAGGTTGTGAAATGAAATGAAATGAAATGAAAAAAGGAACTTAATTAAGCGCACTGTGGCCTAGCGGCTTCCTGGCGTTGTACGTTGAATGCAGTAATATGTTTGACCGGGTCTTGCATCATGGGGACTTTGGCGGGTGGTGCAATAAGGAGGAATGACATTTTTTTGGCTGTTCGATTTGAGATGGTTTTCTGCCAACCAAATTTGAGTGTTCCTGAGCGTGGTGTTAAGCATTGTAATGTCTTCTAAGGAGTGAATCTTGAGATAGAGTTGTGTGTCGTCCGCATACATGGGAAATTGGACGTTAGATGCATGAAGAAATTCCTTGAGGGGTTCCAGGAAGAGATTGAACAATGTTGGAGATAGAGAGGAGCCTTGAGGGACTCCTAACGTGACTGGTACTGGATTAGAGAGAGTGCTGTTGACCTTGAATTTGTGCGGTCGGTTATGGAGGAAGGAGGTGAACCAGTTTAGAACAGATACAGATAGCCCCATTCTATGTTTTAGGATATCTATCAGGTTTTCATGTTTAACCGTATCAAAGGCTGAGGATAGGTCTAGCAGGATGAGTAGGCAAGCTCCGTTCTGGTCCAGGATCTGAAGCGCATCATCAATGATGTGTGTCATGGCTGTTTCGGTGCTATGACCTGCCCTGAAGCCTGATTGGTGTTTGTTAAGCAGTTCGAAGTGGTCAATATGCTTAATGAGTTAGTGATGAACGCATTTTTCCAGTAGTTTTGCCAAGGTAAAAATATTGGAGATAGGACAATAGTTGTTTAGGTCAGACGGGTCAGCTGAGGGTTTCTTTGGTATAGGAGAGACTTGACCAATTTTGAGGGTGTCTGGGATACAGCCTTGTTGTAGAGAACTGTTAATAATTTTGGTCCAAAGGCTCAAAAGCCATGGGGTCAAGTCTTTGACAGAATTTGCAGGGAGAGGGTCAGAGGAGTGATTGGACGGCTTTAGAGTGGTGAGAATCTTGCCTAAGGCTTCTTCCGAATAGGTATCGAAGGATGACCATGCTGAGTTGTTTTTTAAGCGATATTTTGAAGTGATTTGGTGTGATGCTGAAGGGGATGTAAGTGTGATGTTCATCTGCGGTCTGGCATGTAGTACAAGGTCATTTAAAAGCTCCTTCTTAATGTTGTCAGTTTTCTGTCTGAAGAAGTCAGAGAATTCTTCACAGTTGGGTTGCGAGCTAGCTGAGTTTTGAAGTTGTTGGGGAGCAACCTTAGTTTGGGTTTTGATGAGCTCAAAGAGTTTTTTTGGCCAATTTCGTGCTTGGTCTAGTTGGTGGCTAAAGAAGTCAGCTTTAGTGCGCTTGATCTTTCTATAGTACATGTTTCTTTTTCTCCTAAGAGACTTAAGGTACAACAAAGATGGGACTCTTCTCCAAATGCGTTCATGAGATCTGAGAGACTGCCTATCTTCGTTAAGAAGACCGTTGTACCAGGGCTTAGAATCTTTGGTGGAGACTCTCTTTAATTGTAAGGGGGCTACCTCATTAATTAACAAGGTCATAGAGTTGAAGTAGTGTTTAGTGAGATCATGTACGTCAGAGGAGCCTGCTGGGGGCAGAAGATGGTTAGAGAAGGCAGCGGGTAAAGTGTTGGGGTTTAGTTTTTTTAGGTCTCTTTTCCAACTCTTTGGTTTTGTGGATTGAACCAAGTTAAATTTCAGAGTTTCGTTGATAAAGAAGTTAATAATAAAATGGTCTGACCAGTCACAGGGTTGGATCGAAACCAACTGAATGGCGTCAGTTTTAGAGATTATTAAATCCAGGATTTACCCTTTTTTGTGTGTGGGCCTGTTACACATTTGGGACAGGGTAACGTCGTCGAGGAACTGTTTAAGACTATTAACCACCTCGTCATTGTGGTCATCCCAATGGAGATTGAAGTCGCCCAGGAATATTTGGGTATTCTGCCCCCCGGTGTTCGGGGAGATGATGTCCATGAGGTGTTCGGTGAAGATGAGGTTGTCTCTAGGTGGATGGTAGATGATGTGTAGCGAACATATTGCTTTGCCATTACTGCTAAGGTTGAGGCATAAATATTCGCAAGAGGTGAAGACAGGGGATATGGCCCTGTTTACTGTAATATTGTTCCGATGTATGCAGGCGATACATTCACCTATCTTTTCGATTCTGTCTAGTCTCATGATGTCATAATTGGGGGGCACTAGGATGTCGAGGAGTGGAGTGGAGGATTCTGTTAGCCAGGTTTCGGTTAATATAATCAAGTCAAGTTCTTGTGAGATGATGAGGTCAGCTATGTCTGCTGCGTCTCTAGAGGCAGATCTACAATTTAGGAGTATGCATTTGAGACGGGGAGTGGTGAGGGGTGAGGTGGGATCTTGAGTGATAGGGACTCTTCTAAGTTTATTATCAAAGATGCCTCTCTTGTTTTGTATGGAGGGCCTGTAAGGGTTGGGAGGGATAGTAGGAATGGGCATCTACGTAGGAATTAAGGGGTTCGAGAGTTTGGGATCGTACGAGTAAAGAAGAGAGAGGAGGTTGGTGCAGCGTGCTGGGCGTGTTACTGTGTTACAGAGGGGGACTGTTTTGCAGCTGAGTAGGGTGGGTTTCGATAGTAGAGAAGGGAGGTTCCAGCGTTCACTAGCAATCAAAGTACTAGGAAGAGTTGTGTGCCGGGATTGTTTTAAAAGCACATCCTTAAAAGATTGGAGCTCGATTTTGATTTGATGTAGAGCAATCATAATCTCATCCAGTCTAGGGTCTGGTGTGCTGATATATGAGATTGGTGAATGTGGAGTGTATGTGGAAGGCTGCGTAGTGATTGGGTTGAGTGAGTGGTCGAGTGTGGGTAGTCGTAGTGTTGAGTGGAGAGTTGTCATAAAGGGTGGATGAGTTATGTGTGTGGATGGATGAGCTAGGCACTTTGATTGGGGGGCTTTTGTGGGAGAGGACGGTGGTGTTATAGAAGTAGATAGCCGAATAGTAGGGGTGGTTGACTGAGGTGTGAATGTGGGAGGGGGAATAGGGAGAGGAGTGAAAAGAGGGAATGGCGAGTTTTCAGAGTTGCAGAGGGGTGTCCTATTATGTGCCAGCAGACCACTAGGGAGGGAATGGGCGAGATGGGGTGAAGGGGAGTGATGTGTAACATTATGTGGCAAGGCTGAGGTAGTGGGAGAGATGATTCTGGGGGGGATGGGGTTAGAGGGGGAGGCAAGGATCTTGGTCTGAGGGGATTCCATAGCTAGCGGGGTGGTGTACGTTGCATTCGATGAGCTAAGCGGTAGGGGAATGCGTTAGGGGGAGTGAGTTGCGGAGCTGAGATCGAGGTCCAGGGGGGTCCCTATCTTCAGAGGATGCGTGCTCTGAATCTGAATCCAGTGAGTTGGGTGGCAGGGTGAGAATGTTCGGAGGTATGAGGTGCGGTGGGTTGGAGGAAGGGGTGATATATTGTAGATATATTCTTGAAAGTGTTGTAGGAAGTAATGTTTTTATGGTTGACAAACACAGTACGAGTCTCTTTCTACATATGAGGTATAGTGGGTGCTCTATCATCAGTGCAGAAGTCTCTGTCACTCTTGCAAATGGCACCTACATATGGCACAGACTGCGTCTCTGGTTTCTTGGTCATCATTATTGTGGAACGTGTGGGAGTACCTTGTGGAGCCATTGGAGAATGGCAACAAAGTTTTTTCACCAAGTAACATTTCTGCCTGAATCGATTTGTCATCTCATGCTGATGTAAATAGCACAAATCTGGTATCTATTGGTGGCACCACAAACATGGACAAGAAGCGTTCTAACTTCTCAGGATTGATAAGTTCTCAGGTGTGCCCATCTGTGATGATTATCACTGTAGCTGCTTCAAGGTCGCTATGAGTAGTGTTCTATTTTTTCAGGATGGATCTTAGACCAAATACCCTCTTCTGGATAAGGCTAGTTTTGCTGAAAAATCAGCTGCAAATGATGCATTGCAGTTTTTTATATTTGAAGGGGGGGGACCATTCATTTTTGCAGCGTTTATAATTTTCTAGGAACATGCTGATGTCTTAATAGGCAGATAGTCATAGGTCTTGGGATATTGGGCGACTGGAAATGGAGTCTATGAGCACAATTGAATTCAAGCTGCAGTTAGGAATCAATGTGTACAAGAGTTGAAAGAAGGACATCAGAATGGATATTACATTATCTCCCTTTTCTTTTTCCGGAAAGCCAAAGATGTGCATGTTATCCCACTTATAGTGTCCTTTGAAGTCTGTCACGTTATATTGCAGGTTCCATATATCATTACTCCAATGAGGCAACTCTTGCCAGACCGGCATCTATTTTCTCCATTTTTAAATTAGTGGCCACACAGTGCAAATGCAAAACTTGCACTTGAATGATAATGGGATTACTTCCTGAAGTGCAGTTCATCTGATTATTTTAACAGAATGTTGAACTGGGGTACGTCAATAGAATAGTGCCATGGAACACACAAGAAGAATCAGAACTGTATTGCATACAATAATTTCATGAAACAGGCTGGACGATGGGATCTTTATTGTTGTATTTTTGCAAATTGCCCTCATTTCATTCTAAAACTTCAAAAAAATCATCTCTTCTTTGAAAATCATACATGCAACCTAACAATACCCTATCTCCTCCATCACATCTGTTAATCCCACCAATCATCTGCATGAACTCACATAAGCCGCCCCCCAACTCCCACTTATGATCACACCTAACGTCTATAAATTTAAACCACCTAAAGAAAACTGTTGCAATCGCATGGAAACGTTGTCTTGAGAGCACAAGACTAATCCCAATGACCAATAACCACTGGCTTACCACCAACCTTACGTTCCAGAGCAGCACTTCAATACCTCTTTTGGGTAATAAGCGCTATACAATTCCAATTCCAATACATTCGAATTACTTCATTTAGGCAGCGTGAAAGTTTATGTGAATAGAACAATGAGTGAAATCACTTAATTAGCCAGTGCATGGAATTCCACCATTGGATCTGCGCTCATAAATACTCGTGATAACAGAGCCTGAAATTAATTCAAGTGAACAGTGCGTGGGCTAAATTCAACACTGCAATGCAAGAAGGATTTCAGTAGAACAATGTACGTTGTACATCAGTGTAATACTGCTCGAGGTACATTAAGGGTAGTAGAACCAGCATTGAAATACAATTGACCAGATGAACATGTAACAGCATTTCAATAAGAAAGTTGACATGTTTTACTGCAAATTGAAAGTGAAATGAAAGGGCACTAGCGAACTAGTTAATTTTGACATGGATTGACAAAATCTCTGGATGGGGAAATGTTCTACAAGTATTCACTTGAAGATGCAATTCGAAAATACGAAATGTGAATACTGCAAGTCTGTAAAAAGAGTGATGGAAGAGGAAACTTGTGTGCTCTGTTGTCTTCGGAGACGTCCTGCTCAAAGAGATAATTACAAAGCTGTCGAATTGTTTGATGTTAAGTGCAAGATGTTGAGCCAGTCCTCACACTTCAGCTACAATCACGTTAAATTGTACCACTGTAGGTTTATATTTCATATAAAAAATGTATTTATACAGGTATTATGCGAAGTAAAACGTCAAGGCTGGATGGCCATGTCATTCCTGGCATTGGTAATTTGAGGACTGTTAAGGATGAATTAACCCTCCTTTATCTGGCAACTGGGTTGAGTGACACCCTTATCCTAGTAAAGTAAAGTAAAGTTTATTTGTTGATTAATTAAAACCATTACAAACAGCAGAGAGCAAATTCAGTTTACAACCTGATTTAAGAAAAACGATAAAAACACAGAACCAGTGTGGAAAAGGGACTAGCCAACCCTCAAATACATACTTAATTCAACTGTAGTAGGAGGAATTGAAAATGAACAATTTAGCAGCAGAAGTTAAGTAAAGTGCAACGAGTTATCAATGAACAATTTAGCAGCAAAAGTTAAATAAAGTGCAATGTACGCTCTAGTTCCAAATCAAATACTTTGGATGGGAAGCAAAGAATTCTGATAAAACCATTATAAACTTAAAATAAACGTAATATACTATCTCCCAAACTAATTTGATGTACTTTGTGGCAACAAATTAAAAAATCATGTGCTAGCAGAAAATATTATCTATAAAATGAGGTGATACATTTATAACAATTAAATTAAAAAATTTCTATAAAATTCGTCCGTGATCCCTAAAAGCATTTACTATTGTAGAGTCATTGACACGTTAGATAGCATTTATTACATGGATTTCAAGGGTTGCAGTGTCTTCCTTACATAATTTTGTTTCCGCTATGAGGATATACTTGACAAACTGATGAATTAATCTAGCTGTAATACCTCTTAGACATACAATGATTGCAGTTCTGCACGTTCTTACTCCCATTTCTTTAAAAAACGGTTTTAAAAACATCTTTCGTTCAACAAGCAGTTTTGGGCACAAAGTTACAATATGCTGTAGAGTTTCTTCATTCTTACCACATAATCTACAGACATTGGAGGGCCAATTTTTTTCCCATTTTGGGATTCCATCTTTGGTTGGGTTCCTCCCAAACCGTACCAGCATAAATTTATTTTTGATATAAGGTTTCAAATAAAATTGCAGGTAAGGCTGGGGATACAGGTTAGTAAAAGAGTTTGCTATTGTCCAAAGATGTTTTTTTCCCCTTAAATCGTCTTTGTCCGTTATACAAGACAAAAGGGCTGCTGATTGATTGATTGTTTTTTTTAAAACCATTTTGCACCTTGTTTCATCCTCTAAGTTCGGACAATCAAAGGTATGCAAAAATTTGTTTAAATAAGATCACAGCTTCCCGAATAGGCCCCTCTTTGAATCTCAAGCCAACAAAGGTTGGCCAACGAGCCTTCCTCCGATCTGGATAATAACAATAAAGATTTAAAAAATGTAGATTGTCTAACGAGACACTGTTTCTTCAATCCAAATTCCAGTCTAACATTCGCTCGACTAATGTTTTGTGGGATTCTAAAGACCGATTTATATGATCTTATTTCGATATCATCTAAAAGTTTCGCATCTTTGCCCCGAAAAATAACAGAACCATAGTCCAATGAAGGAATTAACTTCACTTTCATGGCCTTCGTCAAATGGTCATGATTTGGGCATAGTAACTTATCCCTCAATGTTCTAAAGGCAAATGTAAGAGATGAGCCTTTAGTTTCTAGGTTGTTAAAATGTTTCCTGAAAGATAAATTGTGATCAAATGTAATACCCAGATATTTATAAGTTTTTACACAGTCAACAACCATACCGTTGATGTTCCATTCTTTAACACCTAGTTTACCTTTTACCTTTTCCTATGGTCATTATTTTTGTTTTTTTAATATTTATTTTTAGACCATTCCTTTTAACATAAACATTAAAAGAGTCTTTTAAGGCCAATAACTGTCTGACTTAATAAAATAGTGTTGTCAGCATATTGTAAATATTTAATCTCTTGACCCATCACAAAAGGGGAATGAGCATTAATATTTTTTAAATGGGCAGGGAGATCAGACATAAAAAGATTAAAAAGGCAAGGGGCCAAAACACAACCTTGTTTCAAGCCGATGTTTGTTTCCAGGAGTTGGGTTGTATGTCTACCGTCGCCTACTTTAATCTGGACCCAAGTATCCGAATATAGCCGTTTAATCATTTTTAAAAGTGCGTCGGATATTCGCCAATCATCTAATTTGGACCATAATATGTCTTGGGGCACAGAATCGAAGGCGGCTTTTAAATCAATAAAACATATATACAGATTTTGTTTCCTAATTTTAGCTCTTTCGCCTATTAGTGTTAATAAAACTAAATTTGAGTAGGTTGATTCTCCCTTTCTGAAGCCAGTTTGTAGATTTGGTGTCAGTTTTTCTTTTGAGGCCCATAATTCCAATTCCGCTAACAGGCAGCTTGCAAACATTTTAGCATCAACATTAGTTAGGGCTATTAGTCTATAGTTTGCTGGGTTATCTTGGGGGACGCTTTTGTAAATTGGTTGAACGATACGACCCTGCCAAGAATCTGGAATTTTACTGGTTCTAAGTACATCATTAAACAGGAGAGTAAAAACCTCTGGCCAATCCTTCAAGGTAGCTTTAAATATGGCATTTGGCATTCCGTTGGGCCCAGGCACACCATTTGATCGAATCCTGTGTACCACTTTTTTTACTTTGTCAACTGTCCATGGCTCAATAACCGAGTTATTTGTCGGAGCTTGCCCAGATATTTCGGTTATCTCTGGACAATTATTACGCATAAGAATAGTTTTGTCATGAACAAACTGAGGGCCTAATTGAACCATTTTAGAATTATTTAGAAAAGACACCCAAGTTGATTCATCAATATCGGCGCTATTGCTTCTATTGTTTCCATTTTCTAAATTATTAATTAAACTCCAGAAAAGCCTAGGGTCTTTTGATTTGTAGGCATGATGTAATTTGGACCAAATTGTTTCATAATAAGCTTGTTTGGACTTCCAAATTTCATTCCTGTAGATCTTTTTTAATTGTCTGATTTGTTGAGCTACCACAGCACAAGTGGACCCATTTGCTTTCCTATATAGCGATCTTATGGTTTTATTGAGTTTTCTTTTAAGATATTTTACGCGAGGGGAAAACCATCCTGGGTTCCTTTGAGTTAACGTCTTACCACCTGTAGAGTTTGAATTAGAAAACTTTGATAAAAGCGCAGTACATAAACAGGGCCAAAGATCTACAGGGTTTTTACCCTCGGATATCGCATCTTGCAAATTAACAATTAGTCCAGCTAGAAATTCTAAAATATCCTTTTTAATGTTATCATTCCATATGAGCCTTTTTAGATTGAAAGCGGAGGAAGCTGTTTTAATTATTCTTGACTCGGGCAGATAATCGAACGCGAAAGCAAGGAAACTTGAGGGTTGTGGTCACTCTCGGTCCTTGGTACAACTTGATAACTTTGGACTGCCTTCACAAGTTTTTCCGAAAGTATGCTGTCATCAATTATCGAAGGACTAACACTTTTACTAAATGTAGGAGTATTATCAGCATCTTTGAGAATATTTAAGTCATATTTTATGAACTCACAATTAGACCATTCTAATAGGATGGATGATGGTACCATCCCTTTTTTATATGAGAAAAGGTGCATATTGAAATCCTCAGTTATAATGATCGTCGAGTCCAAATGGTCATAATATAACAATTTCACCATTTCCCATAATAGTTCGAGTTGTGAAGACCTTATTTTTTTCTTTGAACTCAAATAGACATTTAGAAAAATAATTGATTGTTTGGCAATGAATTGAACACACAAAATCCAATTTACTTGGAGGTCTATCTCAAAGTGTTTTACATCAAGATTTAAGGAAACATATATGGAGAGACCTCCACTAGGACGACCTATAGAGGCCTCACGAGTTGCCACATTCAGATATTCGTAATAACCAATGATAGGTTCACTACACATTTGCCAGGTCTCCTGCAATATTAAAATATCAAAGGAGTTTATAAAACTCGTTACACTCGGATCCTCAAGAAGTGTTTTAAGACAGTTTATGTTCCAAGAACAAAATTTTAGAGATTTAAGTGTTTTTTCAAAGGAAGATCGGCTTTAGTCCATCTTTGCAGAGTTGGCCTTTGATAGTATTGAAGGAAGCCAACTCCAATCCTCAATTGGGTTGGGTGTGGACCGTAGTTCAACACAAACTCGTGATCCTGACTGACAGCTCTTGATCTTAATGCCCCGCAACATATTTACCTCAGTTGATGGACCTGAGGCACCTTTCAGTACTCTAACAGGTGAACCATGAGCTGTTTTTTGTATACCCTTTGTTTGTATCGTAATACTGGGTGATTTAACGGGAATCAACAGAGTTGGGTATTGAGTTTTACAAATGGTCCTAACTTTAATGCCCCATTTTTCAAATGTATCGGCATTGGCAAATATTTAACTGACAGTATCCTCAATTCGCCAAGTAGTCCCGGTTGTTTCAATATTACGGTCGATCTTAAACTCCACAAGTTCCAGATCTTCCAATGTTATATCGATCAGATCTGGGATTGCAGTGAATAACTTAAAAATATTGCTACAATTCAGAACATCATGAGATCCTCTCGTAGGGAAATGGCCACTACAACGCGGCCGTTTCCACGAAATCCTTTACCACGCATGCATTACAACGCATGCGTGGTTACAACGAGAGGCTTTGCCACGCATACCTTTACTACAAAATAAGTAGTAAAGGCATGTGTGGTAAATGAAAAGAAAAAAAAGGGGGGTTTGGGGGGTCTCCCCCATAAAAAAATAAAATAAAGCGTTGGAATAAAAAGGGGGTTGGGGGGTCTACCCCCCAAAAACAAAACTAACCTGAAGAGCCGAAGCTGATGCAATTAACGTCGTTAGAGAGGAAACGGAAAGTAACTTCCGCTTCCTCTTAACGACGTACGACCGACGTAACCAAAGAAGATGGAGAGAAAGCGAGTTAAAAGGTAAGGGGCATTTTAGTAAAAAAATATATATATTAAGGCTTAAGGGCAGGGGTAAATATAAGGAGTGGAGGCTAGGGGCATGTAAGGGGAGAGTTATAACCTTTAACAAGAGCATGCCCTCACCATGCATACATTTACAACAAAAAACGTTGTAAATGTATGCGTGGTAAAGGAATATTCGAGGTAAAGGTTATGCGTGGAAAACGAATTCCGTTGTAACGCATGCGTGGTAAAGGCATGCGATGCAACGGAATTCGTTGTAACTTCATACAATCCCTCTCGTGATGTACTGAGGCCAGAAGACTACTTTCCTCTCATCAATTTGTCCTACTGAGGTTTCTGCTTCATCCTTATCCATAGAAACAACCAGTGCCTTCCGCACAACAACATGGTCCAATGCAAGCTCTAACTGTTGACGTGAGGCAGGCAACTCGATGGATTTTTGTGCTAGAGTGCAGGAGGAAGCAGCGTAGGGTTTTGTTTTTGAAACATGTGGAATTATAAAGTCTACAATTTCCCCATTTGGGGTGGTTAGCACTTCAAGTTGTTCCACCAATTCACCACATAGATGATCAGACATGGGATCCCTTTTTTGAGCAGCCTCGGGACACGCGTTAAAAAGGGCCTCACCCTGTGTTAAGTGATTAACATTTTGTGCACCCCTTAGTTTAGGTTCCGGGGTTTTTACACGCTTAAAAATTGGAAACAGGGCTTTTTTTCCAGATTCTTTGATTGGGTTTACAGTATCTTCCACTCTTGAGGAATCTTTGATATTTATATGATTTGTGGTTACCTCATTTCTAATAAGTTTTGTTCCCAAAGGGATTTTATTATGATTCTTCCTCAATCTTTTTCTTGCCCTTTTAGATAAGATCATAGGATTGTGTTTTGCGCTCAGAACTTGACTAATTTCTGGTGGCAGTATATCTTGAGTTTTTTTGGAGATATCAATTAATGATTTATTTGTCTCCACGCCTTTACTTATCGTTTCGTCATGCAACGGTAGAGCTTTGTTTATTTTGTTATTGTTAACGGAGTTGTTTCTGTCTTCATATGTGAAGCCTGTTTTATCTGTGATAGTCCCCTCCCCATACATGAGGTCATTGGTAGTAGTTTGTCTGCCTAAACAATTAGTACCCTCTTTGATACCTTGAACCTTTCTGACAGATAACAATTTTACCTCCTGTACCACAGAGCTAACAATTGCCGGTAGATCTAATATTTTATCAATCAGTTGAGCACAGGTACAGGTTATTAATTGACCTTGATTGTCCTTTTGTACCTTAGTAAACAAATCAGATAAATGGTGCAACTTTTCATCTATTCCAACTACATGTGTTGCCAATGTACTTAAAATATCAACCTGCATATCTAATTTGTCCGAATGAAAATTTAAGGCATTAGTAATTGAGTCCATAGTGTGCAGAAGATTGGCCCATAAGTCACATTCACAACCAGTTTTATGTTCTCTTTGCTCTGATCTTGGTTGAAAATTCTCATCAAATTTTGTTAGCAAAGAAAAATCCAGTGGGTTTATCCGATCGTTTGAGTCTGAGTTAATGGATTTTTTTCGTTCAATTGCACAATGGTCTTTTTCACCATTAACTACGCCTCCAAGGTTATACTTGATTAGTCCTGTTTGAGAGGTCTTACATTGCCATCATGCTCAAGATGACCATTTGGGCTAGATACTAGGTCGATAGTTAGTAGCGCCATATCTTTGGCAATATGATCCAATACAAAAACCTCATCACTTGAATTTTGTTCTAGACCGGAGGCGATATCGATGACTGAACCGTATTCCTTTTGGCTTCCAGCTATCTGAGTACTGAATGGGGCCTGACTGCTACCGACCCCAATGGATTCCGTACTACATAATACAGAGTCGTGCAAGTGAATTTGGGCTTTATGAGATAGAGCTTTTGTCCCAATCTGACCCGAAGACTATGAGAAAAGTTTAAACTCTGATGATATCCCAGCTTTTTTTTTATCATTTTCAACATTTTCTACCTTTTCAGCCTTTTCAACACTATTCCCCTTTTTGCCCCTACCAGGAATGATCTAGTTGTGGCTGACTACGACCTCCTTCAATTCTTCTATTTCTAAGGGGGCCTCTGATAATACACAAGGGTTAGCTCCCTTTTTACCCTATGGAACTGAGGGTGAAGGAAACATTTCACAGGCATAATCATACCCACAGTTCTTATTATTTTTTCTTTGGTGTTTTTGTGTCTGCTTTTGTTGATAGTTGAGAAAAAGACTCCTAATGGATGGCTGAATAACATGGGTGACATGTGGCATGACCTTGTTGTCTTGACCTGAGATGTTAGGGGCTACCACCAGTTGGACCTGGTCATTTGGATGTTCCTTTCTTAAGGCCGATGTTACTGCCTCTGCCGACTCAGTTTTATACTCGGTTGCGTCCCTTAGCGAAGCACAGGCTCCGGGACAGACTTCATTTACATGTTCTTGACTATGCTTGGGTTGAGTAGTGACGTCCTTATTCTCCTCCCGCTTTAGTCTTTTTTTCTGTTTGTGTAGAGCCCCACGTTGATGGCCAGATCTCATATCCACAGACACTTAAGGATGATTATACTGTTTGGGCTAGACCGGTATCTTTCTTCCACCTCCACACCTCTCTACACGCCGCGCCTCAGATCTCCAACAAGTGATGCACACCCCCATTTCGAGCTCCTCCAGGAACCCACAGGGACCAACACAGCCCCCCCCTGCTTGTCTGCTCACTGCGTAAGTGGCCAACACGCAATTGCCGATACTGGCCAAACCTCCGAACTGAGGCAAAGCAAGGCAAATGGCAATGGATCGGGCACGCAAACAGCAGCTGTCGGGGGATGGCGGATAGGGGCCCGCGGGCAATAATCTGGATAGTCAAATCAGGTGAGCCGGGTGATATGCTGGGCTTATGAGCGAGTTTGTGTGGGTGGGAATGGAGGATGTAGTGCTACGTGCTCGTGCTCTGCTCCTCCCAGCCCCAGATAGCAAGTCTCTGGGCTCCTCTCTCCGGCTGAACTCCCAGCCAATCTTTCCGCCTTCCCCAGTCTCAAATTGCAGTCTCAAAATTGCAGCTCAAGGAACCAGCAAGATATTAAGTTGCAAGTAACTAACTGCACGTGGCAGGATCCCGGCTCCCGTGTCTCGCTATGGTTCCAGGCTCCAGTGACTCCTTGGTGTTCTGCTGCTGCAGGGTCAAGCGGGGTTAGCTTTCCCGCAGCTCTCCGCTGATCCCCCGCTGAACGCTGGACTCTGGACACGTGGCTTGGCGTGGCGGCTTTCTGCTCGCTGCTCGCATTTGGTGTTTTCTCTGCAAAAGTATATGTTCAGCGGCTCTGGCCGCGTTGAAAATGCCCAAAAGCTCCTGCCACGTTAAACAATGGCTCCGGCGCAAAAAGAAATGTTTGGCGGCTCTGGCCGCATTTAACAATAGCGCCGACCGAAAAGAAATGTTTGGCTGCTTCGGTTTTGAGGAAAATGCCCCGCGGCCCCTGCCGTGTTGAACAATGGCGCCGGCGCCCACCGCAAAAGGAAATGTTCGGCGGCTCCAGCCACGAGGAAGATGCCCGGCGGCTACTGCCGCGTTGAACAATGGCGCCGGCGGCGGCCGCAAAAGGAAATGTTCGGCGGCTCCTGCCGCGTAGAAACAGCCCAGCGGCTCCGGCGGGTTAGGCAGACACCCTTATCCAATCACGTTGTTTTGGCAACATCCTTTGCGCACTGAGCTTTGAAGGCCCAAATCTATAAAAGGAAATAGCGCCTCCTAAGAATGCTGAAAAGAAAGTTTGTTTAACTCATCATTCGGCATCTCTTTTTATCTAAACACCTAAGATATGCGCATTTTCGTCGCCTTCCTCAAATTCACCCCTAAGCTCCATGAAGGAGCATGTCAAAACAGTGTCTGCGAACCCTTAAGGAGGTTTTTCAATGGATTCCTTTGCATGTCAGGAAGACACTTGTACAAGTACTAATAATGAGCCACCTGGATTACGGCAATGGTCTCCTAGTGGGGAGTAGTAAAGGCCTTTTGGCCAGGCTCCAGGTGGTGCAGAATTCAGCTGCTAGATTGATACTAAATCTCCCTCCTCGCTCCTCCACTGAGCCCTCTCTATATTCCCTTCACTGGCTCCCGATTAAAAAATGTGGTCTCTTTAAACTCCTTTGCCTAGTATGCAAGACCTTACAGGGGAAGGGCCATCTTTATTTGAGGCAGAAATTACAACCATATATCCCGGCGCAGCAACTCAGGTTGAGTGACCCAGTGCTTCTATGCCCAAAACATATCAGAACAACGAAGCACGGAGTCAGTGTCTTCTCATTCCGGGCCCCCTACCAATGGAACAGGCTTCCTTTATCTATTCGAGCATGTACAGATTTTACTACATTAAAAAACTCCTGAAAACCTGGCTTTTCTCTCAGTAGTCAAATCTCTCTTAACTCCCAAGTTGCAATGGTGCCTAGAGATCCCACTAAGGATGATTTGTGCGCCTAACAAATGTAACAAATGTAACAAATGAATAATTAAAAAAAAAGAAAAACTCCACTCCAACTTTTCTGATTGCCTTGTGACCGTTATCTGTTTCCTTAGACAAATCACCGATAAAAGAGAAATTATTTAGTATGCGTCAGATCAGAATCCTAAAATCTTCTGCCAGGTACCATCCCGGGTTGCCTCTGACACGCTTGCCCTTACCTTCAGCCATGAAAGCGTGGTTTATTTTTCAAGACTACTTTAACCCTGGAAACCCATTTTCCTTTCGCAGTCTCAGATGAGCGATACGACACGCTTTATCTGCTAAATCCTTTCCCACATGGGAAACACCTACATGCATGTTCATTGAGAGCAAGCTGGACTAGTAGCTGCCCACTTTCTGAGTTTTCTCTCAACGTATTTCGCTATTGGACACAGTACCAAACTTTGCTTATTAGTCCCCTTTGGGAACCTTCCTACGCATGTCCCTAGACCCATTATCACCAATAAACAACGATCTGCAAACCACTGAATCTGGGTTTTAAAGCAATGAATAATCTATCCTAATTTAGCCTCAGTGCCAGTGCTTTTTTTGTAAAAGAAATAAGTGCTGGGACCCAAAGTTTTGCCCAGATACCCGTGGTAGAAGCTATTGTATGTCAGCGTGCCAAATACCAAGGGAGTATAGTCTGGATTCTACCTTGTGGCTCTGTTTTTCTAACCCACATTGCAACTAGGTATGCAATGCAAGGAGTTTACCCTATGATGAAGCATGCTACCTACAGGTGGGTGAAGGGAACTGTCATACAAAGAGGATATCCCAGTACACACTGTTGATTCACTTCTCATCTCTCCTTGTAGACCCTAGAGGCCCAGTTGTGTTTTGTGACTTGGTTACTAGGGAGTTGGGCTCTGCAGGTCTTTAAATGCCCTCAGGCTCTTTTTGTGTGTGTTACTATTCATTAATTATACTGCCAGGCACTCCCTCCCCCTTTATGTCACTCTTGCTGGTTCCTGCTTTCTTCCT
This sequence comes from Lissotriton helveticus, assembly GCF_964261635.1. Lineage (NCBI taxonomy): Eukaryota > Metazoa > Chordata > Amphibia > Caudata > Salamandridae > Lissotriton > Lissotriton helveticus. The sequence continues at coordinate 867,507,421 of NC_136057.1, read as the reverse complement.
GTGTCGCGTTGTCCTGTCTTTCTCTTCCTCTTTCTTTGTCTCTTTTTTGTTTTCCAATCCCTTGATGTGGGTCGAAGTCTGATGAGGAAAAATAAGTGCCATTACCCAAACATAGTCTGCCGGTGGGCCATCCCTGCAAACACAGGCTCAAAAGAAGCACTTGCCTGATTTGTCTGATTTGCCTGAATTGTGTTGTCATACCTAATTTCACCCAGGCTGCTTCCTGCTTTTGCTCACTCAACCTATTAGACACATATAACTGCAATATATTTCTAGTTGAACTGTGGTTCAATTTCTCCCTTGTTGTCAAACATACTTTAAGGACTCACCATACCATTGATTAAATGTTACATTCCTGTGGCTTTCCATTAATCCTAATGTACATATGTTCATAAACCAAGTTGTCTAGCCTGTTTACTTTTCATTTGTGTTTGCCTTACCTGTATTTTGCCCTTCAATCAACATCCATCATGCATATAAAACTATGAAATGTATGTTAAAACTTGCTCTGCATATCACATTTTGGAATAGAGTTATCTTGCTATGAACAACATCTCTAGTTGCACCGCATATTTATTGCCAATTAAAACGATACATGAATATAACTTGGCAGCTACATTTATGATTAGCAAAGTAGGACAGTTAGTGGCAGAATGGGAGTACACTTGAGCATTACCTGAACAATAAAGGCTGGCCCTTAGACTCTCCCCTATGTCTTCTCTCCACCAGACTGTATCTTGTGACCACACTGTCAGTGTGTTGCACATCAGTTGGGAGTGTCTTATCCAGCCCACCTTTTCTTTTAGTTCTGAATTTGCAATGAGAACATTAATGGAAACGTACCAATACGCTCATTAAAATGCCAAACTGGATAAATGGTGAGTTACACATGGAGCTCTCCTGCATAATAATACATTTGCATGAACGTATTTATGTGTGTAAAGTGAAGGGTGCCAGTGAATGTGAGAGGGAAGTTTTGTATTCAGGAATGAGTTTGAGATTCATTATTTCATTAATTTTCCGAGACTGATTTGCAGTTGTTCCTTATGTCATGGTTCGAAGTGAGTTTGGAGTACCAAAGTGATAAAGGCTCCAAGAGAGAAGGTGGTATTGAATACATAATGAAGGAATGAAGGGGAGAAGGGGAGAAGGAATGATTGATAGAGGGACTGTTTGGCTGAATGTGATGTATGAGGGGCTGCTGATGAAAGGCATATTGTTAATGAGGAGTTACTAGGGGATGAGTGCAGAAGCTTAAAGGTACTGCAATTTAGACCCTTAGCCATCAGGCAATGCAGAGTTATAAGCAAAGTCAACAGTTGCTAAGCCACCCGCAAAATCAGTAAGAAATTGGACATATCCCATAGTAGCATTGTGAGGTCTCTGTCTCAACCCCAAATTTTTTTAGGAAATCTTCTCATGGTCTAGAATCAAAACTGCAGAATTATCATATAATGAGCAAGAGAATTAAATTTCAGCAAATCTGGGCAAGGTAAACAAGAGCATCATACTACCTTACCACCTAAACACTATCCCACTACCTGAATATTGATTCAGCTAGAGTGGGGTGAAATCATCTTGGGATGGTAGAACAAACTAGTTACAAAGTAAGAGTGAACTATTGTGAATGAATGCAATACAACAGGCAGGTGGGAGGCTCCTTGAGAGTTGTTACATTACCAAGCCCATATTAGAAACATTTCTTCCAAAACAACTTAATTCGGAAATAAACAAACATGACTCTGCTTAACTGCATGCAGCAGAAATGATCAACAGTGAGCCTCCAGGGTGTCACATCCATTTTCAACAATATGGCATCAAAGCCTAACTGCGGCATAGTTAGCATAAGGCAGAAAAGGCACTTTAACAAGTCACAGCAAAATCGTTTTAAAAGCAACATCATCAGATAAGTGGTAAGGTATGTAAGTACATGGTTTATTTTTTAGCGTACTTTTCCCGACATACCTGTAAAACAAGATCTAGTGGCATGGTTAATGTTCGCATCCCATGCTCTCGAAACAATGGTTGTAAATATATTGTCAAAATATCTAATAGTTTGGGACAGATATAGTGATCATGTTTCATTGTTTCAGTCCTTAAATGCTACAACTGATTCAATATCTTGTTCCATAAACTCTTATATTGATTTAGTAAAATATATTAAAGCAGAAAACTTAAAAATGTTTTAATTATAAAAGGGTTAATTGATGAGTCTAACCAATTCTGTCTCATGTGTTTATAATAATCAAGAATATAACAGCTGTTTTTGTAACCTGAACATTTCTCCTTGTCAGCATCAATTTGAGATAAACAATAGCTTGTTTGATTAGCTTGTTATAACGCAACCATGTCATATCCACAAGAACAGTTTAATGGAGGGAGATTGTGTGTTATCAAAAAAGCAGATACATTGAGGTTTAAAACCAAACCATTCACCTTGGTGTTTATTAATAATTCAGACCAAATGAAACGTATTTTAGAATTTTCTTTAGCAGGCACACAGTCACAGAAAGAATTTAAAACATTAATGCTGTTCTGGGATAAAATAGATGGTAATTCTCATTCCAATTTCAGTCTTGGGTGTGGTGTAGAAAGTTTAGGATTGAGTGTTTTTTCTCACACAAAGGAACAAATTAATGTCAAATTTCCTTATAGAAGCGGGATATATTAAATTAGCGCCATACAATAAAATGGATACTATTTTTGATTTAAAAGCTGGTAAGAGCACCCACACCATGTCTGGAAGTAAAACATGTCATTGCCAGTGTTGATTTATTACATTTATTTTTCAGACTCTTAATCTGATGTGACCACTGTAGAGTATCCTGTATTATAGTAACCAGGTAAGCATTTGATTCTGCAAATCTGTTAATTTGTCATTGCTCTATCATTCATTGAAAGATAGCTTTAGATTCCCCAAAAGACAAAATTTGTGTCTTCTCTTAATTATTTTTTAAGTTGTTTAATCATTTATAATCTTGTATTAATTGTAGCTGACCTTTGAGGCTTATTTCGGTGTTAGATAATACCACAAGCTCATCTGCATATACAAAATACGGTATGCTGTGCTGCCCCAATTGTGGACAGTCCCATTTCTTGTTATTTAGTGTTGTAAAGAGATCAGACAAATATAGAGAAAATAACAGAGGGGCTAATATGCATCCTATGTTTAAACTATTTAAGGATATATCTGTGGAGTAAAATCTATTTTCTCACATACATCAATCTGCACCCACATATCCAAGAGTAGTTCAATAATTAAGTTCAGAAAAGTATTATCAATCCTCCAACCAGCCATCTTTGACCACAATTTGTTTCAATTTACCTTATCAAATGCCTTTGAGTTGTCAGTCAGTCAGGATTCTTTATTCGATGATTAAAAATCACCATAAAAGGTACAAACAAACAATATACACTCATGACATTAAAACACAATTAAATTGACATGAATCCTGTTATTAATACAACTATATCACAGTGTATTAAGAGAAAAGGAACATTATGGAACTTTAAAACCAGAGTCTAAAATCTCACAATTCACAATTCCACCCCCCCTCTAGTGGTCCTTAATCGGGCAGCCACTTTAATAAAATTAATAATACAACACAGTGTAAGTGGATCATTCGCCTGTTGTAAATAAATCAGAGCATCTCGGGCGCTTTTTATGTTAGATTTTTTTTAAATGTCTACCAAAAATCTGCGCCTAGGTACAGAATAAAATGAACATAACAATACAAAATGAAGGGAATCCTGCGGAGACATATTGTCGCAGTCGCAGATTCCCTTCTGCTCAGTTGTGGTGGAATACCCTAAAGGTGATCCCAATAAATATGGTAAAAGATTGAGCCTAAAACGATTCATTGAAAAACCTGTCTTGAGCATTGTGTATTAAATATAAATAGGGTTCCATTCCTTCTCTAGTCTTTACCAAGTTATAGGCACACACCGTAGATTTGACCCTATCTGACTCAGTTCTTTGGGTGGCTTTGTGTGCCGAAAACACTTTTTGGACAATTGTCTTGTGGCGAGGGGTGATTGTTGCCGGGTCAGAAAAAAGGTTCCCGAGACCCAGCATGTCTAAAACGGACTTAACGTAACTGAGCCACGGGATCCGCGTCCATTTTTCTCTGCCCAAGCAATCCTTCATTATTTCCCTGCTTAGGGTTGCCTCGGGATTTGTCCAGATTTTTAACCAAGCTAAAATGGGTCTGACTTTCACCAAGTCCTCCAGGTAGGATATCCCTAGCTCCCTGTGTGCAATGGCTGCAGCTAGACTGTGCGGGGCTTTCAGGATGGAGCATAGATGCTTATTCTCCTCCCGCTGAAGTTGGCCAATATTCACAAAGCCCCACACCTCTGCCCCATAAATAACTTTAGAGCAACACATGGAGTTATACAGGTTCAGCACCTGCTCCGGGCACCACCTCCCCAACCTCCTACCATAGCCTGCAATAGCTCCATTGGTGGCATTCATCTTTCGACAGCGTTCTTCCACAAGGTGGTTAAATCTTAAAGACCCGTCAAATAGTAGGCCCAGATACGAGAATGATTTGACCTTCTCTATCTGATGGCTCCCTATTGTAAATGTGCATTTATTACATGGTTTACTACCGACAGATAAAACATATGATTTTCCTAAATTAACAAAAAGATCCAGAGAACCCATAAAGGATACAAAACCGTCAATTAAAATCTGTAGGCTCTTTGGTGTTCGTCCAAGGAGGACCGCATCATCTGCATAAAGCAGCACAGGAACATGACGCGTCCCTACACGTGGGCAATCTGATCCTAGCTGTAAAAGGTGCTGCTCTAAATTATTAATATACAGGGAAAATAAAAAGGGTGCCAAAACGCAGCCTTGGCGTACCCCACTTCTACAAAAAAAAGAGTCAGTACATTCCCTCTCAGTATTATACCTTACTTGCGCTGAGGTATTACTGTGCAATTCTCTTAAGATTTTAATAAGGCCAGCCTCTATCCCCATATTGGTCATCATATCCCAGAGCTTTTCCCTATTGACATGGTCAAAAGCAGCTGCCAGATCCATGAATCCCATATAAATGGATTCCGTACTGGCCTTAGTGTACTTTGCTGCTAGCATATAAAGGTTCAAGCACTGGTCACTCGTGGACCGACCCTTCCTAAAACCATACTGTGTATCAGAGATGATATTATTCGCCTCAGTCCACTCCGCCAACCGATTTAGTATCCCCCTCCCCTAAATTTTGGCGGATACATCAATCAGGGAGATCGGGCGGTAACATTGCGGGTCGTCCCTATTACCCTTTTTAAAAATCGGCACAATAATGGCCGTTGACCAAGAGGGCGGTAAGCCCTGACGAATTGCAGTGTTTATGACTCTTGTCATTATAGGGGCCCATAATTCCACTGAACTTAGGAATAGATCTGGCGGGATTCCAACCGGGGCTGGGGCCTTGTTCTTAGACAGCCCCTCAATCCCTACCTTAATCTCCTTTAGTGAAAAGGCTACGTGCTGGGCTTGATCAACGTTCCCATGATCGAGCGATGGGCACGTTCCATGATTATATAAGGCCCTATAATGAGCGATCCACGAATCGGGTGTTATATTTGTTCCTAATTTAGACGCTGTATCCACCTGGAAGGTGGGCCTATTGATGATTCTCCAGAATTCGGTCATGTCCCTCTTTTCCCCCGCTTCCCTTAAATCCGCCCAACCTTCTGCTTGTAGTGCATTTTTCCTCCTGCTCAGCTCCCTCTTATACTTTTTCCTACATAGGGCAACTCGTATGGCATCTCTTGGCCTTATTTTAATACTATCTTTAAGTTCCCTCAAGGCTTTTGAGCAGTCTCTGTCAAACCAACGTGGTTGGCTACCGATAACTTTTATCCGGGCACTAGTTTTTAACAGCCCATCTACTAAATCAGTAATATATTTAAATGCTGTAAGTAGCTGCTGTCCTTCTGTTGCCATATCTAGGCATGCCTCAAGAGCTAACTTCCCCTGCTCCATCAGTAATTTGTAGAACCTATCTCCATCAATGTTAGACCACCTAAGGCGTCTACCCTGATCGGTGGCCCTCTCAGTTATTGCAACGTGCTTAGTCCTACTGGAATCGGCACGATAAGGAACATCTAATACCAATGGATTGTGGTCACTAAATGGGTTCCATTCGATCCCCACCCCGGAGATCCTATTTTTAAAAACCCTTGAGGCGAGAATGTAATCAATATATGTCGAACAGCCTCTACCCTTGAAAGTTGGTCGCAAGGTCTCATCTTGCGGTAAATACACCATATCCATGGTGTGAACCAGGTCATAATCATGTAAAAATTTTGTTAAAGCTTGACCTTCTGACACGTGCTCAAAATGGGCTCCACTCTCCTCTGGGCATCGAGACCATGTTTCATCTATTGGAAAAAGGGCTGGGCAAAGATGACAGTTAAAGTCCCCCATTACTAAGATGTTTTGTGCATGGGCCCTTGCTTCATGGGTGGGAACCTTAGACAGTCGGTACTCCAATTCTTTAATCAGTACATCACATCCTCCACCCGCCACATTGTTGTAAACATTAAACAGTGTCAATTTAAGTCCTTTACCATTAAACCGCACCTCTTGGATGTCATGCGAGTTGCGGTTTGAGGTTGACCATGTGCCATGGAGGTTCAGATCTACATATACAGATAACCCACCCATCGCCCTACCTGGTCTAGATTTCCTTGCTGGAACAAAGAAACATTTGTACCCTTCTAGGTGTAGGGTACTATTATCGACTGCCCAAGTTTCTTGTAGGCAAATTACGGTAAATTTGGTTATGTACTGGCGCCATTCTTTATTATTAAATTTCGCTGCCAGACCAGCTATGTTCCACGAGACTATTCTAATTGCCTCGTCCCCTTCCTCCCCCCTTTTGCCTCCCCAACCTGGGAGTTGCGGAGAAGTCGATTGTACATTATGGTCAACCACGTTTCCCACCACTATATTTTGAAGGCAAGACTGCTCTAAAACAGGGACATAGGCATTACTATTTTGGCTTGGCTCTACCAATGTAGTGGGACCAATTTGTGAGCCAGCGTTGTCATTGTCTGCTACACACAGTCAATCAACTCCCTCCAACCCTACCAGTGCAGAAAAACGATTAGAGGTAGGCAGGGAGTAATCAGACCCGTGCCGCAGAAATGGTCTAAAACTGCCCCCCTGCATTTGAAAAGGAGGACCAAAACCAAAATTCTGGGGACCAGATAAGGCGTCACTATGATGGCTTTGTTGATAAATTGGGGGCCTAAAATTAGTAACCGGGGCAAATAGTTCTCTGGGATAAAAGTAGGTCAAGTCTCGTGCATTGATTGAACTACCAACAATTTGGGAAAACCCATCTACAATGTATCTGGCGACTTTTTCATCTTGGAAATGTATTATCACAATGTCGCCTGATAGTTCCTTAGTTCTTTGGCCCAGCCAGGGAAGACGCCTAACGTTAAGGATTAGCCCGTTTAAATGTGGGGGAAGTGGGCAATTCTGTCTCAACCAGTGTATGGTCTTATTTTTTAGCCCTCGCTGATCTTCTCCCCACCCGTCCGATAAGACTGGCACTCCGGTGAGAATGACTGCATACGGGGCCGCTTCCGGGGGTAGTTCTACTCTATGCCTCTTAGCTGGATAAGACCTGCCAAATGTACCTTGATCAATAGGTTTGGGGGCAATTCCAGGAGGATTCAGTTTTGGTGCTTGTCTAGATGGTTTTACTATTTCTCCTTCCTTTGTCTTATTAAGATTGTTAACCTTATTATTTGGCCCAGCTACATTAGAAAGCAGTATATTACGAGGCTTTGGTGTAGGGAGGTTAATAGTTTTAGGTCCGTTTTGGACTTTAGCATTAACGATTAAGGGCAAAGTGGAGTTATGGTGCTCTAAGACTGGTTTTGTTAAGTCCTTAACTGCGACTTTAATTTCCCCAATGGCCTTCTCTAGTTTCTCAAGTTGGTTAGTTAACTCCTTCATTTTCTCCACTAATGGTGTTGTAAAAGCTTTTATTAATAGTTCTATTCTGCTCATAAGGTTATTACTGGATGGGTCAGTAATCAGCGTAGGAGATGGGTTAATCGTTATGGATGGTTCGGATACCCTCAGAATGGGTTTTTTAATAAGGCCCTCATTATTGCTAGTGATCTTATTTATTTTTTTCCTAAGAGAATCACCCCTCTATTTCCTTCTTTTAGGCGGTGGGCCCTGAGGTCTAGGAGTTTTGGGTGTTGCTTTGACTGTATGAGTTAAATCCACCTCAGGCGGCAAGGTGTCTAACAGGATTTCAGCCTCTGACATAATGTAATTGGGAGCTGATTTATTTAGAGACTGGTCGCTAACAGCGACGATTGGGAGGGACCTGTCTCGTAAAAGCAGAGGAATACTATCATTTCGGGAAGTCCCAAGATCCTCAAAATCCCCTTTCACAGGGGAGATACTGTGGATACTGTGGATAGGAGAGATCGTTGACTTTAGTGATCCCAAGGATGAACGCCTATTTTTAATCAATTCAATAGAGCGGCGTCTTTCCGCCCGTCGTTCGGAAAGAGTGATTTCTTTATTGATTCCGATGTTGGGCCTCAATAAGAAGTTATCCAGCGTACGCTGGCTAGTCCCTCCTGTTGGGATATGTTTCTCCTTAATGGGGGACGACATCCTTGTGTGCCGTTGGGATTTGCTCAAGCACGCTGGCATGGCCCACCAATTAAACAGATGTCTTAACAAACTGCCCGACTAAATGCAGGCACCCTCGGCTTGCCACCACACTGGAGAAGTTATTATTTTTTTTTGGGTTCAATAAGTGCCGGGAAAGGGGGGGGGGCCCAGCCCAGTCACCTGCAGTCTCCGAGAACCTCAGAGGACCCGCCCTTTGCCCGGGCTTCGCCCAGCGCTCACGCGCAGCGTGGGAGTAGTTCTCAAATATAGGGGTTAGGCGACCAGGGGGCGGGTCTCTCAGGGGGCGCAGACCAGATGGCAAAGGTCAAGCAGGGACTCCTGGGAATGCGAGTCCCTGCAGTGCACCGCCCCTGATTCTGGCCGACCTCTCACCCCAGGCAAGCTCGGAGAAGGCTCTCGGCGGCAGTCACAAATTGCGCAGCGGCACCCGCAAAGCGGGTGCGGGCAGCCGTGAAGTTTTTTCCAAAGAAAGGCAGCGTCCCAGGTGAAATCTCTGTGGCGTTTTTTTTTTTTAAAGTTCCCCAATAAAGCAGGTAAATAACTTTTTGTCTTTGGTAGTGAAAGATGTTACACCAAACAGTTGGTAGCCACAATATTATCCATTTGTTGAACACCCTCATTTAAAACCAGTTTGATGTGGGGGATTGATCAATCGGCCTTCTTCCCAATCCTCCAATTTTGTTATTAATAATTTACTATAGATTTTACCATCAGCATCAACTAAAGCTATTATGTGATAACTACTGGCTTCTGATTTAGTTCCAGGTTTATACAGAGGTTGTAAAATAGAGCCTTTCCACAATGAAGGACTGGTACCGGAGCTAAAAATGGATTTAAAAGTAGACATGAATAAAGTCGACCAATTTGCTATGTTTTTCTTAACTATAGCATGTGAGAGCCCATTGAGGCCGGGTACACAAGATGGTTTAAGTTGTAAAATAACCATACTGACCTCCTCAATAGGCATTCCAGTTACAGCACTAGCTTACATGGTGTCCACCTTCATTGAAGATTGATTGCTAAAGCCATACTGTTAAGTGAAGTAAATATTACATTTATTGAAATTAATATGACAGTCCCCAGAATTATACTTTTCGTCATACCCAGTCCCTATCATAAGCAGACCATATTAGTGACCAGAACTTTTTAAGTTCTTTTTTTTATTATTGAGTCATGTAGTTCTGTTCCTAAGTACTATTGCCGTTTAAGTTTCAGCTTACACAGACCTGACTGTAAATCTTTTTATCTGTTGTATTTCTTAGTTTATAGTGCCAATATGTTTTGCTTTCAAAGCAATTCTCCTTTTTTCTCTCTACATGTGTTTCAAATTTTGAAATTTTCCTGTGCCAATAATTTTCAGATGTAACAGCCCTCATAGATACTATATAAAATGTATTTAATCAGAGGATACTTCTAATCAGTTTGATATTCAGCGATTCCATCTAATTGATCTTAAAGTAATCTCTTAATATTTAAAAAATTGTGTTGTTTACGGTGCATAACTCCTCATGCGACCATTTAAGCCAAAATACCTGTGGATGACACTCACTTTCTTTTCTATACCTAGTCTTAAAATCCTGGTATTTATCAAAATCTGTAACATGGATGTAGTGCATGTAGGTATATTCTGAAATGTATTTATAACCTGCTAATGGATAGGTATAGTTTGCTGGTTTATTGGAAAAAATCTCCTATTTAATGTACGGAAGCCTAGCTTATCAGAAAAAGAGCAAATATATTTATTTATAGGTTTTAGCTTCAGGAGAATACTTTAAAATTGGAATGTCAAAAAAGCTGTCTTCAGAATCTTCTTCTGCTCCGAGGAATATCTTGCTGGGGCACTTTACCGCCGGATCCATCAACCATCTCCACCTACCTGACCTTCCGCCACTTGCTGTTGGTCTCCCCTGCCGCCGCTGCCTACTCCAACCGCGCGGCCGCAGAGTGGGGAGACTACAGCTCCCAGGTCTCCATGCACCCACGCACACGCCCACTTCCGCGCCCGGTAGCACTCAAAAGAGAGGCAGCGCTGCAAAGGAGCGGGGACTCCGAGGAATATCTTGCCGGGGCAGTTTACCACCGGATCCATCGACCATCTCCACCTAACTGACCTGCCGCCACTCACTGTTGATCTCCCCTGCCGCCGCTCCCTTCTCCAACCGCACGGCCGCAGAGGGGGGAGACTACAGCTCCCAAGTCTCCTTGCGCCCACGCACACACCCACTTCCGCGCCCAGTGGCGCTCAAAAGAGAGGCAGCACTCCCGTGTCACGGGACGCATGCGGGCGGCGCCTGAAGAAGCCCGGGACAAGGGCGGGCCGTCTGAGGCCGTCATCGGCCGGAGGTGGCTGGGCTGGACCACCCCTCTTGGCTTCTGCATCTGGAACTAAGGTAAACCTGTTTTATGATGTCTACAAATAATGCTCCTGTTCATATCCAAAGGAAGTGTTCATGCTCTGTTAAAGGGCCCCGCACCAACCCAGACACTTCCTCAGTAACTTTGCCTACAGCAATTGACTTAATGCTACAAAAGGCGATTGGGGTAGTTACTACAGAAATTGAACTCACGGAAAGAGGTTTATCTATTACTCCTGACTTTTCACCCTTGGTAACACCGACCTCAGCGAATGCCCTAACCGCATCTGTGTCATCTGTATTTGAGTGTCCCCCTTTGTGTGACTCTGTGCTAACATCTCCATCTAAGGCAGAAGCTCCTGGAGAGGCTACTGCCAAATTACTTAAAACATCTAAGAGAGATAGGAAGAGAAAACTGGGCAAAGCTAGAGGGTCTAGGGAAAAAGGCAGGGGAGGGCAATCCAGAAGGTACTTCAAATGGTCCTAGATTAGAGAACTTCATGGGCAGCAATGATATGTCTCCAGCATCTCAACCATATCCATCTTGGGCCCAAGTATTAATATCGGATCTTCTCACTCAATGCAGGACCATTGTGAAGGAAGAAATTGCTCCAGTTCTTGCCCATGTTCAAAACCTAATGGCTACTGTGGGAAAAACTCAGGTTAATAATCAACATAGTGTTAATATAAATCCATCATCTAGACACCTGGTAAGGGCAGAGATCCACCAGAATCCTACTGAGATCCAACAAATTCAACCTTGCCCAGTAACTACCCAGGCCCCAGTTCGAGTAAATTCCAAAGAGGTAGCTTACATCAATCAAAGAGCAGACAAGACCACCCCTCAGTTGGCTGGGCAAGCCCCGATTGAGGCCCATTCCAAAGTCAGGAAGGATGACCCAAAAGTAAAGCAGACCATAGGGGTATACCCAACTCACTCCGGGGAAATGGGCAATACAACTACGGAGGGCAATAGAGATGGGGCCGTCCCGCATAGGGAAATACAAAAACTGTACCTTCCAATTATCAACTTACCCCCAGCGGCAGTATCTTATGTAGTTATCTTGGCAGGCATTCCTGAACTTTAACACGGCCAAAAAGAGTCTCAACTTGACCTTAGAAATAAGATTCTGTTTTGGCTGACCAGGCACAAGCAATTCCCCTATAGCAGGGCTGGTGATATCCTGATGGTGCGGAGGGTGGCTTGGGTAGGTCCCCTAAAAAAAACAATCCCGGGGGACTGTGTGATTATTAACTTTAAGCATCCTGAAGCGGTCCGTACATTATTAATCTATCCCTCTTGCACTTTGGGCCAACAAACTTCCATCAGAGCACTTTCTTTGGATTCTTTCTAGCTCCCCACCCAAAGTGTTGGCGAAGCCCAGCCCCTCTGGGACCGCGGTAGCTGGGGTGTGGATTCTTATATGATTCCCACAAACGCCCCGTCCTTATTTAATATTCCGGTGGCAAAAAGGTATGCCCTTTTAGAGGACGTAGACTGACTAAAAGGCTCGGAAGTTTCTATCAACTACAAATTTGGAACGTGGGCGCCCGAGCCTTTGCTCGAACAAATCCAAGCCCAGAAACAGATCATAACCTATATGGGGGAGGGTATGGAGTTACACAAACAGGACATCTCCCCCTGCAAAGGGTCACATGAATCTGGTGGCTCCCATATGTCTGTTTTTACTTCCCTAGTCCCTGTCCCTTTGGATTCTTGGGGGGGGGGGAAATTTCGCAGCTGGACAAAATTAAAATATTGTCCTGGAATGTGGCAGGCCTAAATAACAAAATTGCCTGCCCTGATTGGGGGTCTTTTAAAGACCAACATGATATCTGCCTACTTCAGGAGACGTGGGCTAGGGAGGAGACTGTGAGTTTGGGGTTTGCTTCATTCAACCAATTGGCCTTTGGGGGCTTAACTTTATTGGTAGCATCACACCTGGGCTGTATGGTGACACAAGTACCCACACCAACTATTGATCTCCAATGTATCACACTCAAGTTTCCATCGAATCTCAGGATGACTCTTATTAATGTGATTTCTTGTCCGGTTAGTATAGGTAAAGAATCTGTAACACTGGCCCTGCTAGATACTTTTATTTCCACTGTTCCGAGTAAAAATCAATTGATTATTGCTGGCGATTTTAATTGTCAATACGAGCCCTTGTCCGCCATTGGAAATTCTATTAATACAGAAGAAGACGAGCAATGGTCAATACCCGAGCTCCAAATCACTCCAATTAAGACCTGGTCACCACTGGCTGTCCAACTGAATGCGATAACTATGGCCCACTCTATTAGAGCTTGCAACGGCCGTACCCAGTCCGATCAGGAGGGAAAGGCCAAGTTTAACCGTATTGGCCAAACATCCCGGATAGATTACATCTTGTTCGAGACAAGGTCATGGCCTATGGTCACTGATTTTGAGATTTTATCCCGACACGACAACGACCATACTGCCCTGGTTCTAAATCTGAGACTACCTGACACTGGTGTCTCCGTGGGAGAAAACCAAGACAGATTAGTGAATTGAAACTCTCAAATGATAGGAGAAGGCTTAAATGGCCCGTGGTGAAACAATCTTCAGATAAAATGAGTGCCTTATATTCAGTGGTCTGCAAGACCTTTATGGAGATTAGTGGCTTAATTGAGTTTGGACAAAAAGAGGTGATAAACAAAATTGTCAAATTGCATCTGGGGCTGGTGGCAGAATTGGCTGACTTACTTAATCCGGTAGTGACTAGCCATAGGATAAACCAGAAGATTGAGTTATGGTTTAATGATGATTGTAAAATGGCGAAGTCCCTTTTGATTAAAGTCCCATCTAGGAGCTTAGTCAAATTGAGGAGGCAGGAATACAAGCAGGCCATTGCTGAGGCCAAACAGCAGTGGGAAAATAGTAGATGGGATAGTATAAAATGTGCCCTGGGCAATAGGAATATGGGGGAGTTTTGGGCAATTGTGAGAACGGGTAGCACTCATGGATACGTTGCAGATGAGCCGAGTATAGCGCCCAAGAGATAGATGGAGCACTTTGGGGCACTATATTCGACGGAAGCAGGCTCCTGTATGAGCCAGGGAATCCCTCAGTATACCCGTAAGGTCCCACAATATAAATCAGAAGGTGACCCCGCACTTACTACTTCTAATCCAGCCCTAGACATAAAGATTACGCTCTTTGAAGTGGAGGGTGTGATTAGAAGGCTCCCATCAGGAAAAGCCCCCAGCATTGATAAAATCCCTGGGGACTTCTACAAAGACCAGACCAAGATTTGGACTGCATATTTCTCTTTGGTGTTTAATTCTATACTTCAGGGCTGCCCTATACCTGAAACTTGGCTGGGGGCGGAAATTGCGTCAGTATTTAAAAAGGATTGTCCATTAATCCCTGCAATCTACCGCCCGATCAGCTTGATTGATATGAGTCAAAAACTGTTTGCAAAGATTATTCTTGATCGCCTCCAGACTTAGATGGAGGAGTCGGAGATACTGACCCCCTACCATGCCGGATTTAGGGAAAAAACATCGACTGTTGAGCAACTTTTAAGATTACAACTGTTATATTGGAAAACGGTTAAAGTAGAGGGTGGCAGCCTCTACTTAATTTTCGTTGACCTTAAGACGGCATTCAACCTGGTACCCCGGGAACTTCTGTGGGATGTCTTGACGGAGATGGGGATTCCAACCTACCTCCTTAATATCCTTAAGAGACTCCATTCTAATAACTTTGCGCAGGTCAGAAGTGGCAAAAGGGGTGCCCTGACTCCTAGGTTTGTGGTTAACAGAGGAGTGAGGCAGGGATGCGTTTTGGCGCCCACCCTTTTTTGTCTCTTTGTTAACGCCCCAATTGCCCACCTCAAAGGGGTTAAAGACATCGATGCACCCAAGTTACGTGGTGAGCAGGTAGTGGCACTTATGTTCCCCGATGACACCCTCCTGCTGTCTAAGTCCCCGATGGGAATGCAGCGTGCACTAGATAGCTTTGCCATTTTCTGCCAAAAGAGGGGATTGGAGATTAACATCTCTAAAACAAAGTACATGATCTGTAATGCACCAAAGATCACCCGCTCCAATCCCTCTCTAAATGGCACTGCTCTGGATAGAGTCACTGTATTCGAGTATCTGGGTATTAGCCTCAGCGACACTATGGAGTGGGGCCCTCAGATAGTAAAGGCCAAACTTAGGCTGGTGCAGTTGACAGGGGCTGTTCTAAAATTGCACCAGGAATCGACAACTAAACCTGTTGCTCCAGTCTTGGAGATTTACAAACCACAAGCCCGGGGAGCAATTTTGTACGGGGCAGAAGTGTGGGGGCACTGCCGAACTGAAGATGTCCTTAAAGTGGAAAACTGTTTTCTAAGATCTCTATTGTGCCTTCCAGTGAGTACTCCCCTCATCCCCCTAAGAATGGACCTATATATCATACCTATAGACGAGGTAATTGGTCTACGCCCTTTAGCATACTGGCGTAGACTATGGGTAACCCCTGAACTGAGGTATTTTAAGGAAGAAGTCAAGGAACTTATGAGACTCCCCGGGACAGAAACGATCAAATGGTTTGCTCACATAAGAAAGGAGAGTAAGAAACTGGGTCTTCCATATCTCTGGAGCAAGCCTGAGATAGCATGTATGAAGGTGTCCCGTGCTGACTTGGTGAGACTCCATCGTAACCAACAACTGGAGGATGTTGTCACCAACTCTGCGCTGGGATCCCTAACCCTAGACTTTTTAAGACATACAGATGAGTATAAACTTGAGCCCTTCTTGGATGAGATTATTCCTAGCCAAGCAACTATGTCCAATTCAGGCATGGAACACTACCCCTCAGGGACTTTTCGCATAAATGGACTGATAACAAACCATTAGAATGTCCAGCGTGCGGGGCAAAGGAGGAGTCTGTGCCCCATGTCCTTTTTTTCTGTCCATCTTATAAAAATCTCAGACAGCGATGGCTTACCCAATTATGCAGAACTTTGGGGCTCAAGCAGTATCACCAGGCACTTAGGTTTCTAAAATGTGATACCTCTCAACCAGTTGTATTTTCTTTTTCTCGCTATTTATAAGCCATGTGGCGGAGACGCTGGTCATTCATTAAGAACCAATCGTGTGGTTAATTATCTGCTTAGTCTTGCTGGCCGCGTGATATCTATGTCTCGATTTTACCATATTCTTAACTTGTACATATTTTTTACACATCTTTTTTTAGCTCATTTGTATCTTTTTAGCCTGTGAGAAATGTAATTTGTGTATCTTTTGAAACTAATGGATTTATTCACATTTGTCATGATGCTTTTTTAATGAGTGTATTATGTATTTTGCATCTTTTATGGTCGATGACCGAAATAAAGATTATTTGACTTGACTTGGCTATTAAAGTTCTTGCTTGCAAAACATTCACATTAAAATCACCATTAATAATCATCGTAGCAAGTTTCACAATTTTGATTTGATCTTGTAAGAAAAATAGACAAGAAGAAAGACTAGAAAGACCTTTTAGTAATGAAGGAGGAAAATATACATTACTAAATAAAAGGTTTGAATTATATGAAAACTCGATAATCACTGTAAAAAGAAAGCAAGATTTAAATGATTTACATAACACAGCTGAAGTTTTGAGCTTTAAATTGAGATTAATTAGTGTAAGTAGCCCTCCACTGAGCCTGATCATTTTATCCATGATTGCATTTACTTCAAACACGTCAAGATTTGAGAAAAAACAAGAGTCCATTCTCTATGATTTCTGTAGACAGACACTATGGAATAGCAGATAGAAAATTTAAAAGATGAGCACTACTAGAGTTTAGATGACAACTGAGGCTGCAATATACCAGGAACAAATACTAATATAATATGCAGACACTTCTAAAATGTTGTTTTTATTAGAAAGGTTGCCCTCATATTCCTTTATTTATAATATGAGACTCCTGAACATGTTTACCTATAAAACTCCTAGACCTAGAATGGTCATGGTCCTGTAAAGTCATGTTTCTGATTAATCAACAATGTATTGAAGAAACCAATTCTGATGCTTTTTAATTCATTCATAAAAGATGCTTCAGGTTTGTTGCATTTGTTTTAAAGACAGATAATTTGTCACTTGGTGATTGATTACTGTTTTGTTGGTTCTGCAAAATTGTGGGGTATTTTTCCTCTTGTACTTTACAGATAATAATGATTCCGAACTGTGGGAGTAAGTCCCACGAATAAAATGTATTCATGAAGCCGAAGACCAGCTTGTACGAATAAACTCTTACCCAGTCCCTGGATCAATAAACTTTACTAGCAATAAGACTTCCGATTTCAAATTAGAAAAGGTGCAAATTCCCTCAGTAGATATATGATATTTTGCCAACTTAAAGTATGATCCCTGCCTTAAGATTGATACTGAGGGCAAAAATCAGTTTGAACTGAGGCAGAAGGCAAACCATTCATATTTGATGCTGCAGTTAAGGAAACAAAATGCAAAGGTTTATTAAAACCTTGGGCGTTGATTGCTGGGACTGCAGATTTTAAAGAAAATCTAAATAGGAGCCTGGCTGATAGGCTTGACCTCTGGCATGAGATGGTCTTCCTTATTACTTTTAGAATTCACCCCTGGTTGATATTTTGTCAATTGTTCTACTAATGCTGCAAAAGTATTACTAATAGCAGAGATGCCTTCTGAGATGTTGTTCAAAGTCACCAATGATAAATTCTCATTCAAGTTAAGAAAGTGACAGAGTTGGCAAATTTCTGTTCCCAAAATTTGGATTTGTAGGATCTAAACTGGTATATTCAATTGGCGGATTTAAAGGAGATGTACTAAAAAGTTATATAGGCAGACCATCAGTAGAGGATAGAATAGACAACTAATCCTTTAAACAAAGCATCAAGTTAGAATGAATTTCAAAATTGAGTTCATAGTGCTAGTTGCTGGTGCTGTGGATTCCGTAGCATCTTTACTACTCATGTTTACCAAAGAGTTAGAAACTGCAATATCCTTCAGATGAAGGACTTGAATAAATTGAGATTTGACTTCTTTGGCCAATTGAGACAAATAGCAGACAGAAGTTTTGCGGTAACCATGTTCCTCAAAAATAGGAAATAGTTTAGGATTTATTTCTAATTTAGCAACTCCATTAGAGGATTGAATATATGAATAATCCTTCAAACAACCCGTCAAGTTAGACTGAATTTCTTTAATTACCATTGAGTTTGCAGTGCTGGTTGCAGCTGGTCTGAATTACATAGCACCACCATAATTTAAGTTTCACTAAACAGTTTCATTACCTAAATTACCAGTGGCCCCAAACCTTAGATATTGTTCCGCAAAGGAGGAGAAGGAGAAGGAACAACAGCAATTTGACCTGCTGTACGGATTATTTTTTATAGAGTAGATTGGTCATACTTAGGGTAGCAATGTTGTTTGGCATTATTTGTAGAAGGTCAATAAAGACCTATTCTCAAAGAAAATTCTGAATTTTCATGACGAGTGGAGATGAGGAATTGGTGGAAGTGATGAGTCCTTTAAAATTGCTGTGTATCAATTCAATCTGTTTAAAAATATTGTTTAATGTAACAGTTTAATTCTGCAATGATTCTAACTGAGTACACATGGTGTCAGAGATCTTAGTTAAAGTACCGCTAATTTCTCCCATAATTGCTCATACAAGGGGGGTATCCAAGAGATGGTGATACTTCGAAGAGACCCCTTGAAAGTAAGCTTGAGACTTATCTTCTTAATTTAAACAAATACTTCTCCTTGTGTCATCAACAGGTTTTTTCACCAGTAAAGTCTAACTCCTCTGTAAGTTGTCAAATGAATCTTGCATTGTTGGAGTCAATTAAAACCGGGATTTCTTCTCTGCCATAGATGGAGTCACATTCCTCAGTAATATTTGAAAGGTTATCAGGGGTAGTACAAGATAAGGGAATGTTAAAAGAAATAGGATTTATCTGTGCTTCAACTTTTAACACATTCTTATTCATAGTTCCTGAAATATCACAATTGGCAGTCAGCTCAAAGTTAGTGCTATTAGATGAGATAGATTATGACTGGACAAGTTGACAACAGTCTGGAATCATTTTCTGTTATGTTTTCCTTAGCGGTGACTGGTTATCCTCCAACAATGATGGTTTATCCAATGAAGCCTTATACAAAGTTTTGGCATTCACAATATGAACAGAATTGTGTTTAGAGGAACCTGTCTCATCATGGGATAATGGGCCTTCATGTGAGCCTAAAGCTCCTGTTGGACTAAAGAGGATAAGATTAGATGGCCACTTTGAGATTGAAAGTGAGTATGCATAGTCATGATTAAATGTGGAGAGAGGCTATAATCAACCATTCAAGCTTACAGAAGTAAAACAAGAAAAGGGTTAAAAATCCACAATGTGATTTTTGAAGATGGGTGTACCTTCAAGACAAATCGAGCACTGTGAAATGCTTCAATGTTAAATGGTAGATATTATGGGGGCAATTACGATGTTGGGCGAATGCCGTCTCGTAAACGGGACCAACCGGCCTCTGTTCGGCGGTCCCACCTGCCTCATTAGGATGCGACCCAACAGTGGTCAGTCACATTCTGACATTTCCCCATAGGAGAATGCATTATGGCCGTAAACCAGCATAATACATGCTTCCACAGGGAAATGGGAGGTGTTGTTCATCCCTGCACCCCGTGGCAGGCACCTCAAGGTGCCTGCCACAGGGTGCAGGGATCAACAGGGGAGCAACCAGCTGGAGACGGCACACACAAGGGGGCCCTGCTGGTGCCCCACAAATACGCTTTCTGACATGGTTTCCATGTCAGACAGGCCAACATGGAAACCATGCCAAAAACCATGCATAATAATTCCAAGGGTGGAAAGGCCCACTCTTATGAGCCCGTACTGACTGGCCGATGGGCTCCCTGAGCCTGTCGGTAGCCAGCCGGAATGACCGGCTGGTTTCAATTCCGACCGGCTGATACATAATCAGCGGTCGGAATTGAAACCGATGATGGGGGTTAGAAAGCATCCGACCGAAAGACGGAGGCTTTCCGACCTCCATCGTTAAGGCCCCTAAATGTATGAGATGCATCAAGTAGATATAAATGACAGCATTTGTAAAGCTCACAGCTACCGCCGACGGAGGTGTCCCGGCGCTGGGGGCAGTTAGGAAGATTAAGCAAGCTATTGCCTAGAGTCACATGGTGCTGGGCTAACCTGCTGCCGGAGCCGAAGATCGAACCGTGAACCCTGTGGTCCGGAGTCAGGCACCCTGGCCGCTGCGCCACACCTCTTCCACCAATTAATCACTCTTAGGCACAATTTCCCTGCAAGGGATGAACTCTAGAGTTACCGATGTGAGCAAATGAAGTAAAAAAAAAACATTTGCAGTCATTTTCCAGGATCAAAAATCAAAATTCTGAATCCAGGCACTAGGTAGTTGCCAAAAACAATATTTAAAATCGAGGTATCCAAGGCTTTTAACCATGCAGCCAGTCAAAACAAGCAATTTAATTTAAAAGGTAATCATTGCTCAATTCTTGCCCCGTCTCCAATGTCTTGCCAGGGCCACCTTCATGCAAAACAAACAAACCTTGTATCTTGGCACTGCCTCCCAAATCTTTGCCAGCCAACCAAATGGGCTTCACCCTCCCCTGCTTGACCCGCAGTAACTCTCAGTGTATTCACCAGAAAAATCCACCACTGGCGATACCAGTTAGGGAGCAAACCAGAAAAGAGAAGGAGGTCCAGTGCGGCAAGCAGCATAACACAGCAAGGATTGGCACATTTCAAGCATTGAGGAGAGCTGATATGCTCAGAGGCCTCATTCTGCCACCACAAGCCACAGCCGGTGATGACGGCAAAAGTGAGGCAGGCAGGCACACAGCAGAGAGGGGCTGTGGAGCATGAGCACATCTGGCTGTGGACCACAGAATGCGGACTACTTCCTTGTTTTCACTCCTAAGTTGCAGGTGGTCGCGCTATCATTCTGAAATTCTCTACAATACCGCACTTACCAGCCATAGGTCATGAAGTTCTCATGAACCAGCACACATGAGGAAATATAGCTAATTTTCAGGGACAAACAACAGCAGGGCACAGAAATTGTAACAGCAGAAATTCTGCAAAATGAGATGAAGCCTACTTTATTCTCCAACAGAACATTTTTACTGTTTCAAGTTTATTTTATTCTTTTAAAGTGTTCTACCTTTATTTTTTTAAAATAGTAATTTAACATGAGCGCATGTGAACAAAATGAATGACCAGAAAATGAGTGTGTGCTATTTGCATTGTTTTTTAGTTTTTTTGCACTATTTTAGCTTCAAATGTGAGGCCTCATTTCACACCAAAATATAGCACCAAAGGCATTTCGCATGCTTGGGTACATTTTTTCAAATTTTTCTGAAATGTTGTATGACACAAACGCAAATATATGCATATTTCATACACCCTAAGAATGAAAAGATTGACAGGTGAGAGAGGGGTGCATACAGGAGAGTGGGTGAGGTAGAGTAAGGCGATCAAGAGAGGAGGTCAGCTGGATGAAACAAATCATGCCAGCAGTAGGCAGAGAGATGGGAGCAACAGAGAAAGTCTGGCTGCACCAGAGGATGTTTCAAATCACGAGCGAGCAGAGTGAACAGCAACTGCAGAGTACATGTATCCAGCCACCCGCAGGAGAGAGGTGTCCAGTTCTGGCATACAGTGGCTCACAGAGAGAACAGTGGCCTGAGGCAGCTGCTAGAAAATTGGTGGATGTGAAAGAGCAAGCACTGGTATAAACCTGGGTAGAGTATCACAGAGTGAATGCTTTACTACACGACCGCACAGGAAAAAAGTCAAAGGGAGATTGAGAATTCCCAATAATATAAGGAGAACCATTTGAAGACCTAATTATTTTTGAATTGATACATTTGTTTGGAGATATTGGAGAGTCTTGAACTATATCACATAGTCGTTAGAAAATAAAACAAATCATCTTTCATATCAGAAAAGCTAGTACATTTATATTGACTAGTACACTCTTCCTCCCACATTCTCCCTATTGCCTCACTAAAAGGTACATGCAAAAGCAACAAAGTAATGGATGGGAAGTTTAATTAATCTCAGCCACTGGCAGTCGCTTAGGCCGCATACCAATCCATAATTTTTCACTCACCATGCCACCACAATTTGGACCAAGCCATATGCAAATCAGTCTTGACCCAGTTCCTCATGGAAACAGTCAAGCCCAAATTGCCTGGCCAGATGCTCCCTGAACCGGACTACAAGCAAACTATGACAGTTTTTGCTCTATTTAGGGCTCTTCAGCCAGGTATTGTTTGGTTCCAGTGGTAAAATGAGCCATGACCCACGTCTGGACATATCCGGCCCGCTTAGGGTGGCAAATGCTAAAACAAAAAGGTGATGGATGGACTGCTTGAATTAATCTCAGCCACTGGCAATTGCTCGGGCCACATTCCAATCCAACCTTTTTCACCTACCATGCTTCGTCAGTTTGGACCTAGCCATATGCAAATCAGTCTTGAGCCTTCCCCTAATGCGACAGTCCAGCCCAAACTACCAGGCCAGGTCGTCCCTGAACCAGAACACAAGCGACCTCAGACTGGTTTCAAACTAAATAGGGCTCTTCAGCCAGGTATAGCTACCCCGAGCTATTGTATTGGCAGTGGTTAGACTTATTGCAAGCAGCCTCCTCTCTCCTTTTGTGTGTTTTATGTACCACCCTAAGTGGCACAGGTATGCCCAGACGTGGGCCCCATGCTCACGGTGCCACTAAAACCAAACTGCCCATAACTAGGGCAAAACTGGTCCTGGGTTGCTTGTGTTCAAGGAGGACCTGGCTTGGCAGTTCAGGCTGGACTGTTCCCACTGGAGCAGTGTCAAGACTGATTTGCAAATAGTTGGGTCCAAACTCCTCCATCGCCGTAAAACGCTGCAGTACCATCAACTGCTCCATCAATTCCTCCACCTTCCTGGAAGACTGGAAACATGCAGAGATCAAACCCTTCCTGAAGAAAACGTCTTCCGACCCAACGGACCTGATGAACTTCAGACCCATCTCTCTGTAACCCTTCCTAACCAAGGTCATCCAGAAGGCTGTCAATGTCCAACTTTCTGAGTTCATGGAAGCAGACTACATCCTGGACCTCTCCCAATCTGACTTCCAATGCAGCCACAGCCACAGCATCAAGACCACCCTCCTTAACACCACAGACAATGTCTGCACCCGCCTCACCCAAGGTGAAACTGCAGCCCTCATCCTTCTGTACCTCTCAGTTGCGTTCAACACCATCGACCACAGCACCATATGCACAAGACTCCATGACATCGGAATCCACTCCTTCCTCACCGGCCGAACACAGAGAGTCAGACTTCCACCATTCCACTCTAAACCCACAGAGATCAGCTGGGGACTGCCTCTGGGCTCTTCCCTGAATCTCACTCTCTTCAACATCCATATGGCCCTGCTCGTAACCATCATCAGAAACCAAGTACTCAACATTTTCTCCTACACCAACGACACCCAGCTGATCCTCTACCTCACCAACGAACTCACAGTCGCCAAGAACAACTTCCAGGAATAAAGACTGTCACCACCTGGATGAAGGACAGCTGCCTCAAGCTCAACTCAGGGTAGATCGAAGTCCTCTTCCTGGACTCCACCTCCTCCACCTGGGACGACTCTGGTGGCCCGCAGACCTTGGATCCCCCCACTACCACAGACCATGTAACAAACCTCAGAATCATCCTGGACTCCTCACTCACAATGAACCGCCAGATGAACGCCTTCTCTTCATCCTGCTTCCACACACTACGCCTGCTCTGAAAGATCTTCAAGTGGACACCCACCAAGTCCAGAATGAGTTCACCAACGTGCTCAGTAGCAGCAGACTCAACTAAGGCAATGCACTCTATGCTGGCATCACCCAGAAACTCCTCAAGAAACTGGAGAACATTCAGAACATCTCCGCCAGACTCATCCTCAATTTCCCCAGCTGCAGCCACATCACCAGCCAACTGAGAGACCTCCATTGGTTCCCAGTAAATAAAAGAATCACCTCCAAGCTCCTTAGACCTACAAAGCCCTGCACAATGCATGTCCTGCATACCTCAATTACTGCCTCACATTCCACATACCCACCAGAGTCCTTCGCTCAATCCAACTGGCCCTGTGCACCATCCAACATATCCACAAGACCACAGCCAGAGACAGATCATTCTCCTACCTCTCAACAAAGACCTGGAACACCCTACCTTCCCACCTCAGGAAATCACCATCACTGCATCAATTTAGGAAGGACCTCAAGGTCTGGATCTTCGACTGAACCACAGTGCCTTTGACGGATTAGCAGGCCCTCCCCAGCACCTTAAAACCCTTACGGGTGAGTAGTCTCACTTTACAAGTCACTTGATTGATTGATTGATTGATTGAAACTAAGGTGGTATGGTGAGCAAAAGAATGATGTGTTGGAGTGCTACCCTGAGCTATTGCCAGTGGTTAGACTTATTTGCAAGCAGCCTCCCATCACCATTTGAGTGTTTCATGTACTGCCCTAAGGGGTCCCATGCATCACTGGAACCAAGCTGTACCCGGCTGATGAGCCCATAATTAGGGTGAAGCCTGTCCTGAGTTGCTTGTGTTCTGGGTCAGGGAGGTCCTGGCTTGACAATTTGGGCTGGACTGTTCCCATTTGAGTAGGGTCAAGACTGATTTGTAAATAGCTGGTCCAAACTGAGATGGCATAGTGAACAAAAGAACGGTGGTTGGAGTGCTATCCAGAGCTTTGCCAATGGTTAGACCTATTGCAAGTAGCCTTACATCAACTTTTGTGTGTTTCACTAAAAGGCTAGCAGCTTCCACATGACACTTATGGTCGAAGTATACTTCCACACATTTTTAACTCAAACTAGTTGATTGGTTTTGCAAACAAGCAATGCAATGACTGATGGATCACAACATCTTATTACTGTGATTTCTACCTACAACTCTGGAGTTTTATCAGGAAATGGATGCTAGAAGTGACTTTGCATCAAGTCACATACAATATCTAATTGCTCTTCTGAAGGTAATGTGGTACATGGCTACAGAGGTGTAGAGGAGAGAGAGAGAGTGTTTTATGTACTGCCCTAAGGGGTCCCATGCTTCACTGGAACCAAGCTGAACCCGGCTGTACCTGGCTGATGAGCCCATAATTAGGGTGAAGCCTGTCCTGAGTTGCTTGTGTTCTGGGTCAGGGAGGTCCTGGCTTGACAGTTTGGGCTGGACTGTTCCCATTTGAGTAGGGTCAAGACGGATTTGCAACTAGCTGGTCCAAACTGAGGTGGCATACTGAACTAAAGAACTGTGGTTGGAGTGCTATCCAGAGCTTTGCCAATGGTTAGACCTATTGCAAGTAGCCTTACATCAACTTTTGTGTGTTTCACTAAAAGGCTAGCAGCTTCCACATGACACATATGTTCGAAGTATACTTCCACACATTTTTAACTCAAACTAGTTGATTGGTTTTGCAAACAAGCAATGCTATGACGGATGGATCACAACATCTTATTACTGTGATTTCTACCTACAACTCTGGAGTTGTACCAGGAAACGGATGCTAGAAGTGACTTTGTATCAAGTCACACACAATATCTAATTGCTCTTCTGAAGGTAATGTGGTACATGGCTGTAGAGGAGAGGGAGAGAGAGAGAGAGAGAGAGAGAGAGAGAGAGAGAGAGAGAGAGAGAGAGAGCAGCTTTAGTTTTTGGTGAAGGGGTATCAAGTGATCCATTTTAAGACAGCAGATTTGACCGGATGTGTCACTTGTAATTGTGTGTCTTTTGGTTGATGTATTACTGACACAATAACTTTTACATTTTTAGATTCTGGTTTATTTGTTTAGGAAATGATTGGTGTTTGGTTTGCAATAATATCTGGCTTCATACATTTCAAGGACAATGGCAATCCTTCTCCATGGAGTTACAGGTTCCACAGAACTGGCCTGACACAGAAGTATATATTAAATATACATTTGTTGAATTCTTCAGGTTAACTGGGTGAGGACAGGTCAGGGGCATGGTGCTTGGAAGGACAAGAACATATAAATATAGCTACAGAGAAAACATTTTAAAGGTAATTGAAGCTAATTCATCAGAAAAGAACAGATTTCTGATTCATCAGCTTCAGAAGCAAGTCAAAGTTAGCCACATGTGGAAAAAGTTTACTAAAGCGGAGAGAAAGGAAAAGGAAAAGTAGGTGCTCTTCATTTTAAAAATATCGCACTGAAATAATGAGCAAACAAGTAACAGTGTACTCCCCATTCACTGCTTGATGGCCTGACCCTACAATTAGGAACCACAAACTCTTTTAGTCAGTCGTACATACCAGTCACATGCAATGCGATTTTTGCCCGAATAGCTAATTACTTCCAATTATTTCTGCTCTCTGCTTAAAAAATCAAGAAAGAATGACTGCTTCTTCCCAGATGTCTTGGAATAATATCCACACAGCTGCCGCATCACCGTGCCAGAATGTACATTCTTTTGTGTCTATGAGGGATAGCAGTAAAGCTCAGTAATATATCAACTTCAGACCTTTCCTGCAAATACCAATGCGGTGAATCAGATCATCTGTTTTTAATGGTAGGATACCATTCTTACCGTCAAGCCAACATCTAACCAGGTACGCATACAAGAGAGCTATCCGGAGTAATCCTGAGTGCTGTGTGTTCTTTGCGTGCATGTGTTTGTTTTAGAGTGAATGTTTATGATATG
The DNA here is from genome assembly GCF_964261635.1 of Lissotriton helveticus. NCBI lineage: Eukaryota > Metazoa > Chordata > Amphibia > Caudata > Salamandridae > Lissotriton > Lissotriton helveticus. Next base: position 867,480,657 of record NC_136057.1, on the reverse strand, counting down.
TAGTTTCTATGTGCAATGTATGGATATTTTCTGTACATAGAGAAGGTGTTTGTATTCTGTTCAAACTCTAGGTGTTCTGTTTTTGTGCGCAACAAGCATTTATTGCAGATTGCCAACACAGTGTGTATATGTGTGCTTGGCATGTCAGGTGTGTTCTGTATGCTGTGTGTGTATATTTGTGTATGTATTCTCTTTGGTTGTGTGCATGTCTGTGTGTCATATTTGTGTAAATTCTCATACAAAAATGGTATGTACGCTAATACATGATGTGTTTCTGGTTCTGCTGTGTGTTTAAGCGATTTGTGTGTGTGTGTAGTTTGCATGTTATGTGATATGTGTACTCTCTTTGTGAGAAGCGTTGTAAAGGCAGTTGTGTTGTAACAGTAGGTCAGTGTAATGACTGCGTTGTAATGGATGTTTCCCCACAAATGATGAAAGGGAAATTTGACATTTCTCCAGCATAATATGTTTTATTAAGTTATGCTTGTTTCCTTTCCTAACTGATCAAGGAATACAATCTGATTTCATGATGAATCTTTGAGAACTACAGCAAGGTTTTTAATATTTAATAAAGACTAAGGGGTCGATAATGATGGTGGACGGACCTGAGTTCATCCGCCACCATAAAGTAGGAGGGACCGTCCGCAGGGGCAGCGGCGGTCCCTCCATGCAGATTAGGATGTGACCGCCAGGGTGGCGATCACATCCTCTATTTTTAACATTGCGGCGGGTGCAGCTTCAAGCTGCACCCGCCGCAATGTTAAAAATGCATGCACGGCATTTGCGCGCACAAAGCGGCAGGCACCACGCGGTGCCTGCCGCTTTGTTCACGCAAATGCAGGGGGGTACCATAGGTACCCCCCATGTGCACCCCCCTTCACCCAGGGGGCCCGCAACGGGCACCCGCAGTGAAGGTCCGTATGCTTTTCCACGGCGGAAAAGCCGCAGTGGAAAAGCATACTTTCTATTCCATGATAATATGGCTGGCGGTGTCTGATAGACACCGCCAGCCATGTTAATGCTTTTCCGCCGCGGTCGGAAGGCGACCGCGGTGGAAAAGCGGCAGACAGATTCAAAGACCCACCAGCCATCCTAATTTGGCAGTGGGTCTTTCAAACATCCGCGGTGGTTTTCCTGCATCCTCCGGGCCGGCGGTGGCTTCCGCCGGCCCGGAGGATGCGGGAAATCCGCGATCCTAATGACCCCCTAAAACTTGAAATGCCGAGATGATGGTCCTTCTAATTTGGATCCAGTAGGGAAAGTGCTCTTTAAGAAATGAGACATTTGGTTCAGCCAGCCATGTACCATAGAACATATAGTGAGCACTGGAAGTGCTAATTATAGATATGGTCTGTGCCACCGTTTTGAGGTGACACAATCCTTAAACAGTTAAAAAGCTGCAGAAGTGGTATTTTACCTTCATAGACAGTGGTAAATGATTGATTGTCACTTCACCTTAATGAAAAGTACTGCTTTGAGCTGGAAATGTATTTATTTTATAATTTTCTTTTTCCCTTTGTAAAGCGCAACTGCTACCTAGAAATATGCCATGGCACTGATAACTAGCAAGAGTCCATTTATTCTGTTCTGTGATTAGCTTAACGGGTGAAGAACCACGTTTTCGATGATTTCCTTAACTGCAGCAATTCTGAAGTGGAAGGTAGGGAAGAGGGAAGATTGTTCCAGAGATGAGATGCCTGGGACAGAAGACTATCGTCTAAGGAGCGCAATCTACTTACGGGGTGGTCCGAGGTCCAGCTTTCTATTGCAGCTGCACTGCTCTGCATCCTCCCTGTTTTTCTGAGTGCTTTCTCTTGCTTTTGCCTCACTTTTTACTGTTTTCTCCTTCCTTTTCCACAATTATTTGCAGTGCTTTCTCCAGCTTTTGTCAATTTTTTTTCGGCTTTCTCCTTCCTTTCTTCCCATTTTTGGAGTGTTTTCTTTTGCATTTGCCAAATTTTTTACTGCATTCTCCTTCCTTTCCCCTTAACACTGCAACCCTACTATACCTCTGTAAAAATTATTAATCAGAGATTTTCAGATTTTTGATTTTTGTTTTTGGATCATTGAAAAAGTAATGTAGCTTGGGTAGACATTGCTGATCCGGGCAGTATTTTGCCACTCCTTTTTAGATACCTTTTCATAATTTACTTTATTTATTTGCTTTGGCAATCACTCGTGGTATAGTTGCAGAATGTTTAACATTTGAGAAGAGCATATCAACAGGACATCTTTTTTTAACGCACGTTTTGCGAGTACATGTATGTGTAAGTTCTGTGGGTAGAAGCTTTAGAAATGTTGTTCGTTTTAGGACCGCATCAATACCTTCCCAACCAATTTCCCAGAGATTTTTTTTTTTTCTACAGATGCATGTTCCAAAATATTAACGCGTCTTCTGATCAAGTAGAATGCTCTTTTAATGTGCCCAGGCACAGAATATGACATTGGTGGAAGGTCCCTTAGCAGGACTGATCTCTTGCACTCACTGTACCGAAGATCTTCAAATTTGTGACAGTCAGAACTCGTTTTCCACGGGGGCGTGGCTTGCGCGCCAGCTGGTGAGGACGGCTTCTCAGTGAGCTTCACGACGGACTTGACCTGCGGATGCCGTGAGAGCGCACTTTCCCGTTTTCTGGACGGTTGAGACGGCTCCAAGGTCGGCGGAAGGCTTCGCCACCCTGATGTTGCTGACGCAAGAGGATTTTGTTCTTTGTGGAGTCTTTTCTGCACAGCAGTAATTTTTCCTTCACCGCTCCGGCTCCCTGGCTGTCTATTTGCCAATAAGTGGCCGCACTGACATTCTTCCTTATCATTATGGCATTTTTTTTGCTGGTGCTTTGCCATTTTCTGCCCTTCCTCCGTTTTTAATTCCTGAAAACTGTATACTGTGACAGGAAGAGGTGCCGCCATTTTAGAAATGCCGAATTTGAAATGACTGTTTACTTCTCCCTTGCCTCATATGCCACAGTGTCTTAGCAATTGATGTTTTGGCCTTACTGCTCACTACCCTACATGTTCTGCTCCTTATTAATGCACCCTATGAAGATGGATACTCTTCTTTTCAATTTCTAGTGCGACATTTCTCTGTCACGTTACCTCACAGTTCAGTGCCAACTTGTCATGCGTGCCGCGTCTCATCTTTTTTCAGCCTCTACTATCCAGCTTGTTCATTGTAGCCGCTACCATTCATATTTGCTACCTTCTGAGTGAGGCCCTGTCGCAACTATTGTCAAGTCTTACTCTGTGCAGTGTCCTACTTTTTGGGTCTCGCTGGCAATGCATCCTGCAAGGATGCATGTGTCCAGCTGGAGACGTATAGCGATCAGTCTGGGGGGAAGGAGGACAAGAGGGTGTACGTGCTTGGATTCGTGTTCGCGCACGTCGCGTCCCGCGCCGTACACATGCGCGCGCAGACACACTCGCTCACACACCCCCCTCCCCCACAGTCACACACACACACTCCAAGACACATACACACACACACGCACACACACACACATACACAGCCCGCCCCCCCCGCACGCGCGCGCGCGCGCACACACATGCGCTGCTTCCCCCCCAGCAACCCACTCACCGGCTTCCTTCGTGCGGCGGCTCTCAGCTGCAGGGCCCGGCAGCAGGACTCTTCTTCCCTCCTTCGGCACCGGGGCGCAGGGTAGGCTCCTGCCTGCTCCGGTGCTCCAACTCGCGACTCTTCCGTGGGAGGCAGGGTAGGCTCCCGCCCTCCTACTTCCTGTTTCCGGTTGTCGCGCCGGCCTGCCTGACTTCCTGGTCGCAGGCCGGCAGAGTAACGAGGATGTTTCATTTGCGGTATTTATTTATTTAGTTATTTATGCATTTTTATATAGCGCGGACTTTACCCGAAGGCGGTATTTATTTATTTATGTAATTATGCATTTTTATATAGCGCGGACTTTACCCGAAGGCGGTATTTATTTATTTATGTATTTATGCATTTTTATATAGCGCGGACTTTACCCGATGGCGTCAGAGCGCTTCACATTAGGAACAGAAATGAAACATAATGAGAAACATTACAAAAGAACAGGTTGCAAAAACATACGTTACTTACATAAGGTAATAGTGACAATTGTGAGCAAACAAAATACATGAGGTAGTAAAAACTATAAGCAACCAAAAATACATGAGGTAGTAAAGGTAATAGTGACAATCGTGAGCAAACAAAATACTTGAGTAAAAATTGTGAGCAACCAAAATACATGAGGTAGTCAAAAGTGCACAAGAGGAAATGAAAGTGACAAGTGTGCAGTTATAAGAAAAAACAGAGTATAATTAGAGGTATAGTCCTGCAATAAGTGCTATACACTCAGGCTCAGGAACAAGCGTTACATGGGCAAGGTGGCACTTGTGCAAGTATCAAAGGCAAAGACATGTGAGAGGTAGCAGCCGTGTGTTGCAAGGGCAGAGTGGTGTGTGCATGTTACAAAAGGGCACCGAACACCAGTACATGGAAAATACTGCAAAAAGGCAGACACATCAATCACAGGCATACACTGGGAAGGCACTTCCATGGTCATGGAAAGTAGAAATTATCAGTATTGGGAAGTCTTCCTCACAAATAGCAAGAGGACGTGAATTACTTTTGGAGGTGTCTCTGGAGGAGGAGAACTTTGAGGTCCCTTTTGAAGGCCTGGGAGGAGGCGGTGGTCCGAAGCTTTTTTTTTGTCCTCTCGCGGTTTGTAAATACAAAACATATTGCATTACAAATGCTATAGGTATCACATTTGCGAAAGTTATAACTATTGGCATTGTAAATGACGAAGCTATTAATTTAGCTATTTAAAAAAAAAGAAACATAAATAAAAACTTTGCCATTTACAATACCAATAGCTCAAACTTTCCTAATGCGAGACCTATTGCATTGCAAATGCTTGTTTTATCTAACCATCGCCACACCTTTTGGCTCCTGCTCACGTTATTACCATGGCCAATGACTCCAAATTATCTCAAACTGGTACCAAACCTAAGCGGCCTAAGAATGATCCGCCCTCCCCCATTAAGTCTTCCTCAAACCCTGTTCTAGACTCCATCCTTGAGGAGGTTCGCTGCCTCCAACCGTTCATGGTTGCTACTAATGACAGACTTAAACAGATTGAGGATCGCTGGGTTTTTATGGAGGGCAAAGTCTTAAATTTGGAGCAAAGGGTTAGTGACATTCAGGATGCCTCAAATAAAATCCCACTCTTAGAGCAAGAAATCCACAAACTCAAGTTGCACACGGAGGATTTGGAAAATTGTAATCGCAGAAACAACCTACGCGTTTATGGTATTCCAGAAAATGTGGAAGGTCCTGACATGGTGTCTTTCCTACAAAAGTTTTTACAGGAACTTTTGGATCTCCAACCTACATCACACCCCCTTAACATTCAAAGGGCTCACCACCTCGGCCGTATTAACTCTAACTCTAACAAACCTCGTGGCATTATCATGCTCTTTCTAGAATTCACGGAGTTAATGGCTGTTCTAAAAGCTGCCAGGCTTAAACAACGTCTCCAGTGGTCTGGTCATAACATCTTTATCTCACAGGATCTCTCGACTGCGACAAATGCCCGACGAAAATAATTCTTGAATCTCCGGCCTCTTATGTGACAGCTCAACATTCAATATGGCATCCGACATCCGTGCTTTTGCAAGATCACTCATAACGGTCGGACCCGCTCATTTGATGATCCTCAGAAACTTAATGCCTATCTACAGAGTATTTCTTCTTCAAAGATGGACACTGCTACCTAATATTACTTACTGTTACTATTCATAATATTCTTCCATGTGGCTCTTTTCCTTCTCACTGTGGTTCTTTTCCTCTTTCTTCTGCCTTTCCTTGACTCTTTTCTTTCGTCTTTTATTCATATTCTACTGTTTTCGCTTTTACAATGTTTTCTCTATCCCTATATATGTCCTTTTTCTCGGTAGCTCGTAGGGATATGTCCCCTATCTGGTGTATCCTTGCCCCTGATGTTTTTGTTGTTCTTTGCTTCTCCGATCAGGCTTCTGTGCCTTGATCTGTTTACTCTTTTCTCTCTTTTATCTGTTCTCTTCTCTACCTCTCCTCTTCTTTCTTTTTTTTCTTTTCTTCTTACTGTTTTTTTCCTATTCTCCTTGCTCTACATTTTTCTTTCCCTCTGCAGTCTCTTTCTCGATTAGTCTTCTTCATGATGTATTTCGTTATCTTGACCAGATTTTACTTTTCTGCTATGAGTATTTTGAGACCTCTCTTCACACGTATTTTATGTTGTTTCCTTTTTTGTAGTGATTCCCTTGCCATGTGTTCTCTCCACGTGTCGCAAATCACCCCTTTCCTCAATGGTGTGTAATTTTGTCTCATGGAATGTGCGAGGTCTTGGTCACCCTGTCAAGCGTCAAAAGGTATTGTCTCATTTATCCAAACATAAGGGCTCATTAGGATGGCGGACGGAAGGACGACCGCTGTCCTGGAGTAGGCGGAAAAAGCCCTTTTCCGTCCGCCTGCCGTGGACAGTCCGACTGCCATATTAGGATGGGAAACACTGTCAAAACTCCGTACGCGGCGTAAGAGAACGCACCGCCGTGGAATTACACCCGACCCCGCAGCGGACGTAACCAATCCAGAGACACCGCCGTACGGAATGACGTCTCCGACCGTGTCCCAAATCACGATGGCGGAAAACACACATAAAATCGCTGCGGAAAAACAACCTGCCTGAACACGGCGGATTCCCCACAGCTAACAAACCACACATTGCGAAGATACCCACCACAAGCAGCTCGAACACATGGACCCAGCGCTACACGCTTTTCCGATACTCTTCGCGATCCTCCACCAGCAAGTCATGGACCATCATCGACGACGACGCAGGTACGCTACACACCATTTACTGCCGGAAGGGGAGTACCTGGCAGGGCTGTGACGTTGGGAGGGGGAGTGTCATGTCACAGGAAATACATTGACGAACGCACCAAAATATACACAATTGAAGTACACAACCAGGAATGACAGCGACAAACCACAAAACATGATTTATTAGCTCTATTCAACATAATAGGTGCATAATATCAGAATATCCAAGAGCATGGGCATTGGTTACAACAGATCATGTACATCAGAGGCAGCACGTGAGAGGGCAGAATGCAGTATCAGAACAGCAACAGGGCATTGTGGACAACAGAGCAGGTACATCAGAGGCAGCATGCGAGAGGGCAGAATGCAGTATCAGAACAGCAACATGGCATTGTGGACAACAGAGCAGGTACATCATTGGCAGCACGTGAGAGGGCAGAATGCAGTATCAGAACAGCAACAGGGCATTGTGCCCAACAGAGCAGGTACATCATTGGCAGCACGTGAGAGGGCAGAATGCAGTATCAGAACAGCAACAGGGCATTGTGCCCAACAGAGCAGGTACATCATTGGCAGCACGTGAGAGGGCAGAATGCAGTATCAGAACAGCAACAGGGCATTGTGGACAACAGAGCAGGTACATCATTGGCAGCACGTGAGAGGGCAGAATGCAGTATCAGAACAGCAACAGGGCATTGTGGACAACAGAGCAGGTACATCATTGGTAGCACGTGAGAGGGCAGAATGCAGTATCACAACAGCAACAGGACATTGTGCCCAACAGAGCAGGTACATCATTGGCAGCACGTGAGAGGGCAGAATGCAGTATCACAACAGCAGCAACAGGGCATTGTGGACAACAGAGCAGGTACATCATTGGCAGCACGTGAGAGGGGGTAAGTGCATCAACAGTCCATTGCACTGAACAGGTCCAACAGAGGCAGCACGTGAGAGGGGCTAAGTGCATCAACAGTCCATTGCACTGAACAGGTCCATCAGAGGCAGCACATGAGAGGGCAGAATGCAGTATCAGAACAGCAACAGGGCATTGTGGACAACAGAGCAGGTACATCAGAGGCAGCACGTGAGAGGGGGTAAGTGCATCAACAGTCCATTGCACTGAACAGGTCCAACAGAGGCAGCACGTGAGAGGGGCTAAGTGCATCAACAGTCCATTGCACTGAACAGGTCCATCAGAGGCAGCACATGAGAGGCAGAATGCAGTATCAGAACAGCAACAGGGCATTGTGGACAACAGAGCAGGTACATCATTGGCAGCACGTGAGAGGGCAGAATGCAGTATCAGAACAGCAACAGGGCATTGTGCCCAACAGAGCAAGTACATTATTGGCAGCACGTGAGAGGGCAGAATGCAGTATCAGAACAGCAACAGGGCATTGTGCACAACAGAGCAGGTACATCATTGGCAGCACGTGAGAGGGCAGAATGCAGTATCAGAACAGCAACAGGGCATTGTGGACAACAGAGCAGGTACATCATTGGCAGCACGTGAGAGGGCACAATGCAGTATCAGAACAGCAACAGGGCATTGTGGACAACAGAGCAGGTACATCATTGGCAGCACGTGAGAGGGCAGAATGCAGTATCACAACAGCAACAGGGCATTGTGCCCAACAGAGCAGGTACATCATTGGCAGCACGTGAGAGGGCAGAATGCAGTATCACAACAGCAGCAACAGGGCATTGTGGACAACAGAGCAGGTACATCATTGGCAGCACGTGAGAGGGCAGAATGCAGTATCAGAACAGCAACAGGGCACTGTGGACAACAGAGCAGGTACATCATTGGCTACCCAAGTACGTGTGTCAAGCGACCCGTCACAAGGAGATTAATAAAACCTAGGTGGTTACATTCGTCAATCTACACACAAACTTAAATGACATGTGACTGATGGCAACTAGACCTCACACCACGGAATCTGGTGGACTGCTTGAACAACTCACCTCAGACACACCGCCAGCACCAGCAACAGGAGTGTGAGACACAGCCACCGATCTACTGACTGACACATGAGCCATAGACCCAGACACACCGCCAGCACCAGCAACAGGAGTGTGAGACACAGCCACCGATCTACTGACTGACACATGAGCCCTAGACCCAGGCACACCGCCAGCACCAGAAACAGGAGTGTGAGACACAGCCACCGATCTACTGACTGACACATGAGCCCTAGACCCAGACACACCGCCAGCACCAGAAATAGGAGTGTGAGACACAGCCACCGATCTACTGACTGACACCTGAGCCATAGACCCAGACACACCGCCAGCACCAGAAACTGGAGTCTGAGACACAGCCACCGCTGTGGTGACTGACATATGTGCCATAGACCCAGACACACTGGCCGGACATGTCCCTGTACACTGACCAATAAATACCATGCCTGCACCTGACACATGTGAGTGAACAGCAGCTGAGCCACTAGGACCACTGAAATGGTGAGCCACAGGGCTGTATGGGCCAGAAGGCAGGGTGGCTCTGGGAGCTGGGGACAGCTGTACTGGAGCGACATTGGGGTGGTCAGGTCTCAGTGGTGTGTGTCTCAGTTTCTTTGTGAAACGTAGGGGCACCCCGGACATGCCTGGACTGGTAAGTGGAGTGGCATCACCAGACATAAAAGGTGTATCATGTGCTTGTGGTGGTCTGCTCTCTGGGGACGTGCTGGACCCTGCCTGCCGTTTGCTGTGGGCCTGCCTTCTGCCCTCTGCGTCATGTGTAATGGGGGATGCAACAACAGTGTACTCCTTCCTCTGCTTTAGCGGGGCGTGGATGGGAGTAGAGGTATGGGGGGACTCCACCGCTGATACATGTGTTGTACGATCCTTAAACATCATCCTCAGTGCAGCCAGGGGTGAAATATGCCTGTCCTTGATGGTGCTCGTGTCCATGGGAGAACCCGTGGCCATGGGATGTGCCTTGGACGTCGGAGGTGTCCTGTCCCTGGAATGGGCCTGATCCCTTTCCGGTGCCCTGTCCCTGTGTGAAGACATGTCCATTGTAGTGTCCCTGTCCTTTGAAGCTACCTTGCTCTTGGGAGGTGCCCTTACCTTGGTACTGTCCTTGTCCTTGGGAGTGTCCCTGCTCTTGGGAGGTGCCCTTTCCTTGGTACTGTCCTAGTCCTTGGGAGTGTGCCTGCTCTTGGGAGGTGCCCTTTCCTTGGTATTGTCCTTGTCCTTGGGAGTGTCCCTGCTCTTGGGAGGTGCCCTTTCCTTGGTACTGTCCTTGTCCGTGGGAGTGTCCCTGCTCTTGGGAGGTGGCCTTTCCTTGGTACTCTCCTTGTCCTTGGGAGTGTCACTGCTCTTGGGAGGTGCCCTTTCCTTGGTACTGTCCTTGTCCTTGGGAGTGTCCCTGCTCTTGGGAGGTGGCCTTGGCTTGGGAGTCACTTTGGTGGGGGATGGCTGTGTAGCATGTGAATCCATTTCCATACACACCCCTACATGATCCTGTCTGTCAACTCTTCGGATGAAGAGATCACAGGCTTAGGGGATGGTGTCTGTGCCCTCCGTGCCCTGCCTTGCTGCCTGTGGCGGCTCCCAGTGTAATAACCAGAATAAGAGGCCTGGTCTGAAGACTCACTCTCCCCTGTAACATCAAGTGGTGTGGATGGTTGTACAGAAGTAGCACCCTGTCTATGCGACTGTACAATGGCTGAGGACACAGTGTTTGCCAATTACTGAACTGTTTTGTGGAGACCAGCAACATCGCCATGCATACCCTCCATGAATGCCACCACCTGCCCCAATTTCCTATTGTGGTCTTGGAATGCATTGATCATGTTGGTCTGCCCTACACACAGCTGTCGCAGCAGATCAACAGCCTCTGAACAAAGTGCACTTTGTGTCACTGGGGCAGGGGCGGCGGTTCCTGCACCGAAGGCAACTCTGCTCCCCCTCCTCTGGCGAGCACGAGCAGTACATGTTGCAGTGGGTGGCAGTGTGGGCCCTGTGTGCTGTGTCTCGACTGAAGGTGTCGATTGCCCACTCCCTGTCTGTGCCAACAGTGCGGACTCACCAACAGTTTCTGAGGATGAGAGCGATGGTGTTTCCACATGCGAGTCCTCAGGGACGGTCCTGTCCCCCTTTCCGGGGCTGCCCTCTTCAGTGTCAGTCTGCGTGTGTGTGACCTCTGATTCGGAAGCATTGCCACCACTCATCTCCGTCGTCTGTGGGTCAGTGCCCTCTGCCAAAGCTGAAATAGAGAGAAGCGCGGTGTGAGTAAGTGCCACACTCACGTACTGAAGGACAACAGATCTAGGATTCCATTACATACATTGTACATGTAGCACACATCCCGCACACGTCCCACCCCTACTATCTGCACACATGTCATGCCATGGGACCACAGACCTCAACGGCATGTCCTGGAACCCTCAACTACCAAGCAAGTGGGCTGTCCACCTGGCGGACATGGATGCCAACGCCTACTCCGCTAATGGCACCAGCATGGTATTTCAGATAAACATACGCACCACGGAAGCCACTACTGTGTCTGAGCAGCAATACATGCATTGCAGGCCCAAGTAACATACACATACAATCTGCTCACCGCTAGTTTGCTGTGGTTCCCCACTCAGCTGGGCGGACAGGTCAGGATGTGTCACAGCAATGATACGGTGCATAAGAGGGGTCATGGTGCGGCGGGCCAGACGTGTAGATCTTGGAATCATCCCCAGTGTCATCTCCGCCACATTCTTGCTAAGCCTGGAGATGTCTTCCCAAGGCTTGTGGCAGTGTGTGTGTCGTCTATTGAACCCCTCCACTGCACGTACATCACGTGCTATCGTCCTCCACACGGCCTTGCGAAGGTGCAGCTTTACCTGCCATGATGGGAGACAAGAGGGTAACGTAAGTGGACAGTATGACATGCACAAACATCGTAGTAACACGTTTGAACATGCAGCCATGCTCAGCACTACACATGTAAAGGTCCCACAGCACACCGCCAGGCCTGCAGAAGACAGGAGCCACTGAACACCTCATGACCAACAACTTGTACACCACTGAACTTACCACCTGTCCGGGCGCACCGTAGAGCCATTGGTAGTGGCTGAGCACACCGTCCACAAGGACATCCAGCTTCGCTGTGGTGAAGGGACGCGACCGGGTTTCTCGCACTCCCTGCATGGCAAGGTCCTGGACTGTGGCACAACAGCAGGAGCCGTTGGTCAGCTCAGCAGTAGCAGGTCGAGGTGATGGTCACAGGCAGCAGCCGTTGGTCAGCTCAGCAGCAGCAGGTCGAGGTGATGGTCATAGGCAGCAGCCGTTGGTCATCTCAGCAGCAGAAGGTCGAGGTGATGGTCACAGGCAGCAGCCGTTGGTCAGCTCAGCAGCAGCAGGTCGAGGTGATGGTCACAGGCAGCACTGGATCAAAGCAGTGAATGTGTGCTTGTGAAAGTCACACATATATAGGGCCCAGAGCCCATGTCAGTGGCACACGTGGCCAGCTATTGGTTTCCCCTGGATGCCTCATTCAAAAAGGCCCAATGACAGGCCCTGGTGTGGCGGTGCACTGTTTCCGCCATTGTCGATGGCGCATACGCGTCCCGCATTACCTCTTCCCATTGGCTGCCTGTGCACGTGCCGTCACGGACACACATCTGCAACCGCAAGTGCGTACTTCCGTGACGGTTGCATCTTTTGCAACAATGTTCAATCAGTGGCTCCACCATGGCGGTGCACGCCTTCCGCGGGGGAGGTGCAGGCCAACACATACTTGTAATTATGTAAATCGAAATGGCAGGTCATGACCCCCCTTACAGTCACATTGCATCATCCACCGTAGACCGACTGTCCCTGCCCGGTCACCCACCGCCGGGCCAGGCCGGTCACCCACCGCTGGGCCAGGCCCGGTGCACAACCGCCGTGCCAGGCCGGTCACCCACCACCGTGCCAGGCCCGGTGCACAACTGCCGTGACAGGCATGTCACCCACCGCCGGGCCAGGCCGGTCACCCACCGCCGTGCCAGGCATGTCACCCACCACCGTGCCAGGCAGGTCACCCACCGCCGGGTGTTGACCGTCCTGGCCCGGCAGTGGGTGACCGGCCTGGCCCGGTGGTGGGTGACCGGCCTGGCCCGGCGGTGGGTGACATGCCTGTCATGGCGGTTGTGCACTGGGCCTGGCACGGCGGTGGGTGACCGGCCTGGCACGGCGGTGGGTGACATGCTTGGCATGGCGGTTGTGCACCGGGCCTGGCACGGCCGGTGTACGGTGGATGATGCAATGTGACTGTAAGGGGGGTCATGAACTGCCATGTCCATTGACATCATCAGAAGGATGTGTTGGCCTGCACCTCCCCCGCGGAATGCGTGCACCGCCATGGTGGCGCCAGTGATTGAACATTGTTGCAAGAGAAGCATCCGTCCCGGAAGCTTGCACATGCAGTTGCCGATGTGTGACCGTGACGGTCCGTGCACATGCAGCCAATGGGAAGAGGGAACGTGGGCCGCGTATGCCCATTTGAAAATCGCGGAAGCAGTGCACCGCCATGGCGGCGCCAATGATGTTATTAATTGGACAGCTGCACCGTGCTGTATAGTCCGCTATTGCGTTATGAGGGTTGTGACCGTGCTGGCGAAACTGCATATGTCATGCACTATATCATGTGTGTTCATACTATGCCCATTGATGTGCACACAATGTGCTACACATGTGCATGTCGACGTGTTGACGTCTTGTATTTCCCTACACACGTTTCAAATTCTTCACATCTACACAGTACATCAGGCCTGTCTCATCACATTCTGAATCTGTTGTCAGTGTGTAGTTAATGTGTGCTAATAACAATGGTGGGGGTACACATGCATTCTGTGTATGCGTATGTGTGTTGCCTGTTGTTTGACCATGCATGTAATGAGCGGATGCTCACCATTGTCAGTGTTGTCATTGGTGCATGATGACATGGAGTGTGTGTAGCATTATCGTTTTGTGTTTGCACGTGCATGTGTGTCTGTGATGAGGCTTGTACACATTTGGGTCCTTACACATGTCTTGTTGGCAGTAATGTTGACATGAGACTAAGTTGCATTGTACATGTTGACACACTTCATGTTGCTAGTGGCTGCACATTGTTCATAGGGCACTCCGTATTGTCGTAACTTTCTGAGATGTCACACATATGACTATTGTCCACAACATTTATCTTCTTGCTAGTGTTGGCTTACATTTGATGGAGTTGCACAGCCATGCGTTGTTTGTAAGTTGACTTATATTACATCTACTCCCACACAGGAGGGCTCCATATGTCCATCGCCCATACACTGTGCTGGAGGATATGGTTGACGAGGAGGCGATCAGGAAATTCCGGCTAGATCGACGTAGATTGATGGTGCTTGTAGACCAATTGTCTCCTCATCTGCAGCCACAAAGGACGTATCCTGGTTCCATTGCACCCACAGCTAAGGTGATGGCGGCACTACACTTTTTAGCAACTGGCACCTTTCAGTACACAGTTGGACATGCCGGGGGGATGTCACAGTCCATGTTCAGCATGGTACTTCGGGATGTTCTAAAAGCCATGATGCTGTACAAGGATGACTACATCCATTTCCCACGGCCGGCAGAGTTGGCAGCAGTCAAAGCAGACTTCTATGCACTGGGCCAGATACCACACGTAGTGGGTTCCATTGATGGCACACATATCGCTCTCATTCCACCACGGGCATATGAGCCGGTATATAGGAATCGGAAGCACTATCATTCGCTCAACGTGCAGGTGGTGTGCCTGGCCGACAACATCATCTCCCATGTGTGTGCAAGATTTCCAGGCTCCGCACATGACTCCCACATCATACGGAGCAGCATTGTCCCCCAACTGATGGCAAATCTGCGTCCAGGACACACATGGCTTGTTGGTGAGTATGCTGTGGGGACATTTGTGATTTCTGTGTGGCATGGGGTACCCAGCAATTCTGGTTGTGATATTTGTGTCTGTCATCCCCCTACATAGGCGACTCGGCGTACCCAAACTGGCCCTGGCTCCTGAGTCCCATACATAATCCTACTACAGCGGGTGAAATGCGCTACAATGATGCCCATGGAAGGACACGTAGAGTGGTGGAACGTACTTTTGGACTGCTAAAGTCCAGGTTTCGTTGCCTGGATAAGACCGGAGGGGCCCTGCCTTACTCACCAGGCAAAGTATGCAAGATCGTGATTGCCTGCTGCATGCTCCACAACCTGGCAGTGCGCAATAACATTGAACTGATCTTGGACCCTGAAGACCAACAAGTTCCTCGGCCTCCCATCCCACCCATGTCGACTGATGAGGATAGTGGTGAGGAGGAAGGTGTGGACCAGAGGCATCAGCTCATTGATCGCTATTTCCCTTGAATGTGAGTGACTACCTCTTGTGCCGGTTGACAATGCGTTATGTATGTTTGCTGGTGGTGTGTGGATGTGGTGTTCATCAGCGGCCTGTTCTGGTATGTTATGTTTGCATGTATGTGTGTTTATTTCTCTGGACATGCAAGTCTCCATGATGTGTGTCCTCTCATCCACTGATTTTGTGATGGGTGTGGTTTGTGGAATTTTGCACTGCTGTGTGTTGTGATGGGTGTGATTCACTTTCCTGACGTGTGTCTGCTGTCTCTGATTTTCCCTAGGTCACTCCCACAGCGGCAGGATTCTGTACGACATGGTTCCCTGAACCTGGTCAGGTCTGTTTCTGAGACAATCATGTGAATAAACATGGAGGCAACACATCATTGAGTGTGTAAGTGAAATTTATTTACAGGTTGTGCATTGGTGCTGGTGGATATATGCAAGTAAGTGTTGGGTGGGGGAGTGTGAGTTGAAGGTCATGGTAGATGAAATGTCCGTGCTGACACCACATTGGGTGATGTCGGGCTAGTCCAGCAGACCTGTGCCAATACTTGGCGTAGTGGGACAAGATAGTTTGCGGGTGGATGGCAGCCTCAGGCAGTGTTACAGTCATTGTCGGCCCCTCTTTGAGCGTGTAGATGGAGCATCCCCACTGCTCTCACCTCCATCCAGCCTCGGACGGCCCCTCCGTCTTGGAGCCGGTACGGAGTCAGCTTGAGGGGCAGGTTGCTCAGGGGCCACATCCGTGTCCAGGGGCACAGGTGGTGGTGGCGGTGGTGTTGCTTACCGTGGCGGCTGGACACTTGGTTGAGGGGGGGGTGTTGCGGTCTAACCATTCCCTCCACAGTGATGTATGCTGGCCCAGGAGGTCCACTATTTGGCCAAGGCGGCTGTCAATGGACCGCAACACATTGGTGTTATCAACCGAGTCCTGGTGGGCACGATCAGCCTGTCCCTGCCAACGCTCATAGGAAGCCTGGACTCTGCCTAGGGCTTCCAGTGTCTCAGCACCAGGATGGGGGTGGGTGTCCTTCCCCAGCTCACCGGTGTTAGGTACTCCTGCTTGGGGGATGTTGCCCCGGCTCTCTCCTTTCCCGTCCACTCTCCCTGCTTGGCTGGGATGTTGATGGCCCTGCGTCTTGCGGTGGGTCAGGCAGAGTGGCACAGGCAGGAGTGGTGGTAATGGTGGTGGTGGAGGTGGTGGTGGTGGGTCTACAGCTCACTGTGGCAGGTGTTGCAGGAGTGACACAGGCCACGGTTGTTGGGGCAGGGATTTCCAGTGAGCCAGATGGCCCTGGCAGTGTGCATTGGCCCGCTCCCTCCTCCGCACCGGAGCTGGCTGTGGCATCGTCCCAAGATAGTCCTGGATGTGAGTGAGGAGAGTGTTGCGGTGGGTTGCTGGTTTCACCAGTCAAATTGCGATCACCTGAGGGACAAGATTTTGATGATCAATACTTTGGACATGACATGTTTTTTTGCCATACATTACTTTTCAGTGTCCTCTCGCACACACCCCACACACCACCACCCTCCCTGTGGACATGGGGGCTTGTTGGGAGTTGTAGTACTATCCTCTCTCACACACCCCACACACCACCACCCTCCCTGTGGACATGGGGGCCTGTTGGGAGTTGCAGTACTATCCTCTCTCACACACCTCACACACCACCACCCTCCCTGTGGACATGGGGGCCTGTTGGGAGTTGTAGTACTATCCTCTCTCACACACCCCACACACCACCACCCTCCCTGTGGACATGGGGGCCTGTTGGGAGTTGTAGTACTATCCTCTCTCACACACCCCACACACCACCACCCTCCCTGTGGACATGGGGGCCTGTTGGGAGTTGTAGTTGTGACCTCTCTCACACACCCCACACACCACCACCCTCCCTGTGGACATGGGGGCCTGTTGGGACTTGTAGTACTATCCTCTCTCACACACCCCACATATCACCACCCTCCCTGTGGACATGGGGGCCTGTTTGGAGTTGTAGTACTATCCTCTCTCACACACCCCACACACCACCACCCTCCCTGTGGACATGGGGGCCTGTTGGAAGTTGTAGATGTGACCTCTCTCACACACCCCACACACCACTACCCTCCCTGTGGACATGGGGGCCTGTTGGGAGTTGTAGTTGTGACCTCTCTCACACACGCCACACTCCACCACCCTCCCTGTGGACATGGAGGCCTGTTGGGAGTTGTAGTTGTGACCTCTCTCAGACACCCCACACATCACCACCCTCCTTGTGGACATGGGGGCCTGTTGGGAGTTGTAGTTGTGACCTCTCTCACACACCCCACACACCACCACCCTCCCTGTGGACATGGGGCCTGTTGGGAGTTGTAGTACTATCCTCTCGCACACACACCACCCCCCACCAACCTCCCTGTGGACATGGGGGCCTGTTGGGAGTTGTAGTTGTGACCTCTCTCACACACCCCACACACCACCACCCTCCCTGTGGACATGGGGGCCTGTTGGGAGTTGTAGTACTATCCTCTCTCACACACCCCACACACCACCACCCTCCCTGTGGACATGGGGGCCTGTTGGGAGTTGTAGTACTATCCTCTCTCACACACACCACACACCACCACCCTCCCTGTGGACATGGGGGCCTGTTGGGAGTTGTAGTTGTGACCTCTCTCACACACCCCACATACCACCACCCTCCCTGTGGACATGGGGGCCTGTTGGGAGTTGTAGTACTATGCTCTCTCATACACCCCACACACCACCACCCTCCCTGTGGACATGGGGGCCTGTTGGGAGTTGTAGTTGTGACCTCTCTCACACACCCCACACACCACCACCCTCCCTGTGGACATGGGGGCCTGTTGGGAGTTGTAGTTGTGACCTCTCTCACACACACCACCCTCCACCACCCTCCCTGTGGACATGGGGGCCTGTTGGGAGTTGTAGTTGTGACCTCTCTCACACACCCCACACACCACCACCCTCCCTGTGGACATGGGGGCCTGTTGGGAGTTATAGTACTATCCTGTCTCACACACCCCACACACCACCACCCTCCTTGTGGACATGGGGGCCTGTTGGGAGTTGTAGTACTAGCCTCTCTCACACACCCCACACACCACCACCCTCCCTGTGGACATGGGGCCTGTTGGGAGTTGTAGTACTATCCTCTCGCACACACACCACCCCCCACCAACCTCCCTGTGGACATGGGGGCCTGTTGGGAGTTGTAGTTGTGACCTCTCTCACACACCCCACACACCACCACCCTCCCTGTGGACATGGGGGCCTGTTGGGAGTTGTAGTACTATCCTCTCTCACACACCCCACACACCACCACCCTCCCTGTGGACATGGGGGCCTGTTGGGAGTTGTAGTACTATCCTCTCTCACACACACCACACAGCACCACCCTCCCTGTGGACATGGGGGCCTGTTGGGAGTTGTAGTTGTGACCTCTCTCACACACCCCACATACCACCACCCTCCCTGTGGACATGGGGGCCTGTTGGGAGTTGTAGTACTATCCTCTCTCATACACCCCACACACCACCATCCTCCCTGTGGACATGGGGGCCTGTTGGGAGTTGTAGTTGTGACCTCTCTCACACATCCCACACACCACCACCCTCCCTGTGGACATGGGGGCCTGTTGGGAGTTGTAGTTGTGACCTCTCTCACACACGCCACACTCCACCACCCTCCCTGTGGACATGGAGGCCTGTTGGGAGTTGTAGTTGTGACCTCTCTCAGACACCCCACACATCACCACCCTCCTTTTGGACATGGGTGCCTGTTGGGAGTTGTAGTTGTGACCTCTCTCACACACCCCACACACCACCACCCTCCCTGTGGACATGGGGCCTGTTGGGAGTTGTAGTACTATCCTCTCGCCCACACACCACCCCCCACCAAGCTCCCTGTGGACATGGGGGCCTGTTGGGAGTTGTAGTTGTGACCTCTCTCACACACCCCACACTCCACCACCCTCCCTGTGGACATGGGGGCCTGTTGGGAGTTGTAGTACTATCCTCTCTCACACACCCCACACACAACCACCCTCCCTGTGGACATGGGGGCCTGTTGGGAGTTGTAGTACTATCCTCTCTCACACACACCACACACCACCACCCTCCCTGTGGACATGGGGGCCTGTTGGGAGTTGTAGTTGTGACCTCTCTCACATACCCCACATACCACCACCCTCCCTGTGGACATGGGGGCCTGTTGGGAGTTGTAGTACTATCCTCTCTCATACACCCCACACACCACCATCCTCCCTGTGGACATGGGGGCCTGTTGGGAGTTGTAGTTGTGACCTTTCTCACACACCCCACACACCACCACCCTCCCTGTGGACATGGGGGCCTGTTGGGAGTTGTAGTTGTGACCTCTCTCACACACACCACCCTCCACCACCCTCCCTGTGGACATGGGGGCCTGTTGGGAGTTGTAGTTGTGACCTCTCTCACACACCCCACACACCACCACCCTCCCTGTGGACATGGGGGCCTGTTGGGAGTTATAGTACTATCCTGTCTCACACACCCCACACACCACCACCCTCCTTGTGGACATGGGGGCCTGTTGGGAGTTGTAGTACTAGCCTCTCTCACACACCCCACACACCACCACCCTCCCTGTGGACATGGGGCCTGTTGGGAGTTGTAGTACTATCCTCTCGCACACACACCACCCCCCACCAACCTCCCTGTGGACATGGGGGCCTGTTGGGAGTTGTAGTTGTGACCTCTCTCACACACCCCACACACCACCACCCTCCCTGTGGACATGGGGGCCTGTTGGGAGTTTTAGTACTATCCTCTCTCACACACCCCACACACCACCACCCTCCCTGTGGACATGGGGGCCTGTTGGGAGTTGTAGTACTATCCTCTCTCACACACACCACACACCCCCACCCTCCCTGTGGACATGGGGGCCTGTTGGGAGTTGTAGTTGTGACCTCTCTCACACACCCCACATACCACCACCCTCCCTGTGGACATGGGGGCCTGTTGGGAGTTGTAGTACTATCCTCTCTCATACACCCCACACACCACCATCCTCCCTGTGGACATGGGGGCCTGTTGGGAGTTGTAGTTGTGACCTCTCTCACACACCCCACACACCACCACCCTCCCTGTGGACATGGGGGCCTGTTAGGAGTTGTAGTTGTGACCTCTCTCACACACACCACCCTCCACCACCCTCCCTGTGGACATGGGGGCCTGTTTGGAGTTGTGACCTCTCTCACACACCCCACACGCCACCACCCTCCCTGTGGACATGGGGGCATGTTGAGAGTTATAGTACTATCCTCTCTCACACACCCCACACACCACCACCCTCCTTGTGGACATGGGGGCCTGTTGGGAGTTGTAGTACTAGCCTCTCTCACACACCCCACACACCACCACCCTCCCTGTGGACATGGGGGCCTGTTGGGAGTTGTAGTACTATCCTCTCTCACACACCACACACACCACCACCCTCCCTGTGGACATGGGGGCCTGTTGGGAGTTGTAGTTGTGACCTCTCTCACACACGCCACACTCCACCACCCTCCCTGTGGACATGGAGGCCTTTGGGAGTTGTAGTTGTGACCTCTCTCAGACACCCCACACATCACCACCCTCCTTGTGGACATGGGTGCCTGTTGGGAGTTGTAGTTGTGACCTCTCTCACACACCCCCCACACCACCACCCTCCCTGTGGACATAGGGGCCTGTTGGGAGTTGTAGTTGTGACCTCTCTCACATACCCCACATACCACCACCCTCCCTGTGGACATGGGGGCCTGTTGGGAGTTGTAGTACTATCCTCTCTCATACACCCCACACACCACCATCCTCCCTGTGGACATGGGGGCCTGTTGGGAGTTGTAGTTGTGACCTCTCTCACACACCCCACACACCACCACCCTCCCTGTGGACATGGGGGCCTGTTGGGAGTTGTAGTACTATCCTCTCTCACACACCCCACACACCACCACCCTCCCTGTGGACATGGGGGCCTGTTGGGAGTTGTAGTACTAGCCTCTCTCACACACCCCACACACCACCACCCTCCCTGTGGACATGGGGCCTGTTGGGAGATGTAGTACTATCCTCTCGCACACACACCACCCCCCACCAACCTCCCTGTGGACATGGGGGCCTGTTGGGAGTTGTAGTTGTGACCTCTCTCACACACCCCACACACCACCACCCTCCCTGTGGACATGGGGGCCTGTTGGGAGTTGTAGTACTATCCTCTCTCACACACCCCACACACCACCACCCTCCCTGTGGACATGGGGGCCTGTTGGGAGTTGTAGTACTATCCTCTCTCACACACACCACACAGCACCACCCTCCCTGTGGACATGGGGGCCTGTTGGGAGTTGTAGTTGTGACCTCTCTCACACACCCCACATACCACCACCCTCCCTGTGGACATGGGGGCCTGTTGGGAGTTGTAGTACTATCCTCTCTCATACACCCCACACACCACCATCCTCCCTGTGGACATGGGGGCCTGTTGGGAGTTGTAGTTGTGACCTCTCTCACACATCCCACACACCACTACCCTCCCTGTGGACATGGGGGCCTGTTGGGAGTTGTAGTTGTGACCTCTCTCACACACGCCACACTCCACCACCCTCCCTGTGGACATGGAGGCCTGTTGGGAGTTGTAGTTGTGACCTCTCTCAGACACCCCACACATCACCACCCTCCTTTTGGACATGGGTGCCTGTTGGGAGTTGTAGTTGTGACCTCTCTCACACACCCCACACACCACCACCCTCCCTGTGGACATGGGGCCTGTTGGGAGTTGTAGTACTATCCTCTCGCACACACACCACCCCCCACCAACCTCCCTGTGGACATGGGGGCCTGTTGGGAGTTGTAGTTGTGACCTCTCTCACACACCCCACACTCCACCACCCTCCCTGTGGACATGGGGGCCTGTTGGGAGTTGTAGTTGTGACCTTTCTCACACACCCCACACACCACCACCCTCCCTGTGGACATGGGGGCCTGTTGGGAGTTGTAGTTGTGACCTCTCTCACACACACCACCCTCCACCACCCTCCCTGTGGACATGGGGGCCTGTTGGGAGTTGTAGTTGTGACCTCTCTCACACACCCCACACACCACCACCCTCCCTGTGGACATGGGGGCCTGTTGGGAGTTATAGTACTATCCTGTCTCACACACCCCACACACCACCACCCTCCTTGTGGACATGGGGGCCTGTTGGGAGTTGTAGTACTAGCCTCTCTCACACACCCCACACACCACCACCCTCCCTGTGGACATGGGGCCTGTTGGGAGTTGTAGTACTATCCTCTCGCACACACACCACCCCCCACCAACCTCCCTGTGGACATGGGGGCCTGTTGGGAGTTGTAGTTGTGACCTCTCTCACACACCCCACACACCACCACCCTCCCTGTGGACATGGGGGCCTGTTGGGAGTTTTAGTACTATCCTCTCTCACACACCCCACACACCACCACCCTCCCTGTGGACATGGGGGCCTGTTGGGAGTTGTAGTACTATCCTCTCTCACACACACCACACACCCCCACCCTCCCTGTGGACATGGGGGCCTGTTGGGAGTTGTAGTTGTGACCTCTCTCACACACCCCACATACCACCACCCTCCCTGTGGACATGGGGGCCTGTTGGGAGTTGTAGTACTATCCTCTCTCATACACCCCACACACCACCATCCTCCCTGTGGACATGGGAGCCTGTTGGGAGTTGTAGTTGTGACCTCTCTCACACACCGCACACACCACCACCCTCCCTGTGGACATGGGGGCCTGTTAGGAGTTGTAGTTGTGACCTCTCTCACACACACCACCCTCCACCACCCTCCCTGTGGACATGGGGGCCTGTTTGGAGTTGTGACCTCTCTCACACACCCCACACGCCACCACCCTCCCTGTGGACATGGGGGCATGTTGGGAGTTATAGTACTATCCTCTCTCACACACCCCACACACCACCACCCTCCTTGTGGACATGGGGGCCTGTTGGGAGTTGTAGTACTAGCCTCTCTCACACACCCCACACACCACCACCCTCCCTGTGGACATGGGGGCCTGTTGGGAGTTGTAGTACTATCCTCTCTCACACACCACACACACCACCACCCTCCCTGTGGACATGGGGGCCTGTTGGGAGTTGTAGTTGTGACCTCTCTCACACACGCCACACTCCACCACCCTCCCTGTGGACATGGAGGCCTTTGGGAGTTGTAGTTGTGACCTCTCTCAGACACCCCACACATCACCACCCTCCTTGTGGACATGGGTGCCTGTTGGGAGTTGTAGTTGTGACCTCTCTCACACACCCCACACACCACCACCCTCCCTGTGGACATGGGGGCCTGTTGGGAGTTGTAGTTGTGACCTCTCTCACATACCCCACATACCACCACCCTCCCTGTGGACATGGGGGCCTGTTGGGAGTTGTAGTACTATCCTCTCTCATACACCCCACACACCACCATCCTCCCTGTGGACATGGGGGCCTGTTGGGAGTTGTAGTTGTGACCTCTCTCACACACCCCACACACCACCACCCTCCCTGTGGACATGGGGGCCTGTTGGGAGTTGTAGTACTATCCTCTCTCACACACCCCACACACCACCACCCTCCCTGTGGACATGGGGGCCTGTTGGGAGTTGTAGTACTAGCCTCTCTCACACACCCCACACACCACCACCCTCCCTGTGGACATGGGGCCTGTTGGGAGTTGTAGTACTATCCTCTCGCACACACACCACCCCCCACCAACCTCCCTGTGGACATGGGGGCCTGTTGGGAGTTGTAGTTGTGACCTCTCTCACACACCCCACACACCACCACCCTCCCTGTGGACATGGGGGCCTGTTGGGAGTTGTAGTACTATCCTCTCTCACACACCCCACACACCACCACCCTCCCTGTGGACATGGGGGCCTGTTGGGAGTTGTAGTACTATCCTCTCTCACACACACCACACAGGACCACCCTCCCTGTGGACATGGGGGCCTGTTGGGAGTTGTAGTTGTGACCTCTCTCACACACCCCACATACCACCACCCTCCCTGTGGACATGGGGGCCTGTTGGGAGTTGTAGTACTATCCTCTCTCATACACCCCACACACCACCATCCTCCCTGTGGACATGGGGGCCTGTTGGGAGTTGTAGTTGTGACCTCTCTCACACATCCCACACACCACTACCCTCCCTGTGGACATGGGGGCCTGTTGGGAGTTGTAGTTGTGACCTCTCTCACACACGCCACACTCCACCACCCTCCCTGTGGACATGGAGGCCTGTTGGGAGTTGTAGTTGTGACCTCTCTCAGACACCCCACACATCACCACCCTCCTTTTGGACATGGGTGCCTGTTGGGAGTTGTAGTTGTGACCTCTCTCACACACCCCACACACCACCACCCTCCCTGTGGACATGGGGCCTGTTGGGAGTTGTAGTACTATCCTCTCGCACACACACCACCCCCCACCAACCTCCCTGTGGACATGGGGGCCTGTTGGGAGTTGTAGTTGTGACCTCTCTCACACACCCCACACTCCACCACCCTCCCTGTGGACATGGGGGCCTGTTGGGAGTTGTAGTACTATCCTCTCTCACACACCCCACACACAACCACCCTCCCTGTGGACATGGGGGCCTGTTGGGAGTTGTAGTACTATCCTCTCTCACACACACCACACACCACCACCCTCCCTGTGGACATGGGAGCCTGTTGGGAGTTGTAGTTGTGACCTCTCTCACATACCCCACATACCACCACCCTCCCTGTGGACATGGGGGCCTGTTGGGAGTTGTAGTACTATCCTCTCTCATACACCCCACACACCACCATCCTCCCTGTGGACATGGGGGCCTGTTGGGAGTTGTAGTTGTGACCTTTCTCACACACCCCACACACCACCACCCTCCCTGTGGACATGGGGGCCTGTTGGGAGTTGTAGTTGTGACCTCTCTCACACACACCACCCTCCCTGTGGACATGGGGGCCTGTTGGGAGTTGTAGTTGTGACCTCTCTCACACACCCCACACACCACCACCCTCCCTGTGGACATGGGGGCCTGTTGGGAGTTATAGTACTATCCTGTCTCACACACCCCACACACCACCACCCTCCTTGTGGACATGGGGGCCTGTTGGGAGTTGTAGTACTAGCCTCTCTCACACACCCCACACACCACCACCCTCCCTGTGGACATGGGGCCTGTTGGGAGTTGTAGTACTATCCTCTCGCACACACACCACCCCCCACCAACCTCCCTGTGGACATGGGGGCCTGTTGGGAGTTGTAGTTGTGACCTCTCTCACACACCCCACACACCACCACCCTCCCTGTGGACATGGGGGCCTGTTGGGAGTTTTAGTACTATCCTCTCTCACACACCCCACACACCACCACCCTCCCTGTGGACATGGGGGCCTGTTGGGAGTTGTAGTACTATCCTCTCTCACACACACCACACACCCCACCCTCCCTGTGGACATGGGGGTCTGTTGGGAGTTGTAGTTGTGACCTCTCTCACACACCCCACATACCACCACCCTCCCTGTGGACATGGGGGCCTGTTGGGAGTTGTAGTACTATCCTCTCTCATACACCCCACACACCACCATCCTCCCTGTGGACATGGGGGCCTGTTGGGAGTTGTAGTTGTGACCTCTCTCACACACCCCACACACCACCACCCTCCCTGTGGACATGGGGGCCTGTTAGGAGTTGTAGTTGTGACCTCTCTCACACACACCACCCTCCACCACCCTCCCTGTGGACATGGGGGCCTGTTTGGAGTTGTGACCTCTCTCACACACCCCACACGCCACCACCCTCCCTGTGGACATGGGGGCATGTTGGGAGTTATAGTACTATCCTCTCTCACACACCCCACACACCACCACCCTCCTTGTGGACATGGGGGCCTGTTGGGAGTTGTAGTACTAGCCTCTCTCACACACCCCACACACCACCACCCTCCCTGTGGACATGGGGGCCTGTTGGGAGTTGTAGTACTATCCTCTCTCACACACCACACACACCACCACCCTCCCTGTGGACATGGGGGCCTGTTGGGAGTTGTAGATGTGACCTCTCTCACACACGCCACACTCCACCACCCTCCCTGTGGACATGGAGGCCTTTGGGAGTTGTAGTTGTGACCTCTCTCAGACACCCCACACATCACCACCCTCCTTGTGGACATGGGTGCCTGTTGGGAGTTGTAGTTGTGACCTCTCTCACACACCCCACACACCACCACCCTCCCTGTGGACATGGGGCCTGTTGGGAGTTGTAGTACTATCCTCTCGCACACACACCACCCCCCACCAACCTCCCTGTGGACATGGGGGCCTGTTGGGAGTTGTAGTTGTGACCTCTCTCACACACCCCACACTCCACCACCCTCCCTGTGGCTTTGTTGGCCTGTTGGGAGTTGTAGTACTATCCTCTCTCACACACCCCACACACCACCACCCTCCCTGTGGACATGGGGGCCTGTTGGGAGTTGTAGTACTATCCTCTCTCACACACACCACACACCACTACCCTCCCTGTGGACATGGGGGCCT
Organism: Lissotriton helveticus; assembly: GCF_964261635.1. Classification (NCBI taxonomy): domain Eukaryota; kingdom Metazoa; phylum Chordata; class Amphibia; order Caudata; family Salamandridae; genus Lissotriton; species Lissotriton helveticus. The sequence goes on along the minus strand of NC_136057.1, from coordinate 867,453,885 downwards.
GTTGGGAGTTGTAGTTGTGACCTCTCTCACATACCCCACATACCACCACCCTCCCTGTGGACATGGGGGCCTGTTGGGAGTTGTAGTACTATCCTCTCTCATACACCCCACACACCACCATCCTCCCTGTGGACATGGGGGCCTGTTGGGAGTTGTAGTTGTTACCTCTCTCACACACCCCACACACCACCACCCTCCCTGTGGACATGGGGGCCTGTTGGGAGTTGTAGTTGTGACCTCTCTCACACACACCACCCTCCACCACCCTCCCTGTGGACATGGGGGCCTGTTGGGAGTTGTAGTTGTGACCTCTCTCACACACCCCATACACCACCACCCTCCCTGTGGACATGGGGGCCTGTTGGGAGTTATAGTACTATCCTGTCTCACACACCCCACACACCACCACCCTCCTTGTGGACATGGGGGCCTGTTGGGAGTTGTAGTACTATCCTCTCGCACACACACCACCCCCCACCAACCTCCCTGTGGACATGGGGGCCTGTTGGGAGTTGTAGTTGTGACCTCTCTCACACACCCCACACACCACCACCCTCCCTGTGGACATGGAGGCCTGTTGGGAGTTTTAGTACTATCCTCTCTCACACACCCCACACACCACCACCCTCCCTGTGGACATGGGGGCCTGTTGGGAGTTGTAGTACTAGCCTCTCTCACACACCCCACACACCACCACCCTCCCTGTGGACATGGGGCCTGTTGGGAGTTGTAGTACTATCCTCTCGCACACACACCACCCCCCACCAACCTCCCTGTGGACATGGGGGCCTGTTGGGAGTTGTAGTTGTGACCTCTCTCACACACCCCACACACCACCACCCTCCCTGTGGACATGGAGGCCTGTTGGGAGTTTTAGTACTATCCTCTCTCACACACCCCACACACCACCACCCTCCCTGTGGACATGGGGGCCTGTTGGGAGTTGTAGTACTATCCTCTCTCACACACACCACATACCCCCACCCTCCCTGTGGACATGGGGGCCTGTTGGGAGTTGTAGTTGTGACCTCTCTCACACACCGCACGTCAGAACAGTTTTAAGTACATATAAGGGCAATTTTTTTGGAACACAGCCAACATGTGGGGGGAGCTTAATACCACTGGTCAGTTAGGGGAACATTCCTAAGGAGTGACTGCTCTCCAGTCCAAAGATCAGATGTACACATGCGCGAGACTGACCATTGCTCAAAATAGCCTGTTGCTGGGCAGGGTAAAGGTTCATTGGCATGAAGGAAGGACGAAAGGGCATGCTGACCACGAGGCCGCATGTTCATAGAGAAATGGAAGCCACCAAATACAAAATGGCCCCCACACGTTTAGTCAAGTTAACAGAAATGTTCGTGTAGCTTAGCTTAACGCTAACTCAGGTTTTGCCAAATTACGACAGACGACCCTTTTAGCGTTTAGCTGAAGCTACCTCATAATGGAAGTAATCTGAATGTTCATCATTAATGTCAATCATCATGATTTGCTTCACTTCGGCATTACTCATCTGTACATTTTTAGCAATAGCTCATTTGGATGGGATACAGGCCGTAATACATACAGTACATAAAGTAGGACCACATTGGATACATAGGCAACAGAAGAAAAATATCCCAATAATCACACATAGAACAGTTAACAGTTTCCAACCCCATGTACTAAGCAGAGTCCAAAACCAGCTAGAAAAAGTCCAAGTACCGTTGTCAGTGTGAATTTCAGAGGCAATTTTGTGCAACCTAGAGATAGCATCATACACAGATGGTGAATTATCTGGCACATAAACACAACAACTACTTCCAATGATGCGGCATGCACCCCCACGATCAGCTAACACTACGTCCAGAACCATTCGGTTCTGAAGCATAACTATTCTTGTAATCTGAAGCTCTTCAGTTAAATTCCCTAAAGCAGAAGCAGTCTCATTAGCAACTGCCTCCACAACACGCGTTAACCGTCTAATTTTCCTGCTGTTTAGGGCAGCACCTACAAAAGAGAACAACCCTAAATTAAAATCCACATATTGTTGTAGTGAGGTGTCAGTTTGGTCGACTTCATCAATATCCAATGTTCTCTTAACTCTATTCAATAGAAAATCGTGATACAATACATAATCATTATGGTACATAGGTGGGGCAATAAACACAGGGGGTAATACAAAAGATATATAACATGTACCTAACCATCCAAGAGGAAGACGATGATAACCTTTATTTCCGCAAATAAAGTAAGTGTTTCGTGAGGCCACAAATGAAACACCATTGGGTGTATCAAAGGCAAGAGTAACATTGCATTCACTTTTCCCCACCGGAATTGTTCCCTTATTCCTAATACAAAGGTCTGCTTTTGTATCAATAACGGTAATTACATGTAAACTGGTCATATTTGTAAGTCTCTGATTGGTGAAGATACGAGGCGTAGATACATTGTCCGGTCGATATTCTTCCCACTCGAATTTAGTTCCTTCTGCTTGTGGATAGCCATCTCGATCGTTATAGCAAACTTTGTTCAATCGAAAAAGTAGTCCACCTTTTGTTGGCCATCTCAATGTAAAAAGCAGAGTGTACCAAGCATTGCATGACCCATTGTGAGAAAAAGGAAGAGGAATAAGTGGGGTTCCTCCCTTCTTCTGATGCCCAGGTAACATCCCACATACCCAACAATTGGACGTGTTGGTCATATTATGCGTGTGGTGCAATATCTGAATGAAACTATTATTCAAATAGGTCTGTCTATGACTTTCTTCATGATAGGGCAAAGTGAAATGGAAATGTTCAGATGGAATTGGAGTGGTAGGCAGTAACTAGTCCCGTGCAGGAAATAGTCCTTCTATAGTCCAAGCTATTACTGCTATTACCACTATTGTTGCAACAAAAAGAACTGCACCCAGAATTCTTCTGTTTTTCAATGTCATAGGTGCCATGGTACAATGAACAAAAGTCTCAAGAAACAAACTAAAAAATAAAAATATGGTGCTGAGAACCGAGGCTGCCGTTGAGTTTTTCTCCGAGATTCAAGACGGGTGTCGCTACACTGGACAGAACTGATCCCCCCCCCTTGATATTACTGGCTTCCGTTTCACAAACCTCGGAACGGTTACCAACCAGTCATAAAAAATACCCCAAAAATTATTTCCTTTGCCGTAGATTGTACTTCACTCAGCCAGAAATAATGTGGTCCGGGAAGGCTCCCTCCGACTCGTGAGGCGTAACAGCTGGGCTCTTCTCCGCATCCAAGATATCTCGGTAATCAGACAGGACAGTAGGGTTCACCAGATCCGGAAAGACACGTCGGCAGTGTTTCAAATGTATCCACCGCTTCTTATTCGTGACGCGCACAGCCGTTCGCGATGCCAGCAGCACTTGTTCAGGGCCACGCCACCTCGGCTCTAAACTGCTGGATCTCTCAAACACCCGGATCATAACATGATCGCCAGGACGAAGATTGTGAGCCTCTCCAATGGAGTTGTCGGGGAGCGCTTCTCGAACCTGTTGATGAATAGAAAGTAAATCATTTGTTAATCGTGCCAAATAATCGTTCATCATTATACAAGGCACATCATGTATCAAACGAGGCTTTGGAACTCCCCAGATATTCATGGGCCTTCCAAACACCACTTCATAGGGTGTGAGGCCAGTTCGGGAGTGTGGCACTGATCTAATAGACAATAATGCCAATGGCAAAGCATCCGGCCATTTCAAAGACGTGGATGCCACGATCTTCGCTAGCTTCAGCTTCAGAGTCGCATTATACCTTTCTACTAGACCTGCTGACTGCGGGTGGAATACAGCGTGGAACTTTTGTCTTATTCCCAATCCTTTCAGAACGTGCTCCACTATTTTTCCAATGAAATGAGGACCATTATCATTCCACAAGAATTTACAAACACCATAACGTGGGAAGTACTCTTTCAGTAATACCTTAGCTGTTGTTAACGCTGTATTATCCTTCGTGGGGTAGGCTTCAACCCATTTACTGAAAGCACACACCACCACTAGGACATACTTGAGGTTATTACAGCGCTCCAGTTGGATATAGTCCATTTGCAGTACTTCGAATGGTGCAGTAGGTGGAACAAACCCTCCTTTAGGAGTAGAGGTCCCTTTAGCAGGATTGTACTGTAGGCATATCAGACAGGTCTGTACTATTCTCCTAGCCGTGCTGGTAATCTCAGGATGCCCCCAAACTCGTGTAAGCAATTTCGTAATTGCAAGAGCTCCAATATGTGCCAGCCCATGCGTCATTTGAACCATTGCTTGCAAGTAAGCAGCAGGCAGTTTCCATTTCTCCATGTCTTTGCTTCTCCAACAACCCTCATCATCCAATACTCCCTCTTTTGCCCATGTTGCAAGTTCTACTTCAGATGCTGACTTTTGTATGTCTAGAATTTCTTCTCTAGCATCATGCCATCGCTCGGCTTGCGATCTCACCACATACATAGGGGAGTCATTTTGCAACATAGCAGTCTCTCTCGCTATGCGGTCTGCAAAAGCATTTCCTTGCCCTATTTTGTCTGTCACTTTCTTATGTGCACTACATTTTATTATCGCCACCTTCTTTGGACATAATAGTGCATTCAGGAGGTCGCATACCAACTCTCCGTACATGATGTGTGTTCCATGTGAGGTCATAAACCCTCGTTCCCTCCAGAGTAGGCCAAAATCGTGCGCTACTCCAAAGGCGTAACGACTATCAGTATAGATATTCACACATAGACCAGCGCTTAACTCACATGCTTTCGTTAAGGCTATCAATTCAGCCGCTTGAGCAGATTTCTCTGGTATTCGTGCTGTTTCTACCACTGTCTTAAGTGTCGTGATCGCATAGGCTGCGGAAGCCGTGCCATGTGGCAATCTCACACACGATCCATCAACCCACAATTCCCCATCTACATCTGGAAGTGGCGTGTCCTGTAAATCGACACGACCCTTTGTTTGTTCGTCAGTCAGAAAAACACAATCATGTTGTTCTTCTTCCTTCTCAGTAACAGGATATGGCAATAAAGTAGCGGGATTCAAAGTGGCGCACCTCTTCAATGTAATGTGCGGCGCCAGCAATGTTAACTCGTATCCTGTTAAACGGGCACTGGTTAGATGCTGCGTTTTCGTTTGGTTCAATAGCGCATCTACTGCATGGGGAACTAACACCAACAATTTGTGTGACAGAACTATTCCTTCACTCTGCCGTATAGCTACTGCTGTTGCTGCAACTGCTCGAAGGCATCCAGGCAGTCCTCGAGCCACAGGATCGAGTACCGCTGAAAAGTATGCGCAAGGCCTCTGTTTATCTCCGTGTAACTGTACCAAGACTGACAATGCGCACCCATCCTTCTCATGTACATACAGTGTAAAGAGCTTTGTATAATCTGGTGTACCTAACACTGGCGCAGAACAAAGAGCTTGTCTCAATTGTTCAAAAGCATTTTGACATTCGTCCGTCCATTCGAGGGGGAGTGGTGCAGTTTTGGACAGCAATGCTAACAAGGGTTTTACAATGTACGAAAATCCTAGTATCCATTGCCTACAGAAGGATGTCAAACCTATGAAAGCACGAACATCCTTCTGCGTGCAAGGGACTGGTGTTTCTAAGATTGCTTGAATTCGGTCTGATGTTAATGCACGTCCCTCCTTAGACAAAAGATGACCAATATATGTCACCTTTGGTCTACAATATTGTAGCTTCTTCCGCGAAACCTTGTGATTGTGTTCCGCAAGGAAAGAAAGCAGGGAGAGTGTACTCTCCTCGCATTGCTCCTGTGTGTCTGCTGCAAGCAGAATGTCATCAACATATTGTATGAGTGCCACCCCAGACTGCAAATCAAATGAATCAAGTTGTCTTTTCAAAGCCTGACTGTAAATGCTAGGACTTTCGGTGTAACCTTGAGGAACTCGACAAAATCTAACGATTTATTATTTAATGTAAAGCCGAACAAATATCTGCTATCAGGATGAATAGGGATTGAAAAGAAAGCGTTTTTCAGATCAATCACTGTAAATGTAGTAGCCGTGGGTGGAACCAAAGTAAGTAAAGTGGTAATGTCAGATACTACTGGATACTGCGGTACAACTATCTTATTAATTTCCCTTAAATCAATAATAAAACGATAGATCTTAGTATCTGTGTCTTTCTTTAGGATCGGAAGAATTGGACTATTGCAAACATTATAAGGAACTTCCTCCACCACCCCTGCCGTTATCAAGTCATTCACAATATGTATCAACGCTATTTCGCCTTCTCTAGAGATCTTGTACTGAGGAACACGAGGTAAAACCGCTCCCTCCTTCACAGTAATGCGTACAGGAGAAATAATCATTTGACCCACATCAGTATCGGAAGTAGCCCATAACGTACTTGGAAGGGAAGCTAATGCGTCGGCCTCTTGCATGAGGCATGATCTCTCAATTTCTGGGTAGTTTTCATTCAAAATGACCCGCACCCCTTCAGGGGCACAGCGTATTGTTGCACGAAAATGCTTTAACATATCAAGTCCCATAATATTATCTGGTGTATTTGGAGATAATAAAAACGGACATGGGGCAGTGAATTTATCAACATGAAATGTAAGGGGTTGAGACAATGGGCTTAGTGAAGGTGTTCCATCGAACCCTATTGCTGTAATCGTTTCGCCAGACAGGGGAGCCCTTGGAACCAAGTGTTTAGACAGAGCACTTCGAGTAGCTCCTGTGTCGACCAGAAACTGATCAGTAGAACCCAAAACATGTGCTGATATATATGGACCCCTTTGATCGACTAGTACTTCAACCGATTCCACACCTCATCCTACGCAATCCTATGCATATCTATTATCCTGTGACTCAGTATTTTCTCCTTCAGCCATCTGGTATTGATTCCGCCGATCAAAAGTATTATGCTCAACCTGACCACGACCCCTCTCTTCAAACCTACCACGATCATTCGCTCCACCTCGTGGTCCTGAATAACTATTCCGTGACCTTCCACTTCCTCGACCCCTCTGACTACGCTGTTCACGAAGTACCGGACAATCTGCAAGCCAATGTCCAAACTGCTTACAGTATGCACACTGATCCTCAGAAATGTCGGAACGAGGGGGAGACGTAACGTACGATCCTCGTCTACCCCTATCGTTCCCTCTCGATTGCGTAGCACAAACCTGTGCCAACATCACTTTTGTCTTTAAGTCCTTCGCTTTCTTGTCACTACTTTCTTTAGCCTCTAGTTCCTGACGTTCATAATACTGAGCCATGGTTAATAAAGAGGCAGGCGTTGCCGTGGCCCATGAACTTTCACTAGCCTTTAATCGCTTTGCAATCTCCGGTAGGAGATTGGCCACATACTTATCTATGAATAAGTGCCTGCCCGTGTCCTCTGTTAATGATTGACCACTGTAATCATGGAATGCTTCCTCAAAACGTGAAAAGAAATCAGAAACCGATCCGTCTGGCTTCTGCTTACACGACGCTAATACTGTCCAATCTATTTTCTTAGGAGGGACAAGCTTTTTTAATTTATTCAAGATAGCTGTTGGCAAATCTAAAATCAACTGACATGGTTTACATGCAGGTTCCCTATCTGAATCAGCTCTCACTATGTCCTTCCAATCGGCGCCTAATATCGTTCGATCGTCAAACTTACGAATTACCCTCCACATATCAGGAGGCAATATCAGCCCAAAAAAAAGATCAATATCAACTAACGTCATAATACACGAAGAAATAGCACCCTCCACACCTTCATAGAAAGCTGCTGGATTTTTACGGGGGTCAGGCAAAGCATTCTTAAGTGCCATAACATCTGCTCTATTCCATGGCGTATAAACCCAATTATACACAAAATAGCCCTTTGAATCTTTAGACGTCTTATGATCATCCGTACCGTCCCCTTTAGGAGGGACATACAAAGGTGCAGCTTCCCGCATAGGCAAAACATTAATTGCAACACTCTTATCTGATCCATAAATAGGGCACACTCGGGTATTTTCCGTCGATCCGGACGCTGATTGCTCTGATGTTTTGTTCGCCGCTCGCAATCGCGTCGCCTCATCTCGTAGCTGAAACAACCGCCGGAAGAATTCGTCCGCATCTGAAAGAGCAAAAATACCTTTACGAAAATTCTCATGACCAACTGATATATCTTTAGGTTCCAACTCAGGAGAGTGTTTTCTAAACCGCTCAACAACTTCACCTGCAAGATTATCTAAAAAATACAATTGTTCCTTGTCGGACCACTTGCTCATAAAATCATCAACCTCTGAAACAGTTATAGAATTTACATTAAGTTTACGGGCAATCAAACGCAATTCCGTCATACGCTCGACCTGTAACCTGGTACGTTGTTTGTCCTGATTATCCTCGTCCGATTCCACATCCGGAGCCGTAGGCTGAACATACGGGGGCGGGCAACGATCTAACAATGAAAAATCATCTAATTCATTAGTATGGACAGGATAAAAAGGACGTCTAATAAGAAACTGACCATTAACCTGCAGGTTACGTTCTCGACTCTCTTTCTCTTTCTGTTCCTGCAATTCCTTCTCCTGTAGCTGTAAAGCTTTATCCCGAGCAGCCTTTCGCAGCTCTTTGTCCGCCAAGGCTTCTGCACGCTTCATTCGTTCACGCACCGCTTTCTCCCACATACGCACACAATCAAACATATCCTGTCTAGACCTGCGCTGAAACAAACATTGTTCTACATACTGGACTTTTCGCAAATCGAATGACCCATGTAGTGGCCATTGCAATTCACGATCAGGTTTAGTGTATTTGTGCCATAACGTGCTATACATTATGGGAGGAAGGCCAAATTTAATGTACATTTCGCGATTAGGAGTCCCCTCTGGGGGAGCCGGCTGAGATTCATTTAATCGATAAGTGGTACTATTTCCAAAGCAGCACATTCCTCGGAGTGTGCTGAGGACAGGCATGTTCAAAATATAACGGAAAAACGCGATATTACATAAAATGGCACTTAACGGGACTTATGCACAATGTGCCGTTCAAACAAATTCAAAAGCAGAGAAATATCCCTACATGCCTGCCTATGTGAGGTGCACTCCACATATAATTCAGATTCAAAAAGCCACAGTAAGTGTCAATAGACTACCTTACCAAACATAAGCTCACCAAATATCTTCAAAAGTGTCCAGATTCCAACTGCCAAGTTCCGTAGCCGAATCAGCCAAAACAGGCACTACACGACAAGCCAAACGATCAGAACTTCAGTCGCGGACCAGCGCCACCTGGAAGGTCAGATCAGAAGGAAAGGAAAAAACACCGTGGGTGCCAAGACTCGGGTCACTCAGTGGCAGCGTACGCGTCCATAGCGAGTTTCCAATCCTTCGTCGTGACCTCTCCTTCGGGCATCCGAGTCGCCGATGAGGTCCCTTCGTGGTCGCCAATTTGTGGTGTCGGGTTCTATCAGGTCTACATACTTGCAGAAACACTCTCGCACCATAAAACAGAAGTTGGCACGGAAACTGAAAATGCAAAGAGACAAGTTTATTAGGACCCCATGGGGTGGTGATACATTCATACAGCACCCTTCGGCAATGCAAGAAGTATCACACCGAACATTGGTGTGCGACCTGTTTTATACATTTTAAAGGTAATAAAAAGGTAGGCGGTATACGTTAGAACAGTTTTAAGTACATATAAGGGCATTTTTTTGGAACACAGACAACATGTGGGGGGAGCTTAATACCACTGGTCAGTTAGGGGAACATTCCTAAGGAGTGACCGCTCTCCAGTCCAAAGATCAGATGTACACATGCGCGAGACTGACCATTGCTAAAAATAGCCTGTTGCTGGGCAGGGTAAAGGTTCATTGGCATGAAGGAAGGACGAAAGGGCATGCTGACCACGAGGCCGCATGTTCATAGAGAAATGGAAGCCACCGAATACAAAATGGCCCCCACACGTTTAGTCAAGTTAACAGAAATGTTCGTGTAGCTGAGCTTAACGCTAACTCAGGTTTTGCCAAATTACGACAGGTGGGAGTCATTTTATAGTCTGTGTCGCGGTTGAGTCCCAATGGTTGTTGGCAGTCAGGTGGTAGGTGGGTGTGTTGACTAGTGTGGATTAGTAGATGCTTCAGGGGATGTCATTGTGGCTTGTGATTGGTGTGGGTGTTTCAGGTGGGTGGTAGTCCTGTTTCGTGTGTTTTCTATTAACTTCCGTCAGACATTTTGCCATTGGTTTGACGGTAGGGATGTTGTTCGTGTTGGCCTTCCGCTGGGATGCACAGTTTCTCGTTACATTGTTTCCGCTGCGGCCGTGGAAGGAGGTGCGTACCGGGGAACAGGCGGCGTTATCCTAATCGCGGCCACAGAGCCTCCGCTGGTATTGCGGTGGTTGTGGCTGTTCCGGCGGTCATGTTCGTCTGCGGCGGTGGGTGTTTTTTAGGTTCCGTCCGCTTGCGGCGGTCTCCGGTGTACTCCATTCGACGCGGACGGAGTTTGATGTGGTTCATCCGCTGCGGTCGGACTTTAGTCCCATTTTCATCCTAATTGCTACGGAGGTTTCTCCGCGGAGTGGTCCGGAGTATCTTTGCTGCTTCCTTGGCGGACGGAACCAGTTTCCGTCCGCAATCCTAATCGGCCCCTTAGTTCTCAAGTCGTTTTTCTTCAAGAAACGCATTGTTCCGATGTTGAATCACTCAAGTTAAAGAGACAGTGGGTGAGTCAGGTTGTTTATTCTCCTGCTCTTCTTAAAAAAGGAGGGGTTGCTATTTTATTTCACAAAGCTTTGAATGTACAAATTATCTCCTCTCAACATGATGATGAAGGACGTTGGGCAATGGCTAAGGTTATTATTCATAATAAGACACTGGTTCTGCTAAATATTTATGGCCCGGTACGTCCTGACCCTAAGTTTTGGAATGCTATTAAAACCCTGATTTCTTCCATTGATTGCCCCGATTTTGTTATTGCAGGTGATTTTAACCAATGGTTAGACCCTTTCTCTCATAGATTATCCTCCAGTAAATTTCAACCTGACAAATCTCATAAGAGCTTCCAATCTGCCATTGCCTCACGTCCTTTGTATGATTCTTGGAAATTGTGTAATCCTGATGTGTTGGAATATACCTTTTTCTCTACTGTTTATCACACCCGTTCCAGGATTGATTACATTATGGTTAGTAAATCTTTACTCCCCTCCGTTCAAAAATCTTCGATAGGTTCCGCATTTATTTTTGACCATGCCCCTGTTTATACCACACTTGATCTTATCTCCTCTAAATTTAGTCGTTGGAAATTTAACGCCTTTCTTTTATCTGATTCAGTTTTTTTTTAAAGAAAGTGCGGAATTTTTCAATGAATCCTTTTCCTTTAATAATCCCTCCGACACCTCCATTCCAAAAAATTGGGATGCTTTTAAAGCTGCGTTCCGAGCCTTTACCATATCCTATATTGCTAAGAAAAAGAAACTTAATAGGAAACAATACGACAACCAACTTCGGAAAATCAAAAACCTTGAACATTTGTATTTCTCCTCTAAATCCTCCTCTTCCCATCAAGATTTAATTTTGGCCAAAACAGAACTCAATAAGATTATTAATAATGAGGCATGTAACACTCTCCTTAAAATTAAATCCAAATTCCATGGTGGCCAAAATAAAGCGGGAAAAATGTTGGCAAACAATTTGAAAATTAAATCTGAACGTAAGAATGTAGGCCCAATTTTCAATGATTCTCTAAATAAATTGGTTTCGGCAGATGAAGGCATCGCTGAAGTATTCCATTCCTATTATCACTCCTTATACACTGATGACACTCACCCCTCTGATGTATATTCATCATCCTTTTTTGGGGGCCTTCCATCTCCCCCATCCTTACCGGATGATTTTGCTCTCCTGGAAGAAGAAATTACTCTTCAGGAGGTGACTCGAGCCATTAACTCACTCAAACGATCAAAGGCTCCTGGTCCGGATGGCCTACCTGTAGAATTTTATCCCTCGTTTCATACCTTTTTTGCTCCTAAACTCCTTCAACTCTTCAATTCCTTTATTTCAGATACGAAGGCTTCTGGGTCCTTTTTGGATGCATTAATTATCATAATTCCGAAGATTGATAAAGATCATACCCTGTGTAAAAATTATCGCCCTATATCCCTAATTAATTACGACTGCAAAATTTTTGCTAAAATTCTTGCTTCACGCCTTGATTCCCTTATCCCCCGTTGTGGGAGCGCAGGGTCCTTCTCACACCCGTCTAATCAAAAAGGACCAGGTGGGCTTTGTGAAGGGTAGGCTTGCTGCGGACAATGCACGTATGTTCTCCAATGTCATTGCCCACAGCAAGCATCTTAAAGTCCTTTTAGCAGCACTCTCCTTAGATGCTGGAAAAGCTTTTGACCGTATCAACTGGCAGTTCTTGTTTCGTACCCTACATTGGTTTGGCTTTGGTCCCTCTTTTATTTCAATGGTCAAACTCCTCTATTCATCTCCTCGTGCCAATATTTTTGTTAACAACCAATTCTCCAAGTCCTCCTTATCTAGAGGCACTCGTCAAGGTTGTCCCCTCTCTCCCCTATTATTTATTCTTTGTCTTGAACCCTTTTTAGAAAGAATTCGATCTAATCCTAACATCACTGGTTTTAAATTGTCTTCTACTGAAACTAAATTGTCTGCATATGCGGATGATGTGCTGGTATACATGTCGAATCCTGAATCCTCCCTTCCACCTTTTATGGATGAGGTCCAGTTATATTCCTCTATATCGGGATATAAATTCAATCTGTCCAAAATGGAACCCTCCCACTTAATTCGCTCTGTTATCAATTCATGTTTAATAATACTGATTTTGCATGGCGTCCCTCTAAAATTAAGTACCTTGGTATTTGGTTTGCACCCTACTTGAGAGATACCCTTAAACTTACTTTTGATTCTCTCATAAAGAAAATCAACTCCCTTCTGTAAATCTGGTCCCCATTATTTCTTTCTTGGTGGGGTAGATTAGATACGATTAAAATGATGATTACCCCCCCCATGTTCTATATATTGTTTCTATGCTCCCTTTCAAAATTCCCATTTCATATTTCTCCCGCATAAACGCTATTTGTTCTAAATTTTTATGGAATGACAAGCATCCTCGAATAGCACTGCATAAGCTGATACGCCCTAAATCTGAAGGTGGAGTTTGCTTTCCCAACTTTAATACCTATCACTCCGCCTTCTTGATTAAACAATCCTTTTCTTTGGCCTATGACTTTAATGATACTCCTGTACCTACCTGGGTTCTCCTAGAACGCTCTCTTCTGAAAGATTTTCCCTTTCAACATATTGTTTTTATGTCAAATTGTTCTTTTTTAACCAAATTCCCTATCTTAAAATACTCCCAAACAGTGTTACATAATGTCTTCTCTTCTAACCTATCCTTTTTACAATTGTTTTTTATTATCTGTTGTATGGTATAACAAATTTCTTCGATATAAAGGCAAATCATTTTATTTTAAGCACTGGAAAGAAAAGAATGTTTTATTTGTTCATCAATTTTTTGATAATGACTCTATCATTACGTTTCCGAAATTGCAAATTTTATTTAACTTGCCTCCATCTTATGTTACTGAATATACCATTATTACGTCGGCCATTCAGTCACACTTAGCTTCCCTCTCAATGCCTGATGTTTTACCCTCTTTTGTTCCTACCTCTTCACTTTATCCCTTATTCTCTAATCAACAACCTAAGACTGCCCTTGTTTATACATTGTTAATGTCCACTGGTACAGATCGTCCTAAATTAATTGTTGAGATTGCATGGGAAAGTGACCTTGATATTTCTTTCTCTGTATTGTTGTGGGATCGTATATGGTCCAAACTGTTTAAAGTATCTCCTGCTGCTCGTATTACCCAATCTTTACTTTTCATATATCACAGAGTCCTTATTACCCCTGTAAGTATTCATCAGTTTTCCCAAACATCTTCTTTACTATGTTGGTCATGTTCTAAAGAAACTGGGTCACTTAAACACCTACTATACGAATGTCTCCCTGTTTTATCATTTTGGAAGGAAGTTTGGAAGATATGTATGCGAATATTTTGTTGTTCTGCTCCGTTATCTTTACAGACTATTTTCTTAGGATCGTTGTCATCTGACGTTGATATTATCTCTTCTTCTGCAAGATTGTTGGACTTGTTTATTTCTCTTGCATTTAAAGTTATTTTACTATGTTGGAAAGATAATTCTAAAATCTCAGTTCGCACTTGGTGGAATTTTGTTTGCGATGAACATAGGATTGCTATCGCTTCATCCTCTTCTGTCCCCCTGAAAATTAAATCCGATCTCCTTTGGCTCCCTTTTACCTCTTATCTTTCTTCCAACTCTCTTCCTTAAATGACTCTTAGTTTTCCCACTTATTCTTACCTTCCCCTCTCTTTCTTCTCCCTTTCCCTCTTTACCCTTTTCTTTCTTTTCTTTATTTCTCTTCTTATCTTTTCTATTCCACATGTATCTCCCTTTTTCTTTTTTCCTTCTCTCTATATCCTTTTTATTATTTGTTTTATTACTCATTGCATATGTTTTGTAATCCTTCTTAACATTTTTATTTTTCTACTTATTTATGACATATGTATTGTATTTAATCTAAAATGCTAATAAAAAGTTCTTAAAAAGAACTCGTTTTCCACACACGCACAAGGTATTTTTCTATGTCTTTAAAGTTACACTCTTCTTCTGTCTTAGAAATACCTTTTACAAATTTCACAGGTTCAGCAGTTAAAGCTCCAAGCTCTGTTCCAACTTTTGCTCATAGTGTCTTTACATGTATGAATATTTACCTTGATAAGAACACTTGGCTTCTCTGGGTCAAGTTTCTTGTACAGAATATCAAGCAGGATTAAGTGTCTTTTCTCATCTGTTTCATAGTGAATCCATAACTCTGACAATTCTTGATTTATGAATATTGCAACAAATCTAAGTAGCACATTTGACAGTACACTTACTCGATTTGTGCCATTTTGAACAGCCCACTTAACATGTGGCACAACACAAAGGTAAGCTTCCTCCAATTTGCTGTTAAGTTCTTGAACATAGCCCTTGCCTTTTGAATATATTTTACCAACTCCTCATTGCCAATCATTCTACTTGCAATAATTGGAAATTCAGTGTTCACTTAAGCATCAGCAATGTTTTGTGAAGTTCACATCTCCAAGTTCATCTTGTTCGATGTTGATGACCAGAATTTATCAAGTTGCACAGGTATAGGTTTCGAATTCTTTAATGCAGGTAAGGCCAATTGTTTCACTTGTAAGCATTTTCAGATTCTCACACATTCTTTGACAGATTCTTTAGACAATGTGCAGTTCTTGCTAGGTTCACACTAACTTTGATTTCTTTAGAACGATCTGAATGACCTCTCCGAAGTTTTGCATGGATGAAATCTTGACCATTCGCACTTGTGACATATAGTCCACAACAACAGCATTTTTCATTGAGGAAACCTTTTCGTATTGAATTTCTTCAGGTGAAAGTTTTTTCAAGCTCTTGTATGAGTTTGCGCTTCAGTGGTTTGGTGGCAGCATCTCCATCAAATAATGCATTCGTTGGAAGAAGATCATGCGACAGAATGTCCTTGACAAATTCACCCCTTTTTTTTTTGCTGCATCCATCTCTCTATGTACTTGCGAAGGTGGTTTTTAGTAACCTGTTTTGTAGTGGTTGTTTTGACAAAACTCTTACTATGGCAATTAAAGCATGGAAGTTTAGCTTTAGTGATTAGGTCAGACAGCTTTTTCTCTTTCAAAACAAATCTCTCCTGCTTCATCTCTGCGTATAGTTTCAATCCATATTCAACAACATCTTTTAGAAGTGTAGTTATATCATTATCCACAAATTGTTTGGTCACAAAGTTGTGTAGCCACACAGACTCAGTCATTTCCTTGCAGTTGCATAAAAAGCAGAAGGCCGTCAGCATGTTTATTGAAACGTTGCCCTCTCTTTCTCACAAGCTTGTGGTGAGGAACAGTTTCATGATGGTCAATTAATTTTGAATTTGTAGTCTCTCTGAAATATTTCAAATAGAAAGACCTCAAGGTAAACTAGCTGCCATTAAGCGTCAAAATCACTTTTAAGTGTCTGACCAACAGTTCCCTTGGAGCTTTTCTGTGATCTTTGGATCGTCTGTCCCAGTTTCATATTTGGAGCCACAGCACTGAACCTTCCTCCTCTGCCTTTCACCACAAAATGTCTTTAAATGAATTTTTTCTAGAGGTCTGGTTTTTCCACCTTTAGCTTCTTCAGTCTTTCCAAATACCAGGACCCATATCTCAGGTGATTTATGCAATTGAATTCGTGAAACACAGTAACCAGGGACTCCACATTCTTTACGGGCAGCTCCCATTCACCTTCCCGATCAGCATGTACCAAGTTGTTCACTAGAGCTATCATGTGTAAATAATTTACCCAGTACTTACAAAGTTCTGATTTTTCTTCACATTCTTTGACAAACTCTATGAACTTGGTTTTCAAGGTTTCTGATTTTGAACCGAGTGTATTGAACATTGCAATGACTTTGCATTATGTATTTTGAATGAAGTGCACCCTGTGCCTTGTTCACTTCTGAGATAATATATGCAAAACCTAATTTGTCATTCTTGTTCCAGAAAGCATTTCAACACAGCCTCAGGCAGGATGAGCACAAGCACAGTTTGTAACAAACAAACACAATGAGTTCAGCTTAATACTGACTGGACAGTTTTGCTTCCAAAGATTTCAGCCTCAATAATTGCATCATTTATGCCATATCCAATGAGATAACTTCCTGCACACCACAAAACACAACTTTTGTCATGTGGAAAACACCCATCATTGGATAAACATCATGAAATTCTACTGGATAAAAATGTCAGCTAAAATATGGAAAACACCGTCATCCCAGGATATGCTGGTCTTGAAGTTGAGCATGCACATTTTGGAAATATTTTAGAGCTGTGTATACTGTTAAGTAGTTTGTGTCTGGAGATGGTATTACTGGTAAAACCCCAACCTTCTTCAGTAGGACGGTCTATGAGAGATTAGAGCATGAATTCCAGCACACAGAGAAACTAGCTTTTTCTTCATCCTTCAGTCCGCACCGAATAAGCGATAAGATAAATTCAGTTAAATCAGCTATGTGGACCACAGGTAAAAGAAGATCCATGTCCTCTGCCAGTTTGAAACTTTTCGGTAAATTGGGATGTGTTTATAGATTTTAGTGTTTTTGCACACGTTGGCAAGGCAGTTGGGTTATAAGTTTGCAGCTTAGTTTGTTTATCCCTACAGCTGACACAACTTTTTTTACCAGCAGCTGATTCATTGGAACAGTCTTGAGAAAGCACCATGGCAGTATCATGTGTGCTGGATTTTAGGCAAAAAAGAGCTATCTTCAAAATCAAAATTATCAAGAGCAGAAATTGTAAATCTTTTTCTCGTAAAGTGACTTGGAAGTAGTGTGCTGTCAGATTCACAAGATTTTACAGCATAAAATGCTAACAAGTTACTGCTCCGTACTATGCCATTATAACTTGTTTATACACCAACCCTTTTCATTGAAGGGATTTGCTTTCTACTTTTGCACTAGTCATAGATTGGGTGAGCAGTCATATTCTATATAGGAAATTTCTTTTGCCGTGATGTAATTCATAAAATCGGATTTGGAATAGACAGTACATTTGTACAACATAAGCCTGTCGGTTCATGGAATTGTCTTCCACTTCTTCGCTTATAACTTCAAGCCATCACTCAATGTTGTTGGCTTTTGTTCCAAACTCAAGAACATTTAGTTTGTAACAATTTTGCTTTGCTGATATTAAACAATGATGTTGACTCCCATTCTTGTAGAAACACAATGGTTCTTGTGTGGCCAATAGGTCCATATACAAAGTGACCCTGCCTCTGAAATTTTTGTCTCCATCACCGATCTTTTGTCTTAAACAGTCACCTGTAAATATGTCTAAATTCTTATTTGTCTGGGCTTATTCTGCTGAGCCCTGCTCAGACTCTGCTCTCTCCTCGGGTGCCTCTACCACCAACTTGGTCCTTTATTGCCACTTCTTCTAATTCAAATTGTCCGCATACAATGTGTAACTGTTCATTCCAATACCAAATATTAGGATTTGTAATAATGTTCATATCCTGATCTTGTGTCTTATGGTTAAAAATAAGGGGGCTGTTTAAATATTTAAATATGTACCTCATCTAGGGATTCGACTATGTTTTACTAATTTCCCCAGTTTTCCTTATTTTATATTCAGCATGCTCACCTGCTATATGTCCTGATGATGATCTCAAACAGCTGACATCGAAACGCCGTTGACCCCTACAACAAAAACTCCTCCCACTGTGCAAAAAGTCTTTGAGGAGTTTCTATTATTGTTGTCAATGCGCTGTTGTAATTTTAACTTCACTATCACTTTTCACGTCACGCTTTTTTCACTTATTGTGTGACCACCTGAATACTTTGTTTTTGGAAATAAATCTCTGGCATAAGCTGACCTACGTCACCTTTTACATTGCTTATCGCTCCCAAGAGGAATTCACTTCCTTTTCTCAAAGCATGCCCCCCACAGGGTCACTTTGTATATGGACTTTTGTCCATACCTGAACCATTGTTTTTCTACAACATTTGAAAACCCCAGGTTCACATATTGGGGTACTTTTGTCTCTCTCAAGACTTGCGGAGCTCTTGGGCATCACAAAATTTTTAATTAAGTACAAAATCTCTGCCATAAGCTGACCTACGTCACCTTTTACATTGCTTATCGCTCCCAAGAGGAATTCACTTCCTTTTCTCAAAGCATGCCCCCCACAGGGTCACTTTGTATATGGACTTTTGTCCACACCAGAACCATTGTTTTTCTACAACCTTTGAAAACCCCAGGTTCACATATTGGGGTACCTTTGTCTCTCTCAAGACTTGCGGAGCTCTTGGGCATCGCAAAATTTGTCATTAAGTCCAAAATCTAAATATTTCAGGACATTTCTTAAAATGGTTCCTGATGATTTTACTGCATCCTGTGATCTTATTTTGTCAGGAAGAACATCAGAAGTCAAATCAGCTGAGAACATCATAAGTGGCTCATTCTTTTTGTTAGACTGACAAAAATGAATCCTGTCATTATACATTGTCACCAGAAAAATATAATTTTATTATTATGGATCAATACAGTTTCATCAATGTTTACCATTATTTCCCTGATCTCATGGAGTGTGAACCCATAGCCAGCACTCAAGAGTGGCTTTCAAACTTAATTTGCATTTACAAAGAGTGCAAACTTAACTGAAGGCTGGTGGCTAAGTTGCTGCTGGGAGCTCATTGTACATTCATATTTTCAAATGTCTGCACGCGTGCAGTTTGAGTGGGCATACAAATCCGCTGCAAACACATTCACCTCGCTGTTTAGATCAGTTACTTTTCTGAAAACAGAATCTTGGAAGAAACTAGCTGCAGATAAATATGTTTGCCCTTTAAGACTCACATACTCTGTACTTTGTTCTTTCGTCAATCCCTTTGGCCCTTGTTCTAGCTAAACTACAGATAACACATTGACGATCCTCTGCTTTCTGGTCAGTTGTTGGAGGTGGATGAGGGGTAGCCATCATTCTTCTAGTTGGATGTGTATATTTTGTTTGGTTGTTTTCACTTTCTCAGAAGACTTGGATTCTTGTTTTAATTTACCGGTTTCTGACATTTTTTGACAATTTTCTTCTAGGCTTTTTTTCATTGTGTATGACTTATAGCACATGTTGTTAGAATGATAAAATATTCGAACCTCTTCATCCATCAGTTTCTTAAGTGAACTTGGTCTTGCCTTATATCCGCAGCATCTCGAACTCTAGTCTGTCCAAGAGCAGTTGATGTTAGCTTTTCTTTCGTTTTAGTGTGGCATATGACCCATTTTTCCTTGTTGAAGGAGACCTTAGATTTTATAGTTAGCAACACTCTGTCAGGAGGTAAGGCTCCTCTGCTACCCCTTACTTCGCCCAGGTTTACGAAATTGAATCAACAGAAAACCTGAAACAAAAACAAAATTAAATGTATTTCCAATATGATGGCTAAAACGCATTGTGTAAATCCGCCATTTTAGAAAATGGTGGAAGGGTTGGTCTGAGGAGTTATTTTCTCACTCAATAATACTGCCTGACCACCAAAACATATGTTTTGACACTAAAATGCACTATAAAGTTCGCATGGATCCTGAAATTTTACATCATCACTGCAACACATCCGCCATTTTTAAAAATGTTGTCCAGAACTATTCGACTCGGATTAGCAATGCCTACCCAAGCTAAATTGCTTCTTTAATGATACAAAAACACAAATCAAAAATAAAAATCTCTGGACAACAATTTTATTACAAAGGTATATCAAGGGACCAGGACTACCTGTTTTTCTGAGTGGTTCCTCCTGCTTTTGCCTAATTTGTTACTGCTTTCTCTATCCTTTCCCCCATTTCTCTGAGTGCTTTCTCCTGATTTTGCCTCATTTTTTACTGCTTTCTCCTTCCTTTCCCCTATTTTCCTGAGTGCTTTCACCTGCTTTTGCCTTATTTTTTACTGCTTCCCTTTCCTCTCCCCCTTTTCTCTTAGTGTTTTCTCCTGCGTTTGCCTCATGTTTTACTGCTTTCTCTGTCCTCCCCCCTATTTATCTGACTACTTTCTCCTACCCCTCTTAACTGCTTTCTCCTATCTCCCCCCCTTTTTTATGCGTGCTTTCTCCAACTTTTGCCTTATATTCAATGCTTTCTCCTTCATCTCCCCCTTTTTTTCTGAGGGTTTTGTCCTGCTTTTGCCTCATGTATTTACTGCTTTCTCTGTCCTTTCCCCTGTTTATCTGAGTGCTTTCTCCTGCCCCTTTTCACTGCTTTATCCTTCCTCTGCTCCCTCTTTTTCTGAGGGCTTTCTCCTGCTTTTCCCTAATTTTGTACTGGGTTATCTACAAAGCAGTTAACAACTTGACACACTCACAGGTGCTTCATCGCACTTATACATTCTGATTGATTGATTGATACTAAAGACATTTCTTATGGAGGTATACAGTCCCAGCTCCATGATTGGCCTTGTGCACCAAACATAGGGCCAGATGTAGGTAAAATTATTTTACCACCTCTTAAATACCGAATCATACCGATTCGGTATTTAAGAAGTGGTAAAATATAAGTACCGAGATGTAGGTAAATACAGATGTGCATTTACCGAATCGGTAAAATTCGGTATTTACCGATTCGGTAAATACCGACCGGTAAATGCCCATTCATTCCTATGGGCTTTGAAGCCCATAGGAATGATTGGGCATTTACCGGTCGGTATTTACCGAATCGGTAAATACCGAATTTCACAAGGGTGCAGGGGGTGTCACTTTGACACCCTCTAGCACCCCCAAAACGGGTTCAGGTGCCATGTGGCAGGCATACCTGCCCTAAGGGCAGGTCTGCCTGTCATATGGCACAGGTGTGCATGCACACATGTGCATGCACACCTGAATCGGTATTTTACCATCAACTTGTATTTGATGGTAAAATACCGATTTTTAGGGCTTGTGGGACTCAGAAGAGTCCTACCTACATCTCGATTTTACCGATTCTGTAAAAATACCGGTCGGTAAATTTACCGACCGGTATATTTACAGATTCGGTAAAATTACCGAAATGGCCTGTTTTCAGGCACCTACATCTCAAAAGCCAAATACCGGTCGGTAACGGCCGAATTCGGCCGTTACCGACCGGTATTTGGCTACCTACATCTGGCCCATAGAGTTTTAAATAAATTCCTTTAGGGCACAGAAAGCCAGTACAATGTATCTAAGGTTTTCCTGACTGACGCAGGGAATGGCTAGAACCAACCGAGTTGAAGCATTTTGGATCTTGTATATCCACTTCAGCAAGTAGACAGAGAAGCTTAGAAATAAAGAGGTACCAACCTACTTAGAATCACCACCTGAACCATTGGTAGCGATATGTGTATCAGAAGTAGCAGTAAGATCTTATAAACAGTTTTTTAAATGTCAAAAAATTTGAAAAGTAGTTTGTTGACCTGCAATGGTAATGCGAAGTCTGTATCAGATTGGATCCCAAGGTTCCTTATTGCCAGATCAGAGATGGGGGAGACTCCTTTTAAGGTCAGAAATTGGCAGGCAGGGGCTGTGGTACCTTTCCTCTGTAACAGAGGACCCCCGTCTTAGCTCCATTGATCTTAAGGGTATTCTGTGTAAGCCACGTGGAGGTATCCCTCATGCAGGTTTAAAATATTTCAAAAGAAGCAAGAGCAGATTGATCCACAGAGATAATGAGATGGATATTGTTGTAATCATGAAGTGACAGCAGGATGGTAGTTAGGAATTTATTACAGGAGACAGCTTTAACAACCACCAGGAACAGGTACATAGGCTTAACTGAGCATAACATTCAATGCATTCTTAAGAATGTCTAGATGGAAAGAAACCATACCAATTCTAATGAGAACATACTAATTCTAAAAGGAACATAGAATGTGGAATACTACACACCTTCCCCCCTAAAAAAAACTAAAAAAAATTAACAAAACAACCCAAAAAAAAAAAACTTAATGAAAGTAATCACGCAATTTAACAGGAGTATGTTTAACTCGTATACTCTTTTTTTGGACAAAATTATTAGAAGTGTTAGGCAACAGTACTGGAACATTAACATCACAAGACATGTCATCATACGTGATGATGGGTTGATCAAGAGGAATTACGTCATGCAAAGGACTAGACTGATCATTACCCAAATCATCATCAGGCGCAGAGCTTTCCACATTTTGATTTTCACTTTCAAATGTGTCAAGTAACGGAGAATAGGATGCCTCATTTTGTTCAACAGAAACACTGTGCTTGGAAGAGGAATCACCATTAGTGGAAGGTGAGGTAGAATTCGACTTAGTATCCGCATACAAACCAGTAACTATACTTTTACACAACGAGATTCTCCTAAAATTCCATACTTTACCACCCTCAACTCTTACAGCTTTAGAAAAAACTTCAGTAACCTTGCATGGTTCTGACCATTTGTTCCACTTGTTATCAAAGGTTCTACCAAATTTAACACGTACAAAGTCACCTACTTTGATCTTTTGGGAATGATCTTTATAAGATAAGAAATTCTTTTTCATCTTCTCTTGATATTCCAAAACCCTGTCCTTAACCTTGTCAGGATCTACTGAGGATTCATGGGGAAACTTAACTTTTAACCACCAGGGAATAAGTTTAGATCCAGGTTTCCTGCCTCTAAGTAATTCAAACGGAGAAAACCCAGTAACGGAATTGGGAGAAGTGCGATAAGACAACAAGGTTGAACGCAAAGCCTTCTTCCAATCCAAACCACTCTTAGTCGCTAGCTGAATAGACTCCTTGATGACTCTGTTAAAACGTTCCGTTTGACCATTGGATTGGGGATTGTAATTGGATACCCTTTTGTGCACAATACCACATCTCTGGAGAAAAGATAAAAATTCTTTGCTAACAAATTGTGGGCCATTATCTGATACAATTTCAGCGGGAATGCCCTCCCTGCAGAAAACTTCGTCCAGAAATTGAACAATTTGGGTTGATCCAATTTTATCAACAAGCTTTAACTCTGGCCATTTGGAAAATTAGTCAATAAGAACCAACACAAAAACATTCTGGTGAGAAGAAAGATTAAGAGGGCCAATAATATCGATGCCCAACTTTTTCCAAGGGCATGAAGTAAATTCAATGGGAGAAGTATTCACAACTAAAGGTCTAACTACTTTATCACTTTTAGCACAGGGAGAACAAGAACTGACCCACTTGTCAACCATTTTATCGATGCTAGGCCACCAATAAAATTCGCGAATACGTCTCTTGGTACTAGACATGCCCATATGTCCTTCGTGAGCCATAGAAATGATTTTTTTTTTAGAGAGACTGGGGGAACAATCTTGTCACAACGGACAATGACACCTTGGTCAAACATAAGTTCGTCTTTTACCTTAAAGAAAGAAAGGATATCGCCAGACAAATTCCGTTCTTGGGGCCAACCATGTTGTAAATACCTGGTTAACGAGGGTAAACTGGGATCATTTGCCATTGCCTCTCTCCACTCAGGTTCAGAGATACTGCTAGAATCTGAAATACTACTGTTATTAACATCATCAACATTGAAAACTACATCTGAATCATAATTTACATAGTTAGAAAAAACTGAATTGACTAAAGGCAATCTGGACATGCAGTCCGCGTGCACATTTAAACGCCCTGGGACATATTCAACAACACATTGGAATTCCTGTAATTTTGCAGCTAGACGTGCTAGACGCGCTGTAAGTGTTCTACCACCACCAGCTGCAAGCATGTTAATTAATGGTTTGTGATCAGTTCTTAAATGGAAACGAGTTCCCCAGAGGAATTGTCTAAAATGTTCTGAGGCCCAAGTACATGCCAGTAATTCCTTTTCTATAGTGGAGTAATTGTACTCTGCACCTCGCACGGTCCTGGATGCATAAGAGACTACATATTCTTCACCTTTATCTTTCTGCATCAAAACAGAACCCAACCCAACATTGCTTGCGTCTACATATACTATACATTCTTTCTCTAGATTGAACGGTTTTAAAAATGGTGCATTGATAATTTCTTGCTTCAACAAATTAAAGGCATGTTGGTGATCATTGTTCCATAAATATTTTACATCTTTTTTTTTAATAAAGACCTAAGAGGATGTACCTTTGAGGCATAATCTTGAACAAATTTACTATAAAATTCAGTAAGGCCTAAGAAAGAAATTAACTGATCTTTATTTACTGGTGCAGGAGCTTTAGATATGCTTTCAATATGGTTGAGTTTGGGTTTGATACCCATGGCAGAAATTTCGTGACCTAGGTACTGAACTTTACTTTGTCTGAATTTGCATTTGGATAGCTTTAATGTTAAACCATATTGTTGAATACTATTCAAAACTTTTACAAGGTTCCTATCGTGTTCCTCGAAATTTTTTCCATGTATTAAAATATCATCCTGGAAGGCAATTGCCCCCTCGCAACCTTCCAGGACTGTCTTCATGAGACGTTGAAAGACAGATGCCGCACTGGCTAGTCCAAATGGCATACGGCAATACTGGAACATGCCCTCAGGTGTAATGAAAGTGGTTAAAAATTTCGAATCTTCGTGTAATATAACCTGGTGATAAGCACTGGTTAAGTCCAATGTGGAAAAGACACATGCACCTGAAAGAGTAGAAATTAGTTCATGTATGTGGGGTAGAGGGTGCCTATCGATCCAAATCTCCTTGTTTAGGCTGCGGAGATCTACACATAGGCGAAGCTCACCATTGCTCTTAAGAGACAAAACGACTGGCGAAACCCATGGAGATGACTCAACTGGTTCAATTATCTTTTTAGAAACAAGGTCTGACAAGATTACTTTAAGTTTGTCACGATAAGCTAAGGGTACATTTCTGACTCGATGTCGGACAGGGATAGCTGATTCTTTGAGTATGATACGGTGTTTAAAATTGGCAAAAACTCCCAAATTATCATTAAAAATGGAAGAGAAGTCTTTCTTTAATTGGAGAATAAAATCATTTTCAGGTGGAACTACATATACAGGAGGGGTAGCATTGGGGTCGAGTTTTATCCCTAAATCATATTGGTGGGGCCAACACAAGATAGACGCACCTTTGGTGGATACATATACTTTCCCTCTGGTAGTTCTTTCTTTAAATTTAATGTCGGCCCACATGTAGCCTTCAAGGTCTATTTTCTTCCCAGTGTACCCCCCTGGATGTATATCAGGTGGTAGAAGTTCCATTGAACTCCAATATTTTTCATAAACATTCTTGCCGACTATAGTGTACCAGGCACAAGAGTCAATGAGCATGGATATTTCTTTGCCATTAATAGATATCATGTCACTAGGAAAGCCTTTACATTCTGTATCTCCTACGCATAACATGGTGTTAATTTCAGATGGTTGCTCGAGATCATCACATTCTTCATATGACATATAATTAACTTTTTGTGAGGATTTACACATTTTGTTAAAATGACCTGACTTTTTACATTTAATGCAAATTTTGTTCAAAGCTGGACAGCCTTTATAATTGCCTACGTGATCGTTAGCTCCACACCTATAACATATTATTTGAAATTTTCTAGGAAAAGTATTGTTACTTCTGTTAAAATTTTCCTTCCTAGGAGGAAAAAACGTAGGTTTCTTATAGTTGGTAGGGTTTCTCACAAGAGAAACTTCAGGAATTATTATTTTGCTCTTAGTTTCATGACCTCTTATCTCATTCACAAATAATTCAGACTGCTCAATACCTTTAGCTATGTTTAGTACGGCACTGAGTGAAGATTCAGTGCCCATCCACAAGCGTTCTTGAATCTTTTTACTTTTGGTACGCATCATAATTTGATCTCTCAATACCTGATCAAAATTTATGGTTTCAAAAGCACATGAGCTAGCTAAAGAGCGTAAGGCGGATACGTAAGTTTCAATTGATTCATCCTCTTTCTGAACTCTAGAGTAAAATTTAAATCTTTCCATAACTGTGTTAATCTTTCTCCCAAATCTGATACTCAATTGCTTAATTACCGCTTCAAAAACATTTAAGTCACCAGCACCCACATTTTCAATGGGAGGTAAGCTTTCCAATTCTTTGAGTCCAGCGCCACCAAGACAGTTTTTTAATAATGCAAGTTTTCTTTTGGGAGAACATCCATCTTCTTCTACTACATCCACATAAGCTAGAAAAGTCGGGTACCAAAGATCCCATTCTACTTTAGGATCACCAGCTGTAGGGAGAAAGTGTGCTGGGGAAGTAATGTTGTTTGACATCTTGTCGTTTTGAATGGAATCACAAATAAAAATAAATAAACTTGGAAAAATTAGTCACCGTTGTCTTGTAGGATTCATCACCACTTATTAGATCCAAGAACAGCGAAAGTTAACTTTTACACAAAAATTTTTTTTTTTTTTTTGACAATTTAAGATTGTTCAAAATAGTAAATAATGGATGTAATGTGGTTTGGAACGATGTCCGAGTAGTGGTATGTGTGGTTAAGCCAGAAACGAGGTTGGAGAAATAGTCGGTCGCTTTGGTAATGAAATGGCTGCTGGAACGCAACGTTTGACGTTGAGCATCTGAAGAGCGTGATGACAGAATGCGCTGGATAGAGACGGAGCGGAGAAGTCCGTGTGCGCAGTGAAAATGAAGAAAACAGCCGCGGGTGCAATCAAAGCACTTGAGTAATATTAACAGCCGCTGGTGCGATCATTCAGCACATGTACATAATAAAATAAACAGTACCTTAGTATATAGTAAAGGTGAACGCTGTCTCTATTTTTCGTTTTTGTAGTTGAAGAAAGAAAAAATTTTCTTGAGAAGGGAGGTGGGTCCTTTTCTTGTTTCTTAATATCCCGATCGTCGCCAAATTGTGTTGTAATCATGAAGTGACAGCAGGATGGTAGTTAGGAATTTATTACAGGAGACAGCTTTAACAACCACCAGGAACAGGTACATAGGCTTAACTGAGCATAACATTCAATGCATTCTTAAGAATGTCTAGATGGAAAGAAACCATAACAATTCTAATGAGAACATACTAATTCTAAAAGGAACATAGAATGTGGAATACTACACATATCATCTGCATTTTTACGAATCATCTGTGCTAGCTGTCTAAAATAAATGTTAAATCGAGTACAGCTCAACGAGAAGCCCTGTGGTACTTCTTGACTGATGGCCCTAAATTCAAAACAGTCAGTTGGTGTACTAATTGCCTTGCTTCTGTTGCTAAGAAATGAGCAGTATAATTTTCAGCACTGTCTCTATGACACCGACCTCTGCCAGTCTGTTTGTCAGGGTCTCATGACTGACATTATTGATGGCTAATAATAATAATATCAGGGTAACAAAGTTGCCCTTGTCGGCCATTATTTGAGGAATTATCCACGACAGAGGCCAGGATTACTTTCTATTCCATGAAAAGGTCAAAAGCTTGATTGAGCTGGATCCAGCGGGTGGTTTCAGGTGATCTGGAGGTATCCTAATCACATCCTATCCATGATTTATACTGAAAAGAGCAAAAGAGAAAATAACCAGACGTTGCCCATAATAGTAAGTGGTAGATTCCTATACCAAAGAAACTACCCTCGCTTTCTTCCAGTCTGAGGGGAAAATACCATCAGAAAGTACAGATGTAACCAATTTTAATAAATAAATTATTAACGACCTTGACTCAGTACCTATATTAAAACTCCAGGTAACAAAAAAGTCCAAGCCCCCAGCCTTGTGGTTCTCTTCTGCGTTAAGGGAAGGGATGAGCCAGTGTAAAAACCTAGAGCAACACTGAAAAAAATCCTATTGTCCAAAGGCTAAGGATCAGTACAAATTTTCGTAAATCTTCCTGCAAAGCACAGAGTATTTTCCCTCTCAAATCTTGGCAGTCTCAAATACCTCATGAGATGTATCAAATACTGTGCACTCTTTTCTCATTGCTGAGGCAGTAAATACTAAAATATTTCCTTCTTGCAAACTTTGTGATATTGTATCATCTTTTTTTAAAGAAAAAATAGAAACAATTCCTGCTATTTTTCCCAACAGCAAAACTCCAGAGGTGCCAGTAGAATCAGGGTTGAACAAAGTCATCTACTAACAAATGTTCCTACAATTTCAGAGGACGTTTCACTGAAAGAGCTTGAGAAATGTAAATCAGGATCTCCAGCAGATCCTTGCCTACCTCGATTCTTACAATTAATTGCCTGTACCATCAACTCGGAGTTCAATAAAATACTCACATACATCCCGAGATGTTAGCAGTTTGGCAGTTACCCCTCTGATCAGAAACAAACATTTCTCCTGCCCTTACTTAAGCTTACAGCAGATCTGGCAACTATAAGTAATTATAAGCCCCTATCCCTTCTACCAGTAGATCCTGGAAAAACGGGTTAATGGCCAGATCTCTTCCTTTTTAGAATCTGATAGCTAACTGCACACCTCACAGTCTGGCTTCCAGCATGGTATCAGCACTGAAACTGCCTTGTTGGAAGTGACTAAATACATTAAAGAACACCTGGACTGTGGTCGGTCTGCGATGGTGGTTATGCCGGACATATCGGCAGCATTCGATACGGTCTCGCATGCCACCCTGCCACCCTTCTGAATAGACCCTGGGCCTGATTTAGTTCTTGGTGGATCTGGTTGCGCCGTCACTTTTTCGATGGGTTCACTACCTGCCTACTTGGCCCGCTCTAGTTAGATGTTAATGGGTCAATGGATGAAAGACCGCGCGAGTGCCTCTGACATCACCAGGAAATTTCACCCGCGTCGCTGGCATTATAGGCAGAAGCGGCTGCCTGTGGGAATCCAGCTAAGATTACTGCCGGGCCAATCATGATGTGCTTTTCCGTCCAGGAAACTGTTGCAGGGATACCAATACTTTGAATTGGTGGAGTTGAAGGAAATGTTGTAGAAATGTACCTTTTGTCTGATTCCCACTTCTGTTTCCACCTTGAACCCCATTGTGCAGGTCCTACTTTTGCTTCTACTACATGACCACAGCTCTAATTAACTACATTGTCGCCAGGATCTAAGGTAAGCTTCTTTTACACCTGTCTTATTATGAATAGTGTGTTGAGAATTGCTTTAGTCTGTTTATGTTTACATTGCTCTTACATGCATTTCTTTTATGTGTAATGCATTACTGTATATTTCACAACTTATCAAGGTAAAATTAACACACCTGTATTGACACTTAAAAAAAGTATGCTGTTGTGAGTGTTGTGCTTGTGGTGCCTGTGGGTGCATATACAATAGTGAGTTTGTGTGTTGTTTGTGTGCTATGTAATATGTAAGGTGCATAACACATTACCTACACTTATTTAAAAAAAAAACATATATGTGTATTGACACATAAATCAGTAGTACTTACCAGTCTCCACTTCACCAGGCACTCACTCCATCAGCAAACAGCCTACAGGACAATGCCAGCACAATGGGGACATCTAAATAGGCTCGGCACACACCCGCCGATTTAGCCAGCATAGGAGTCCGTCCCTCGACTACAGTGTGGCAATTACATAAGGGGAAACAGTATGTTGATGCAGACCAGCAAGCAAACATCTAAATACAGCAGGCAGGATACCGTCAGCTTGGCGTAGTACTTGGATACTCTGCCACAGAGGGATGATGGGAATTCTGCCAAGATGTAAATCAGGCCCTTATTGCGGCTAGATTACAAGGCACAGCCATTTCTGGAGTACAGACCTCAGCGGGTTACTCTTCCTCAATTCTCATCCCACCTTATGCCTATTCTATTTTGTGCTCCTCAGGGCTTAGCTCTAAGTTCTCCTTTGTTTAATCTAATAACTGACAGCGCTAGCCAAGCTAGTCGAGTCCTGTTGGGTGCAGGTGGTGGTTTATGCAGATGCGACCCAACTACTATTGTTGTTCCATCAACAAGCTCAAAAAATCTTTTAAGGAAGTCGCTGAATGGAATGACGCCAATTTTCTCAAATTAAATTATGACAAAAGTGAAGTTCTTTGTGGCCCACCTCCTCTCAGTCTTTGGAGGCCTGAGGAAATGAATCCACCCCAAACCCATGCTTCCACAGCTAGAAACCTGGGAATAGTGTTTGATTCGACCTTCTTTCTCCACCCAAATTAAACAAGTGTCATCAAGCTACTTTGCCAAACTTAAATTGCGAAAGAAGTTTCTGCATTTGATCCTGGATGATACATGTTAGACTGTGGTCCACTTACTGGTAACCTCCCATTTGGGCTATGCAAATAGTCTTTATCTGTGCCTTCCTGCCTACCTAATTCAAAGACTTCAAATGGTCCGAAATGCAGCAGCTAGGCTTATCCGAAGAGTTCCATACCAGCAGTCTATATCACCTCATTTAATACAACTTGATTGGCTGCCTGGGTAAGAGCAAATTCAAACCAAAGCTGTTACTCTTGTTTTTAGGGGTTTTTCAGGGTAGGACCCCGTCTGCTTGAGAAAGAGACTTCGTCCATACAAGCAATGTTGAGTACTTAGGTTAAACAATCTTCTGTTTATGCAAGACATTGTTCATGTGCTGGAGTAGCTGTGACTGGAGATCAGACAGCAGTTGATTTCACACAAAAATTCTTTTAGAATATGACTGTGGCTTTAGCCACATTGATTCTATCACTGTAAGTGGGTCAAAGACCATGAGATGAATGAGATGCAACTTTGTCTTTTATCAGCAGGGCCAGTACTGTTGCCTGCTTAAAGCTATCAGAAAATCATTTGCAACTTTCCCAATATTGGCTTTCACATAGGCTTTTGGGAGGAAATGTACATTGTGATTTCATTGTTCAATCCTTTTCAGTAACGTCTGTTTGCACCAGGAAAGAGACATTGGAATAATGACATGCTCATGCTTGCCATAGTGCAAGTTTAACAAACTGTTTTTGCTTGGAGTATCTTTGCTGGCATGTCATCAATCTTCATATTTATGTTTTTTTTAAGTGTCAACATGTGAATTGCAAAGCTCTTGTCTCTGGATAATGATTTCATTGTCACTGTTATTGTCACATTGTCATTTTCACAGAGAACTTCTTGATATGTTTTGAAACAATACTTACTGTTGGGATTAGATGCACTAATGAAAGTAGTACAGAACTATAACCTCAACTATTTGAAACAAAGTGCTAAGAAAGTGAAAAAATGTCTTTGCAAAATTTAAAATATAAGATTCCCCAATGACCCCAGTAATCAGATCCACAGTGGAGAAGTGTGGCTCAGTGGTTAGAGGCGGCAGACCCGGAAGCTGAGATCGGCCGTGGACCAGGGTTCGATTCCCCACCTCGGCGGGTCTCGGGCTCAAAAATTCCATGGACTTGATAATTCTCGCTCCGGTGCCTACTCAACTCACGGGGTCACACTCTGCAACTCTGGGCAATAGATTGCTTAATCTCCACTACGCCCCTCGCGGCGGGATGCCTGGCTTTCACCTTGTGGATACCCTGCCGGGGTATCTCACATGGGAATACCAGGACGGGTTCCCTAAGCAAGCGCTTAGATACCGGGTCGGTGATTTGCGCTATATAAATACATGTACATTTACACAAGGCTGGACTGACATTTTAAGCATTCCGCTGAGCATTTTGGTATTTTTCCATATCCCAATGAGCAGTGTTAATGTATTCTTTGATAGAGCCATAAAGTGGGTCATGAACTTTATACCACTGTTGTCAGAAACAGAAGTACATTTGAACATGTGTAGACAAATACAGTTGGAAGTACCCAGATGAATAATGGATCAAATGGCATGCAGTCTTCGCTGGTTTCCATTATAGAATTAACAAGTCTCAGCTGTAAGAAAGTGGTTTATTAGTTGGAGAAGGGTTGGTGTGAACCTAAGGTAATTAAGTCACCATCTAGTTCTGTCCAGTGAAAGGTTTCAGTAATGTAAACTTGAGTTCAACCCCTGATACCTATGGCAAAGAGCAGGCAGGCTTCACTTAGAGAAAGTTTGTAGAGCATTTTGATATACCAAAACTGTTAAAAAGTACAAAAAATACAACAAAATAAAGATCTCACTGAATTTAGAAAAAGAGAGAACATTTTAATAAGCAAAATGACAACAAGATGACAAAATCCAAGAAGGGGAACCGGAGATATGAATTTTTAAAGAGATAAGTGAAAAAAAACGAAACAAGAAAAGCTAAAACATCAATGATAGTCAATGGTTGTGGTACACCAGGAACAACGTGCAATTTCAGACACACCACGGGTCGCATATATCTAATTGATTGGTCCCAGTGAAAATCTGAAAATCACAAAGTATGGAAGTTCCATTGGTCTGGAGGAAAGCTTTTACAGGTGCCCTAAAAACCAGAGGAGTGTACTTCTAAGGCAACAGAGATCCTCAGCACACGTATGTTGTATAACAATAATATGGACATGCATAAAGGAAGCACAGATGAAATGCAAGTAGATGGGTTCAGTTCTTTTCCTTTTATTTCTGGGTGTTCAGACAGCCAACACTTGTTTTGTCCCATACATGGGAATTTGTCCCATGACTTTATCAAGGGTATTGTCCTCTTATTAGGCATCCTTTATTTGTGGTGATACTTCCAACCCACAAAGGGGTTCTCTTTCTCTGCAACCTCCAGAATACTTGACCTTATGACCAAGGGATCCCAAACACTCAAAATCTTATGATGTTACAAAAGTGACCAACACGGAAGTATCACCACAAATGCCGTGTCGGCTGTCTGAACACCCAGAAATAAAAGGAAAATAACTGAATGCATCTACTTGTATTTAATCTGTGCTTACTTTATGCATGTCCACATTTTTGCTATACAACATACGTGTGCTGAGGATCTCTGTTGTATAATTGTTAGTTGGCTGAGGCCAGTAGGTTTGGGGAGGTCGGTGGTTCTCCCCACCTTGCAGCACCATAACTAAGACAGACAGCTAAATACTAATAATTGTGTTATTTCTCCTGAGTGGTGCCTGCTTTCCCCATATCTAATACCACTGTACATTACGTGCTTGCACTTCTAAAGCACCCAGGACATCAGAGGAGGGACATAAAGACTCACAGGGTGTCAGGCAGAAGCCAACATTTAAATACCATACATCCTACCTTGTGGGCTACAATAAATACATAAGGGTAACTTACTAATATGTAAAAGAGAGGTTTTTAACACTTAAAAGGGGTTATTATAACAGGTCGCACTGCAAGTTTAAATGGCAGCAGTTAGGCTACATTGGTAGGCCTGAAGCCATGTTTTCCTTGTCTCATTAGTGGTTGGTACAATAAGTGCTACAGCCACAACTGACAGTTAACTTTCCATAAAACGGCTGTAGGTTCCACACCATATATTGTGACCTTGTAGCAGAGTTAAATATCGCAATCAGATATTATCCAATTTATACATATTATTGCAGTCATAGCACATAAACTGGGCCGTCTCCAGCAGTGCCCCAGTGTATGGAGTAAAAAGAAAGCTATAAAATTCGGCGAAAATGGGGATGATCATGCAATAACAGGTACAAAAGGGGGTGGTGATGGAAACAAGCCTCCGAGGTCCGGTTTCTGGAATTCCAGCCATCTTCAGCCCGGCTTGCTTGAATCCAGTGGCAAAGTGAGCAAGGGACTGAAGTCTGAGCATACCCTGCCACACTTATGGCAGCCAAAGCGGTACAAAAGGGGGTGGTGATGGACGGAGCATCTGAACCAATCAAACACTCACACCCAGTCAAAAGATCTGGGTATGATCCATCACCGTTCTTTAGCCCACTCTGCCACCCCAGTTCAGACATGGCTATATGCAAATCAGTCTGACCCTGTGCCTCATGGGAACAGTCCAGCCCGAACTGCCAATCCATGCCTTCCCTGGACCGGAAACAAGCTTCCGAGGACCGGTTTCTGGCATCCCAGCCATCTTCAGCCCGGCTTGCTTGAATCCAGTGGCAAAGTGAGCAAGGGACTCACGTCTAAGCATACCCTGCCACACTTATGGCAGCCAAAAGCGGTACAAAAGGGGGTGGTGATGGACGGAGCATCTGAACCAATCAAACACTCACACCCAGTCAAAAGATCTGGGTTTGATCCATCACCGATCTTTAGCCCACTCTGCCACCCCAGTTCAGACATGGCTATATGCAAATCAGTCTGACCCTGTGCCTCATGGGAACAGTCCAGCCCGAACTGCCAATCCATGCCTTCCCTGGACCGGAAACAAGCTTCCGAGGACCGGTTTCTGGCATTCCAGCCATCTTCAGCCCGGCTTGCTTGAATCCAGTGGCAAAGTGAGCAAGGGACTCACGTCTAAGCATACCCTGCCACACTTATGGCAGCCAAAAGCGGTACAAAAGGGGGTGGTGATGGACGGAGCATCTGAACCAATCAAACACTCACACCCAGTCAAAAGATCTGGGTTTGATCCATCACCGTTCTTTAGCCCACTCTGCCACCCCAGTTCAGACATGGCTATATGCAAATCAGTCTGACCCTGTGCCTCATGGGAACAGTCCAGCCCGAACTGCCAATCCATGCCTTCCCTGGACCGGAAACAAGCTTCCGAGGACCGGTTTCTGGCATCCCAGCCGTCTTCAGCCCGGCTTGCTTGAATCCAGTGGCAAAGTGAGCAAGGGACTCACGTTTGAGCATGCCCTGCCACACTTATGGTGGCCAAAGCGATACAAAAGGGGGTGGTGATGGACGGACCATCTGAACCAATCAAACACTCACACCCAGTCAAAAGATCTGGGTTTGATCCATCACCGATCTTTAGCCCACTCTGCCACCCCAGTTCAGACATGGCTATATGCAAATCAGTCTGACCCTGTGCCTCATGGGAACAGTCCAGCCCGAACTGCCAATCCATGCCTTCCTTGGACCGGAAACAAGCTTCCGAGGACTGGTTTCTGGCATTCCAGCCATCTTCAGCCCGGCTTGCTTGAATCCAGTGGCAAAGTGAGCAAGGGACTCACGTCTGAGCATACCCTGCCACACTTATGGCTGCCAAAGCGGTACAAAAGGGGGTGGTGATGGACGGAGCATCTGAACCAATCAAACTCCATCACCCAGTCAAAAGATCTGGGTTTAATCCATCAACGTTCTTTAGCCCACTCTGCCACCCCAGTTCAGACATGGCCATATGCAAATCAGTCTGACCCTGTGCCTCATGGGAACAGTCCAGCCCGAACTGCCAATCCATGCCTTCCCTGGACCGGAAACAAGCTTCCGAGGACCGGTTTCTGGCATTCCAGCCATCTTCAGCCCAGCTTGCTTGAATCCAGTGGCAAAGTGAGCAAGGGACTCACGTCTAAGCATACCCTGCCACACTTATGGCAGCCAAAAGTGGTACAAAAGGGGGTGGTGATGGACGGAGCATCTGAATCAATCAAACACTCACACCCAGTCAAAAGATCTGGGTTTAATCCATCACCGTTCTTTAGCCCACTCTGCCACCCCAGTTCAGACATGGCTATATGCAAATCAGTCTGACCCTGCGCCTCATGGGAACAGTACAGCCCGAACTGCCAAGCCATGTCTACCCTGGACCGGAAACAAGCTTCCGAGGACCGGTGTCTGGCATTCCAGCCGTCTTCAGCCCGGCTTGCTTGAATCCAGTGGCAAAGTGAGCAAGGAACTCACGTCTGAGCATACCCTGCCACACTTATGGCAGCCAAAAGCGGTACAAAAGAGGGTGGTGATGGACGGAGCATCTGAATCAATCAAACACTCACACCCAGTCAAAAGATCTGGGTTTAATCCATCACTGTTCTTTAGCCCACTTTGCCACCCCAGTTCAGACATGGCTATATGCAAATCAGTCTGACCCTGTGCCTCATGGCAACAGTCCAGTCCAAACTGCCAATCCATGCCTTCCCTGGACCGGAAACAAGCTTCCGAGGACCGGTTTCTCGCATTCCAGCCGTCTTCAGCCCGGCTTGCTTGAATCCATTGGCAAAGTGAGCAAGGGACTCACGTCTGAGCATACCCTGCCACACTTATGGCGGCCAAAGCGGTACAAAAGGGGGTGGTGATGGACGGAGCATCTGAACCAATCAAACACTCACACCCAGTCAAAAGATCTGGGTTTGATCCATCACCGTTCTTTAGCACACTCTGCCACCCCAGTTCAGACATGGCTATTTGCAAATCAGTCTCACTCTGTGCCTCATGGGAACAGTCCAGCCCGAACTGCCAATCCATGCCTTCCCTGGACCAGAAACAAGCTTCCGAGGACCGGTTTCTGGCATTCCAGCCGTCTTCAGTCCGGCTTGCTTGAATCCAGTGGCAAAGTGAGCAAGGGACTCACATCTTAGCATACCCTGCCACACTTATGGCGGCCAAAGCGGTACAAAAGAGGATGGTGATGGACGGAGCATCTGAACCAATCAAACACTCACACCCAGTCAAAAGTTCTGGGTTTGATCCATCACCATTCTTTAGCCCACTCTGCCACCCCAGTTCAGACATGGCTATATGCAAATCAGTCTGACCCTGTGCCTCATGGGAACAGTCCAGCCCGAACTGCCAATCCATGCCTTCCCTGGACCAGAAACAAGCTTCTGAGGACCGGTTTCTGGCATTCCAGCCGTCTTCAGCCCGGCTTGCTTGAATCCAGTGGCAAAGTGAGCAAGGGACTCACGTCTGGGCATACCCTGCCACACTTATGGCTGCCAAAGCGGTACAAAAGGGGGTGGTGATGGACGGAGCATCTGAACCAATCAAACACTCACACCCAGTCAAAAGATCTGGGTTTGATCCATCACTGTTCTTTAGCCCACACTGCCACCCCAGTTCAGACATGGCTATATGCAAATCAGTCTGACCCTGTGCCTCATGAGAACAGTCCAGCCCGAACTGCCAATCTATGCCTTCCCTGGACCGGAAACAAGCTTCCGAGGACCGGTTTCTGGCATTCCAGCCGTCTTCAGCCCAGCTTGCTTGAATCCAGTGGCAAAGTGAGCAAGGGACTCACGTCTGAACATACCCAGCCACACTTATGGCGGCCAAAGCGGTACTAAAGGGGGTGGTGATGGACGGAGCATCTGAACCAATCATACACTCACACCCAGTCAAAAGATCTGGGTTTGATCCATCACCGTTCTTTAGCCCACTCTGCCACCCCAGTTAAGACATGGCTATATGCAAATCAGTCTGACCCTGTGCCTCATGGGAACAGTCCAACCCGAACTGCCAATCCATGCCTTCCCTGGACCGGAAACAAGCTTCCGAGGACCGGTTTCTGGCAATCCAGCCGTCTTCAGCTCGGCTTGCATGAATCCAGTGGCAAAGTGAGCAAGGGACTCTCGTCTGAGCATACCCTGCCACACTTATCGTGGCCAAAGCGATACAAAAGGGGGTGGTGTTTGACGGAGCATCTGAATCAATCAAATACTCACACCCAGTCAAAAGATCTGGGTTTGATCCATCACGGTTCTTTAGCCCACTCTGCCACCCCAGTTCAGACATGGCTATATGCAAATCAGTCTGACCCTGTGCCTCATGGGAACAGTCCAACCCGAACTGCCAATCCATGCCTTCCCTGGACCGGAAACAAGCTTCCGAGGACCGGTTTCTGGCATTCCAGCCGTCTTCAGCCCGGCTTGCTTGAATCCAGTGGAAAAGTGAGCAAGGGACTTTCGTCTGAGCATACCCTGCCACACTTATGGCGGCCAAAGCGGTACAAAAGGGGGTGGTGATGGACGGAGCATCTGAACCAATCAAACACTCACACCCAGTCAAAAGATATGGGTTTGATCCATCACCGTTCTTTAGCCCACTCTGCCACCCCAGTTCAGACATGGCTAAATGCAAATCAGTCTGACCTTGTGCCTCATGGGAACAGTCCAGACCGAACTGCCAATGCATGCCTTCCCTGGACCGGAAACAAGCTTCCGTGGACCGGTTTCTGGCATTCCAGCCGTCTTCAGCCCGGCTTGCTTGAATCCAGTGGCAAAGTGAGCAAGGG
The DNA here is from genome assembly GCF_964261635.1 of Lissotriton helveticus. Taxonomy (NCBI): domain Eukaryota; kingdom Metazoa; phylum Chordata; class Amphibia; order Caudata; family Salamandridae; genus Lissotriton; species Lissotriton helveticus. The sequence goes on along the minus strand of NC_136057.1, from coordinate 867,415,480 downwards.
ACTCACGTCTGAGCATACCCTGCCACCCTTATGGCGGCCAAAGCGGTACAAAAGGGGGTGGTGATGGACGGAGCATCTGACCCAATCAAACACTCACACCCAGTCAAAAGATCTGGGTTTGATCCATCACCGTTCTTTAGCCCACTCTGCCACCCCAGTTCAGACATGGGTATATGCAAATTAGTCTGACACTGTGCCTCATGGGAACAGTACAGCCCGAACTGCCAATCCATGCCTTCCCTGGACCGGAAACAAGCTTCCGCGGACCGGTTTCTGGCATTCCAGCCGTCTTCAGCCCGGCTTGCTTGAATCCAGTGGCAAAGTGAGCAAGGGACTCACGTCTGAGCATACCCTGCCACCCTTATGGCGGCCAAAGCGGTACAAAAGGGGGTGGTGATGGTCGGAGCATCTGAACCAATCAAACACTAACACCCAGTCAAAAGATCTGGGTTTGATCCATCACCGTTCTTTAGCCCACTCTGCCACCCCAGTTCAGACATGGCTATATGCAAATCAGTCTGCCCCTGTGCCTCATGGGAACAGTCCAGCCCGAACTGCCAATCCATGCCTTCCCTGGACCGGAAACAAGCTTCCGAGGACCGGTTTCTGGCATTCCAGCCGTCTTCAGCCCGGCGGTCCTCGGAAGCTTGTTTCCGGTCCAGGGAAGACATGGCTTGGCAGTTCGGGCTGTACTGTTCCCATGAGGCACAGGGTCAGACTGATTTGCATATAGCCATGTCTGAACTGGGGTGGCAGAGTGGGCTAAAGAACGGTGATGGATTAAACCCAGATCTTTTGACTGGGTGTGAGTGTTTGATTGATTCAGATGCTCCGTCCATCACCACCCCCTTTTGTACCGCTTTTGGCCGCCATAAGTGTGGGAGGGTATGCTCAGACGTGAGTCCCTTGCTCACTTTGCCACTGGATTCAAGCAAGCCGGGCTGAAGACGGCTGGAATGCCAGAAACCGGTCCTCGGAAGCTTGTTTCCGGTCCAGGGAAGACATGGCTTGGCAGTTCGGGCTGTACTGTTCCCATGAGGCTTAGGGTCAGACTGATTTGCATATAGCCATGTCTGAACTGGGGTGGCAAAGTGGGCTAAAGAACATTGATGGATTAAACCCAGAACTTTTGACTGGGTGTGAGTGTTTGATTGATTCAGATGCTCCGTCCATCACCACCCTCTTTTGTACCGCTTTTGGCTGCCATAAGTGTGGCAGGGTATGCTCAGATGTGAGTTCCTTGCTCACTTTGCCACTGGATTCAAGCAAGCCGGGCTGAAGACGGCTGGAATGCCAGAAACCGGTCCTCAGAAGCTTGTTTCCGGTCCAGGGAAGACATGGCTTGGCAGTTCGGGCTGTACTGTTCCCATGAGGCACAGGGTCAGACTGATTTGCATATAGCCATGTCTGAACTGGGGTGGCAGAGTGGGCTAAAGAACGGTGATGGATTAAACCAGATCTTTTGACTGGGTGTGAGTGTTTGATTGATTCAGATGCTCCGTCCATCACCACCCCCTTTTGTACCGATCATGCAATAACAGGCATTTCACACACCTGCTTTTAAAAAATTGATCTTAAACTAGATCATGCTCTTAAAAGACAGTTGATTCTTGCCATCCTTGAGCATGTGTTTAATTGAATGCTTGTGTTGTGATTCTATCAACACAGTCTCATGACTTCCAGCTTTTATAAAGTTTCTAAATGTAATGAAGATTTCTGAGCTTTGCAGAATTTATGGAACAATGTTATACATCAGAAAGATGTTGTTATTTCTATATGGGAGTCTGAAAGTGAGAGTGAATCAATAGGCCAGATTGTTTAGAAAAACTTCAAGAGTTGCAAATTCCTGAGACTTTCCTACTTGCACTTCAGGTTCAGAGAAATTTGGGTTAAGGTTCCGCTCCCAGTAGCTGGACAATGCCCAACAATCCCCAAAATTGAATCATCCCATTTTCGTCCCTAAAAACACTACTCAAATAGCAACAACTATGGAATGATTAATCAGAACTTTTAAACATTGCTCACTAGATCACTCTTTGAAACTGCTTACTGTCTTCAGACAGGTTTTTATAAAGTAATTATGGTTAGAGATTTTCACATCATTTACATTTATTGTTCACTGTAAAAAACCTTTATTGAATCAAGGTGGCGAAAATAATATCCTCCAAGGTTGTTATATTTATTCCAATCTTTTCCCACGTTGATGCCATGAACAGACTTAAAAGGCCTGCAAAAACAAGTGAATAAGGATATATGGGGAGGAGAGAGGGCGAGACTAAGCAAGAAATTAATGATGGCACCGATAAAAAAAGGAGGTTAGGAAATGCTGTTGGTTCATAGACAGGGCAGTAGCAGGCCACTTTCTTTGGACATCCCTTTGCTAACACATCAGGTGCATCCTGAATCCCTCTACATATCAGACGTCACCAAGATGTCATTAATGATTTGTGACAAAGTGGCTATAGACCAGGGCCTAACCACAGTCTTAGCACCCTACACTCCCATGCACTCTTTTCCTCCTTTCTCACCAGGAATGGACTCAGTGAGATTCAATAATTAGCATGGGGATGAAAAGGGATTAATAAAGTCCTTTATAAATTGCCAAACATCTTCCACTTATCTGAAACACACAGAATGCAGAACAACCCATTGTGGGAATATTAATGATAACTCAGGAATAATCAACTCAACTTAGGAATCTGTGAAAATAAATTATGGAAAGCAACTGAGGGAAAACTCATCGGACCTGCAGACTACCGCACTTCATCACCTCTCCAGAGATCCCACTCCACACCTTCACCCCTTCCAAAGCTAGAAGAGATAATGCAGAAGAGTAACACCCTCTCCAATTCACTACTAACCTACGCTGCGGACTCTAAGACTGAGCTCCTACGGTCAGAAGGGGCAATAAACCCTTCCCCTCTTCCCACCTAGCCACGGAGAAGGGTACCAACCCCCTTCTCCTTACAGTCATATTCTCTCCGACCAGCAGACTGAACACAATCTCTGGGCAACCTCCCCAACCTAAAGCTAAAATGTCACTGCCCACCAACTCCCGCTATGCCCCCCACACCCTACGAACTGAAACCTAACGGCCCAAATTGCTTCTCCATGATTTTCCCACCCAACCTCACACCAAAACCAAAAAGAAACCTCAAACACAAACTAATTAGACATCACCCAGAAATTATTTTTGTGGACATATACCACTAATCCTCCAAAAGGCCAGCTAAAAATGGATCACCTATTCCATACTGCGAGACCTGCTATTTGGAACGCTACCCTCAAAACACTTCTGCTCATATCTAAAACAACTAACACCCCCCACAGCTGCAAACCAATGATCACCCTCCCAAGTCGTCCTTTACACAGCAGCTACACCTCTGTGACCATCTACACCAATGGCACAGTCATGATCCAAGCCAACAATGACAACCATGAAGCTTTCGACTCCCTCTTCCCTTCACTCCACACCGTCATGATCCAAGCCAACAATGACAACCTAGAAGCTTTCGACTCCCTCTTCCCCTTGTTCCGCACCACCCCATCCATTTTACACTGCCCCCACCCATCCAACTCCCTATCCCCTGTTAGGCCGCCCATCCTGAAGATCGCACAAATCAACCACAAATCCCCTGCCTTGAAAGCCAACCTACCCACTCCAGACACCATCCTCTTCTACCCCCGATAGTTCCCGAATCTCTCCCCCCCTCATCAAGCAGTCAGAGCACCATTACAGATGAGGCTCTCCAACCTCCTCCGAAACAACGCTCACCCCCGCTGATAGCACTCAATTCTCTTCCCCCTCCTCTAGCAGTCAGAGCCCCATCACTGATAAGGATCTCCATCCCCCTACTGAACAACACACACCACCTCTTTCCTTAAACCCCCACTCACAACTAACAATCAGTGAACCAAGCCCGCAGTCAATGACTCCCAACTCTCACCCACAACCAACACACAATAGATCGCCGGTCAAACCACGCCGTGATCTCCCATTCCCCACATCCAGGACTACCCATAGGGACAACTTGAGCAATTTCAACACCAAAAGCCACCCCCAGGATCCCACCCAAAACCCACACTCGACACACCACTCTCCAACGCCAATCACGCAAGGCCCCCCAAGACTCAATGACCCAGATTGACCACCACCCCCTTCTGGAACCAGACACAAAGACCCAAAAGAACAAGAGACACAACAACCTCCCCGGACACCCCCACCCTCTCCCCCACAGAGACGCCCCACCAAATTGCCGTGCTGGAAAGCCAGCTAAAAAACAGTAATACTGCGCCTCACCGAAATCTTACGGAACCTAACCACATCACGAAATCCAAACAAACTCCCTTTTCCGAAACCCACACTCACCAACTCCAATCACACAATACCACAAGACCAAATGGCTCAGCTGAACCACAACCCCCCCTCCTAAACCAGACACTGAGACCCAAAAGAACAAGAACCGTAATGTCCCCGAGGGAAGCAATGGATCTTGCCTCCTCATATGACTTATCCACTACTGCCCCCTCCAGCTCCAAGATCCAGGTTATCACCGGATTTGAAAGAGACTGCTCCCCCCAGATCCTCAAGATCCCCAGCCTTCCTCACCATTATCCCCAGGGACCCCAAAAGAAAAAACCCAAAACGGAGGAGGGATCATCTACTAACTACATGCTCGTTAACTGCAGATTGGCCACTAAACATGCTACAGAACTGGCATCCTCACCCACGACATAGACATCACGTTTATCACCTAAACATGGCTAAATGAGATCTCCCCCCCAACTATGGACATGCTTGTGCCCCCGGGCATCACAATCATCTACAAAGGCAGAAGAAAACAACAAGGAGGAAGTATAGCAATCATACACAAGATCAACATCCCTGTGACGGAAACCAATGCCCTCGAATATAACTCTTTTGAATGTCTCACTGCCACCATCAAGACAAGCAATAACAAAACACTACTCTGCCATCTCCTCTACCATCTGCCAGGAAACACTGCCTCATTCAGAGATCACCTCTCCAACCTGATAACTCACTACTCAGTCAGTCAGTCAGAAATGCTTTATTCGATTTTAGAGCAAACATAAAATCATAAAAGCAACAATCACAATAAACCATTTCATACAAATGTCATAAAAATACATTAAAAGTATGATTATACAATTACAGTAACAGGCTGAATCCTTTCAATACTACAGTTAATGAGTAAAAAAATTCAGTTTCCTCAGGATACTTTTTAAAAATCAGACATAGTTGCTATACAAACTTCATTTTCCAGTTGTTGTAGGAATAAATACGCTGGCCGGCATTGCCTCCATGTGCCCTGCTTCAAAAATGGCTTAATACACCTTTTACGTTCATTCTCATAATATTTACAAAATAAAACCACGTGGAATGTGGATTGCAATGATAAATTATCACACAGACAAAACTCCAGGTTCTTTGACCAGTCATTTTTGGATGGAAATGATACCAAGCAATGGAATGTTTCGAATCTAAACCTGGTCAAAATAAATCTATCAAAACCCTTTGTGCAGTAGCGCAAATAATGTTGAATAGTATTACAATCCAAGGTCATTTGATGTTTAATCACAGATTTTTTGTAATTTCGCCCGTTGATCTAAGCAGTTCGAAATGGTTCATACATAAGATTTTCAACTCCTTTCTGGATATCATGCAGATTAGTTCAGGATTATTGTACATTTCGGGTCTGTGAAGATCCGTTAACGTTTTCCTGACATAATCTAACCATGGAATATGTCTAGAGTTATCCAATGCCATTACGTCCTTTATAATTTCTCGATTAAGGCCCAACGCATCTGCAGACCAAACTCTCTGCCAGAGTTGAATAGGATGTAATTTTATGAGATCTGTTATAAATTCCATTCCTAACTCTGCGTGACAGTTAAAAACTGAGGAGCCCTGAGGTAACGCTAAAAGATATCTTATAAAACAATTCACTACTCACTCCGTGACTCCAACAGCATAATTCTAGGTGACCTCAATCTACATTGGAATGAAAAAAACACGCTAATCAAACCCCTAAATGATCTCCTAATCAACTAAAACCTCACCCAACACTGCACCGAGAAAACCCACAACAGAGGCTCAATCCTGGATGCTATTATCGAACAACCAGAATTAGTCTCCATCAACCACACCTTGCCTGTTGACTGGTCTGATCATCATATCATTCTCTTCCACATCAACCAAACGATCGAGCGCCAGCCCCGTACACAAGATCCCCCCGCTGGGCTAGAAATCTAAGTCAGATTCCCCTTGAAGACCTGGAGGAAAGGGTAAACTCCCTCCTCCCCATCCACAATGGCGAGCTCTCAACAACAGAACTCACCTCTCACTATAACTCTACTATGGCCTCCATTATGGACCAAATAGCCCCCCCTGAAACTCAAAAGTGTCAGGAACATACCATCTATATCATGGTTCAACACCGACATAAACTCCGAAAGAAGAAATCTAAGAGCTGCAGAAAGACTCTGGCGAAACAACCCATCCACAATCCTATGAGATAGACTCAAATCAGTTTGCAGGAAATATAAAATGCACATAATGAATGAAAAATCTTCCTTCTTCTGTAATGTCCTTGGTAATGCTAAAACAGGCCCAAAGAACTCTTTAGTCTCATTAGGCAACAAACTTCCAAACACACTTCGACACTAGGTGCGGCCTCAAAAGACCTATTCTATAACTTTGCCAATTTCTTCAATGGCAAAATCACTAAGATAGAACTCTCCCTGGACATTCACCACAGTTCCCCAACAGTAAATTGCCTCCAGAGATGGCAGAGACCATTCCCAAGCACCCCGCAAACCTATGGAAATCTTTCAATCTCATCTCCGAAGCAGAGAAAATCAAAATGATTTCCAACTTCAAACACTCAGCACAGGTCCTGGACACCATACCTGCCCAACTGGCCAAAAAGCTCAAACTCTCCCAAGCCCTGCTCTGGACCGAGATTATAAACAGCTCCCTAAGCACTGGAGTCATGCCGGATTGTCTCAAAATCAGCCGATCACACCTCTACTGAAAAAAACGGATTCTGACACAAACGATCAGAACAACTTCAGACCCATCTCCAACCTCTCTCTCCTAGCAAAAATCCTGGAAAGATGTGTTCTCCTCCAACTTACTCAACACCTGGACAGCACAAACCTTCGGGTTTCAGAAAAGGATGCAGCATAGAGACAGCGATTCGAAATATAATGGACGATATGCACAAATTTCTGACACAAGTCAATGTTGCCTACTTCTACTCCTGGACCTATCTGCAGCATTCGACACGTTTGACCACAAACTTCTCATTAAGACACTTAAAGAAAGGGTTGGAGCAGAAGAGGTGGTCTTATAATGGTTCACCTCTTCTCTACAAAACCGCTCACAAAGAATAAAAATCCAAAACTTCGCATCGGATCTTCTCCCTATTGGCAGGGGTGTCCCACAAGGATCAGTTCTCTCAACGCAGCTTTTCAACATCTATATGGAACCACTTACCAACATAGTTAAAAAAAGCAACATTCCCTTCCAACTCTATGCTGAGGACACCCAGATCTATCTGGAAACCTCCTCCATCGAAGACTTTCAAAGACTGAACAACACTCTGAGAGAAGTCCAGCACTGGTTGTCACACAACCACCTGAAACTAAACCAAGACAAGACAGAAATACTCCTCTTCTCCAACAAACCCCCAAATCACAGAATGGCTAAAAACTATTGATGCTCTCAAACATAACCCCATCCCAGCCGATTCTGTAAAATCACTGGGAAACACTCTGGACCCTAAGTTAGACATGAGCAAACACATCAAGAACACTGCAAAGAGCGCCTTCCTCAACCTTAAACTACTCAACAAAATAAAACCCTTCATTCCTCCCAATGACTTCAAACAAGCCACTCAAGCCTTGGTGCTGTCAAGACTGGACTACGGAAATGCAACCCTCACAGGATCAGTAAAATCTCACCCAGATCCCCTCAGATCAACTCTGAACGCAGCAGCAGCAAGCTCACCAGAGTCAGGAAATATGAACACATATTGCCTGCACTCAGAGAGCTAAAATGGCTCCCAATCGAAATGTGTGCCAATTTCAAAACTGCCTGCCTCACACACAAAGCGCTGCACACAGGGAATCCCTCCTACCTGGCTTCAAAACTCCAGAAAAACGGTCGGACATGAATCCTAAGGAGTCCTTATCCCTCTGAAAACTCGCAAACAAAAAAACACATCTCGCTCCTTTTTTAGGAAATGTGCCCAAAATCTGGAACTCCATGCCAGTCCATATCAGGACCAATCCCTCCTACCTGATTTTCAAAAGGCAGCTCAAAGACCTCCTCCTTAATCGATCTCTCGTGAATGGATAGCTAAAGCGTAACCAACGAAGCCTGCCTATTGCAGCACACAGACACTTTTACATTAAGGCCTACCTCATTAATCTCGTCAAGAGTCTCGGTTGCTTCTACAAGGTCATTTCTGTGAAGTGCCATGAGATACCATACACCCTACTATGTTAACATATCTTAAGAACGACAATGTGCTCTTCTATTAAGATACTCTGCGATGCGTCCTGACTCAATGAACATATAACTGTGTAAATTTATCTTACGTGTGACAATGCTGTAAAGCGCTCTGCTACCCTCGGGTCTAGCTAGCGCTATATAAAACTCTTAAATAAATAAATAGTCCATTATGTTATGCAGCCACCATCAGAAAAGCAGCCATTGCATTATTAACTCCATTTCAGAAGCTCCTTGCAACATACAACATGTCCAAAGAGCTGATTACGAAATTATACCAACTTATGATCGAATGCCTCTAAACCACCAGATATTCCTATCAAACACAATGGAAAATAGAGGCAGGAGTGAAATTAATGAGGCAGAATGGAAGTATAATTGTCACGATCTACTTATAGTTTTCAGAAGCTTTCAGCGCCTTCAGGCAGAACATAATTAATCTTGAGATCTTACCTTTCCCCTAGCAGACTGAAACAAATATACGCAGGGGTCCAGATGTCTGCTTGTGCTGCGGCACTGGTAGTGACACTTACATACATATATGGTGGGAAGGTGTTAAAATCAAGTTCTTTTTGAAGGAACTACTCAGTCACATGAACATCAGGGTCACACCTCATCTAGAAGCCCATTCTGAGTTTTACTAAACATGAAATAGGGCAAGAAGAGTGGGGAGAGTATACTAGCAAATTCATTCTAAATCACTTACTAGGAGCAGCAAAGCCCCTAATTACGCCATATTGGAAGATAATGGAAAACCCCTTTGAATGGGGAAATAGGTCCAAAATATATGGCACATTGCTGGAAATTGGGTTTCTGGTTGGCAGAGGTATGTACCGTGTCCAAGCAGGAACCACAATCCCACACATGGTAAGCCAGAAACACATTTTAAATTAACCTGTGATCACCCTCTCTTAGCTTGGCACAGAGCACTTAAGAGACATTGTGTAAAGTATTTGTGCAAAACTTCAAACGGTAACACAGTTAAAACACCACAGAAATACTCCACATCTGTTTATAAAAATAGCTTATACTTTTACGAATAAAACAAGGCTAAAATGACGAAAATACAATAAGTAGAAGCCATCATATGAATTTTTGAAGATTAAACTGTTTTTATGCTTTGCAAATAATAGCGGCAACTGGAACTATTTGGTCTTGCTTACCCAGGTAAAATCTAAAAGTTCAGGCCCACAGTGATAGAGTGAGATTTGGATACAGATTGACCCGATGTGGGAAGCAAGGGAGGAGATGCATCATTGATATTGCAGATGTAGGCGATGCGTCACTTCCGAGCTGTGCACCATGGAAGATGCGGAGAGAGTCAAGATGCGAAGAACACTGGGGCGATGTGTCGTCGCTATTGGATCGCTATGTTGAAAGCAATGTGAGCAGCACGAAGATGAGCATCAGAAACTGGAGATGATGCATTGTGCAGTCTGCAATGCCGTTTTCCCAGTCTGTTCAGTAGCAGCAATGCGTCAAAGGAGATGCACCAGTTTCAATCAGCATTATGTTGATGATGTATGCATTTTCACAGTTGCAGGACTATAACCTCACTTCCAAGGGCCCAGGTCAATATTGGCACTACTTGGCTGAGCAGAACTCACAGCATACAGAGCCCAGGTGCTGTTTGCAGGTTGAAGAGAGAAGTCTTTGGTATTCCTGAGACTTCAGAACACTGGAGGCAAGACAACAAGCCCTCGGATATACTTAGGTTTTTGGATTGTAGAGATGATGGTCAAGTCCTTCTCACTCCCAGGCAAGTTGGCTAACACAACAAAGTATTTCAGAAGAGTGATAGTCCCTTCAGCAGCACAGCAGTCCTTCTTCTTGATAGAATATCCACCGCTTAAGAAGTGTTCAGAGCTGGTGGTGTCTGAGGTCCGGTACTTATTCCCAGTTGGACCTTTGGAATGGGGAGACCCATAGTGATGTCTTTCAAGTGCATAACTCTCTTTCCTACCCTGACTCCAGACTCACTACAGAAGGGTATGCAACCCTTTTTGTGGGGACAGCACACAGCCCTTTCAGGTGTCTTAGGTCCTCCCTCCCATCCTGCTCAGGATGACCCATCAGAATGCAGATGGCCACTTAGTCACACTGACCCTTTCTTTCTGTGTGGCTGTCTAGAGGGAATGCACAAAAACAACTGACACCCACTCTAGACGTGTATTCCAGAGACAGGCAGAATGCACCAAATAGTTACAGTAAGAAGATGCCAACTTTCAAAAAGTAAAAACAAGAAGATGATGTACAGAGCGCTGAAACTTTTCAGACACTCATCCCCAGTCATAGATCTGGGTTGAATCCATTAACGTTCTTTAGCTCACTTGGCCACCCCAGTACAGACCCAGCTATATGACTCATCCCCCTCTGTACAGATCATCCTAACTCTTTCAAGACAGCAGCTGAAGTGAGTGACAAACTAGTTGAGAAAACTTTATGAGGATTTGTCAAAATGCGCCAAAGTTATTAGCAAAACAAAAATGATTTTCCTATGGAAACTTGGTCCTAACTATAACTCCCTGTACCTGGAATTTTTTTTAGAAGTTTCTATAAACAATTATGCACTCCACAACACAGATTTCAACACCCTCAAATTACCTCTCAAAAAGAAGCACAGCACAGCCGTCATCCCTGTGACTTTTGGGCAGAGCCATCTCAATGTCAGCATTAACCTTTAACCAGGGCCATTGGAATTATGCAATTTTGCAGATGCGGCATTGTCTGCATACTTAACGAATCGTTAGATGTGTACCATAATCCCTCATCAACTGCATAATATGCAGATTTTTTTTAAAATGCTTCTAGCTCGAATGGATAAAACTTACAGAAAATACGTATTGGCACGAAGTGGAAGACCTTTTGAACAGGTGGATTTGTTCATTTTCTGTTGCTTATTGCTGTATTTATGGATTAAGCAGGTACTAATGAGGTGTAACCTTTGCCTGGATAGTGTTAACCTGTTAAAAAATGACAATATAAGGAAGTATTGCTATCACAAAATGTGCTGTATTTCTCTGCATAATTTGCCTTTTTGACACATAATTTTGCCAACACATCAACAATATTTGGTCCTGACCGACCACATAATTCCAATGGCTCTGTCTTAAAAGTATGGTTGTTTTTGTAAAAGAGTGAGTCCACAAGAATGCAGGGAGAAGGCCAGCAGGATTGCATTCAGATGCAAAGTGCAGATCCTCTGGACCCAGGGGAAAGAGGAAAGATCCATGGATAGCATCAAGGAGATGTGTGGGCTCATTTCTGGTTTGCATATGGACAGAGACAGCTTGTCCGGAGGTATGCCCATGGGGAAGGATGGCGCTATATGGGGGTATAGTTTTTTTAAGGTCCATCATGACCATTAGTGAAGCAGATGCTCTGGCACTGCCACAAGGGTGGAGTGGCCACGGCACCCCACTTATGGCTCTCTTACTATGAAAATGAGGTGGTGGCAGTCGCTTTGCTAGTATTATGTTCCAGGCCATGCTTACTACGCATGGAGCAGGGTCCAAACAAAGAGGGTGGGGGATATGTGGGGATTTATGGCCTAGTGGAGTGGGCAGAGCAGTCAGCTTGCATCGCAGAGCTGTAGGTATCATTGGTGCTGCAGGTACAGTGGCACCAGGGCCCAGCTGTATGAGGTGCTGGTTAAACCTCAGTTATGGCTGTTTTACTTTCCTTCCCTAACGTGCATTGGGGCATAATACACACTTACTGTGGCAGTGTTACTCTGGGCATTGGAGCAATGCCCTAGGGTCGAGGATAACTGGATCAGAGTTGAAGCTATAGTTTGGACATCAGAAAGATTGCAGGGAGGGGATGGGGCAAGATGGGATCCCATGTTTTTACCAAAGGGCAGAGGAGACAGCCCTCTTTATAAGGCAGTTCCTATCTCTGATGAAGCAAATACAGTGGCAACAAGGTCCAGAGATATGAGGGGCCCTCAGTCTCACACTTATGGCTGTCTTTCTCTAAAACAAAAGTGTGAGGAGGCAGATTTTTCTTGCTAGCATTAGGGTGGAGGGCACATTTCCTGACAAAGGAGGACAACACATGGGAGCTTTTTTTTCTGAAAAGGATGAGATGTGGCCTAATGGTGACAGTGGCCATCTTTGAAACTAAGAACCCAGTTCAAAGTCCCTTCATTGGCTCAATATCCTTTGGTTCCAGGTAAATCACTTCATCTCCTTGTGCTTTAACAGAAATGAATCTGCTCTTGTGTAATGTAACTGGTGCTCATGAAGAGTGCTTCAATGATTTTGTGCTATGTTCCTGCTATATAAAATTCAAACGGGATAAAGAGCTTGTTTCAAGGTTGTAGTGATGATCAGGCATGGTGGGGAAGGTGTGAAAGTGGCAGAGTCAATAGCCTACTACTCAGGACTACAGCTGTCAGTAATGCAGCAGGTGCAGTTGCATTGGGGCCCGGCAGCACGAGAGGCTTACAGTGCCCCAATTATGGGGACCAGAATCCTTTGCTCAATAAGGTTTTTGATTGATGAATTTACTATTTTATAAATGTCACTTTTTATTCTTGATTATGAGCTACTGAAGACATTTCCCTGAAATGATTTAATGGGTCCCTATTCCCACGCTTAGCCCTTCTTACTGTCCACATTTTGCCGTATGCTTTGGAGGGGGCCCAACTTCAAAATATTTTGCTTTGGGTGGCTGAGAAAAAAAAGTTAGATGACCTCTGACTTAAGGGGTGCCTTCCTTTCAAACTAACTGTCAGGAAGCCATTTCCTTTTCATCTTAGCAGAGGGATGGGAGCACTGGCCCAAATAACTAATTTGGGGGCCTTTAGAGAACTGCTTGATTTTGTTTGTGCCCCCTCTCTTCTTCTGGTGAGGACCCTGCCCACCCTTGTGGTGACCTCCCCTCCCCCCACATATCTTCTTGTGGACCCTGGTGCTGACCCAGTGGTTCACATCCTTCAGAGAGCTTACTGCCAATTAAGGGCTGCCACAGATCTGAAAACAAAGACTAAACATGTGCTCTTTTGCAGTCATGTTGTACAGCCCATATTAATCCTTAACATCCCTGCACTTCACTGAACCATCACGGGTGCCTTGTAGAAAGAATCAACACATTCACCCAGGTCTGTGATAATTTCTGACTGGCCCTAAACATCTGCCTGTACTTCTCTGGTGTCAAACCATACTTTCTGATCTGGGCTTCCTTCATCCAGAGATACCTTATCTTGTCACACCCATCTAAGGATAGTAGGGTGTCCTTCCCCTCAGCAGAGATATGCTTTTTTAAATTTATTTTTTACATAGTTTTATAAAGCACAAACTTGATCCGAATCGGGTATCAAAGTGCCTTACATAGCACCAGTTGCGTTACACGAGGACATGTGAATTTTGTGTTAGGCATGGGGAGATTACGTGATTTCCCCAGAATCAAAGGATGTTCAGCGTCATTGACGAGACTGAAACCAGTTCCCCAGATTTGAGGTCCAGCTCCTCATTATCATCCCGTTCCTCTTCGTCCTTTAGGCCACAGTTACTGCATCATGAGTTTAAGCACCTTTTGCAGCTCCATCTTCCATGTGAAGCCCTTTGTAGAAAGCACAATCCCCTGCAGAAATACTTGAGCTGGGCCACAGTATAACTCTAAAGTTTGGCCAGCTTAAAATCCAGTTTTGGAGGTGCAGATGCCACTTCTCCAGTCAGAGACAATATTTTGGAGGAAAGAAAATGTCAATCAGGGAAAATTGAAAAAGGTTTGAAATGGTCTTCACTGTGGAGAGTAGTGTTCACCAATTACTATATACTGCACAAATACAAGTCCTATCCTCACCGCTGATCACCATGTTAGAAATTGGGTTTCTGGTGCCAGAGGTATGTACCCTGTCCAAGCAGGAACCACATATCTAGTCAGGGTAAGTCAGAAGCACACTTTAAAATAACTTGTGCTCAACTTCTGGTAGTGAGGCGTAGAGCAATCAGGCTTAAGATGCAATGTGTAAAGTATTTGTGCAACACTTCAACAGTACACAGTGAAAACGCCACAAAAAGACACTGCACCAGTTTAGGAAAATAGCTTATATTTTTATGAATAAAACAAGATTAACCAACAAAAATCTAACAAGTAAAAGTCAAGACATTACATTTCTAATGAATAAACTGTTTTGTAGTGCTTAGCAACAAACAGCGCCAACCTGGGCTATCTGGATTTGCTTGACCAGGTAAAATCCAAAAGTTCAGTCTGACTACAATGGAGAAAAAGCAGAAACATGTCGACCGTTTTTTTCTTAATGCACTTCTTATGATTACATAGAAGGACTTGATGGTTCAAACTAACTTAGCCATCCAAATGTCCATTCTTTCATAGTTTTTAATGGAGTTAGAACTACCCTCATATTAAAGGAGTTTGGGGAGTAGTCCATACTCTTTTTATTCACCCCTGTTATCACAGTCTCATTTTCTTCTTTTCCACACAAGGACCCAATGAAGATACTTGGCTATCAACTTTTGTTGGTGCCTGAGGGTTCTTTTCTCACACTGAGTATCTCTCACTATATCTTCCTACTACTTCTGGTGGTAGCAACTATACTATTATTCCGATTGTTTTAGTTTTGTAGTCACTCTTTTGTTGATTTATGACTACAATGGAGCACAGGTGGGATACAGGGACGAACGTTGGCCTCCTGAACAGTACTTTGGATATGTCTACATGGAAGGGACCAAGGGAGGTGAGGCTTTGTTGTTGAACTGCTGGGCTGAAAATGATGAAGCAGCACAAAGCACTGCATTGACACTAAGCTGCGCAAAGTCAGAGAATCATCGGAAAGTGGAGATGATGTATCACACAAGTGGTGATGCTGTTTTCGCGGTCTGTGCAGTAGCAGTGATGCGTTAGTGTCAAAGGAGATGCTCAGATTCTCGTCGGCACAATGTTATAGATGCATGGATTTTCACAGTAGCAGCACTTTCACCTCACTTTCAAGAGCCCAGGACTGGATTGGCACCACTAGGCAGAGCAGAGCTCATAGCAGACGGAGTCCAGGTGCTATCTGTAGGTTGAAAAGAGAAGTCTTTGATATCCATGAGACTTCAGAACACAAGAGGCAAGCCAGCAAAACACAGGATGCAAGCCAACAGCCCTTGGAGATGCTTAGACTCTGGGATGGTAGAGATGCAGGTCCATTCCTTCTCACTGCCAGGCATGAGCGCAGCACACCAACACAACAAAGCAGTTCAGGAGAATGTCAATCCCTCAAGCAGCACAGCAGTCCTTCTTCCTGGTAAAATAGCCTCAGTTCCAGAAGTGTTCTGTGTTGATGATGTCAGAGATCCAGTACTTATCCTTACTTGGGCCTTTGAAGAGGGGAGACATCAAAGAGATGCCTTTAAAATGCACAGGTCCCTTTCTTTCCTGCCCTGGCTCCAGATTCACTACAGGGGGTATGCAACCTTTTCTGTGATGTTCAGCTGAAAGTGTCAGCTCCTCAATTTTGTCCTGCCCAAAATGACCCTTCAGGATGCGGGTAGCCACTCAGTCACTCCTACCCTTCCTTTGTATCTGGCTGTCTGGAGGGAATGCACAAAACCATCTGTTATCCATCTCATATGTGCATTTTAGAGACAGGCAGAAGGCACCAATGGTTATAATAAGAAAATCCCATATTTCTAAAAGTGCAAAAAGATCAGATGATGGACAGAATGCTGAATTAATCAAACAGTCAACCCCAGTCACAGATCTGGGTTAAATCCATCTTTTTTTGCACGCCAACCCTGCTCCACATGGTAAGAGTCCAGCCTGAATTGACAGCAGAGGTCTTTCCTGGTCCAGAAACAAGCATCTTGGGACCTGTTTCGGGCTAACAACCCTTGAATCTGGTGGTGTAGCGATCACAAGACCCATGTCTGGGCATGCCCTTACCACTTAGGGCGACAAATGCAAAAAGAACAAATGATGGACGGAAGGCTGAATTAATCAACCATTTCTAAAAGTGACATTTTCAAAATTACAATTTAAAATCCAACTTTAACATAGATTGTGTTTTAAATTGTGATTCCAGAGACACCAAATTTGGGGATCCTATCTCTTTCCAATTGGAAATTACACCAATGGGATAGATAGGTCCTGTAGTAGTGAAAAACACATTTAACAGTATGTCACTACCAGTACATATGAAACTGAAAAGTACATTTCCTACTTTTTATATACACTGCACCCTGCCCAAAGGCTGCCCGTGGCTGCCTTAGGGGTGTCCTATATGTAATAAGAAGGAAGGTTTGGGGCTGACAAGTAGGTTAACTTGCTAGGTCATCAAGGTAGTTTAGAACTGCACACACAGCCTCTGCAGTGGCAGGCCCGAGACATTGTTAAAGAGGTACTTAAGTGGGTGGCTCAATCAGTGACTCAGGTTCACTAGTAGCGTTTAATTTACACTTCAGCAACAACAGTAAAAACAGGAGGTCTGAAGACAAAAATTCAGGGGAAACCACAGCAATGATGACATGTCTAACACATTATTCTGCCAGAAAGGTTAATCTAGAGCTAATGATAAGAAATTTGATAAAATTTGTTCTCCAGCAGTTGACAACCCCTGACACAGACAACTTGCTTCCACCTCAGACTCGAACGCTAGGGGTTTGAGATTAATATAATAGTCAATGCAGCACACATTCATAGAGGTTATATGGAGGTATCCCTTTACAATTTTTCTTTGATATAGGTCTCGTGAGGTGCGGGGGGAAGGAAGGTGGGAATAATATTATGGTTATGGTTTATACATTTTTCTTACATATGTTTTCGTACGCAAAACTGGTGTAATTGTCTCTAGCATACTTGCATCAAAATTACTTGTAATCATGCATAATTATGTGAGAAGTGTAATCAAGCAGTTGGCACTATTTTCCTAGTGCACAAGGCACACATGCATCCAAAATGGGCCTGAGGATGCATTTTGTGATAGGAAAAAAGCACTAAATGCTACAGGACATGAACAGCAATAGCCAGAAGCCTTTCACTCTCTCTTGGATCATTGTTCTTGTGCCCCCATGGCAGGAATTTTGTCCGAAATAAGTTTTTGTCACTGAAGGTGGCATAGTCGTGTAATTACAGTAATTTCTCATCACAATAGTAATGGTAGTTATAGAAATGACTCTGATTACTTCAGAATAATTCAAATTTAACACAGGCCT
Organism: Lissotriton helveticus; assembly: GCF_964261635.1. Lineage (NCBI taxonomy): Eukaryota > Metazoa > Chordata > Amphibia > Caudata > Salamandridae > Lissotriton > Lissotriton helveticus. The sequence continues at coordinate 867,397,783 of NC_136057.1, read as the reverse complement.
AAAAGTATTGTGCTGCTAGACATAAAGTAAATGAGATTGCATGAACAAGAGTTGGCTTGCAAGGAGATGCAGGGAGCACCGCACAAAATCACACACAAAACTTCTGGACACATTCCTTCAATTATATGAAGGAAAAGGGAGTTGTACCAACTTAGTGTTCATTCTGTTCACGAGGATACATATGTCATGTCACATGTATATTTGTGTTATGAAATTGAATAAAATATGTTATATGAAAACAATTTTTGAAAAAGTATTACATTGTAAAACATGATTCTTTTCTATATAATTAATAATAAATAATTTAGAAAAGCATCCTACATAAGGACAATATTAAAAAAAGCACTTACAATGCAATAGACCTCGCAATTGTGAGATTTTGAGATATTGGCATTGTAAATGGCAATACCTTTTACAATATTAAAAGGCATTGTCATTTACAATATCAAATAGGTCAAACTTCGGCAAAAGCAAGACCTATTGTATTGCAGAGCGTGGTGTCCCTAAAGCAGGCACCGTGCTCACTATTAAAGTTTGAAAAATAAAAAAAGGAAACAGAGCGCAGTGTCCCTGAAGCAAGCGTTGGAGAACTTGGCCTTATGGGCCGAGCGGCGCAGGGCATGCCTGTAATCTCCGGGTTCACCTGCCTTGTCAGACAGAGACACGAGACACTCTTTTAGGCGTAGAAAATTAGGTTTATTAGCTGCAGCTAAGCACAGTTGTCCAAGAAGGACACCAATGGTAGGTTCTCAGGAGACTGCCACTTCATTCCGTGGCGCACAATATTTTATGTCATACATATTTACAATGTCTACTCCCAAAACATACAAAACTGACAAATAGGAAAAGTTTGAAAACAAGCTATCAAGTATCTTGTATACGCCCTTCTTTCAGACCCCGTGTTCTCCCCTCCCCTCAAGTTAATCAATGCTAGTGCATGTAATTCAATTTGCAGGTGGCAGGACGTTTTTGCGAGCCTCAAAGGATAGTTGTGTAATAGGAGAATACACAGAGAGAATAGTGAAGGCCAGTCAAATAAGATAAAGTAAAGGAAGAATGGTGAGACCCAAACAGTCAACTAAGACAAGATTCCATCAGTCTAGACAAGGATTAACTAACTCGGCCAGACCCTGACGACACCCTTCTGAACTAGGTCATACACAATAGCCAACAGAGCTCTTTCACCATCGTTAGAAATCTTATACTGAGGAATACGTGGCAATTGAACATCAGGTTTAACAGTAATCACGTAAGGTGAAATCTTGTGCAAACCAACATCATTCGGACCCGTGGCCCAAAGAGTAGCAGGAAGTGAATGCAATTCAAGTGGTAGTTGATCCTTAGACAAATACATAGGAGAGACCAATTTATCCCCCAAAGTAAGATGTACACCAGAGGGGGAACAATACAACGTTGCATATAGACGTTTCAATAAATCCAAACCCAACAAATTCTCACCACAACCAGTCGTTAAAATGAGCGGGGCTTCCAAATCATAAGGACCAATAGAGATGGGCAAAGGGCAAAAAACTGGGTTGCTAACTGGGGGCGCCAGAGAATCCTACAGAAACATTTGTTACGCCAGACAAAGGTGCCCCAGGGAGTTTGGAGTGAATAATAGAACTTCTCATCGCACCAGTATCCAAAAGAAATGGCTCTGAAACACCCAATGCAACAACGCTAACATAAGGCCCATCCTGATCCACTGGGACTGATACCACTCCCTTGCTTTGTCTACGGCTGTCCTAGCTAGTATGAAAATCAGGATTTTCGTTCTCAATACAATAATCGTCATTGTAATGTTGTGCAGTCTGAGAATTCTGCTGATCAAAATAATTCATAGTATTCTGAGGGGGAAAGGAACGCTGTCCTTGAGTCAACGCACCTCGCCCTCTACCCCTAGGTGTTGACTGAAAACCACCACGGCCTTGTGGCCCTGATAGTCCACCGGTTCGCTACAATAAAACCGGACAATTATTCTTAAAATGACCTTCCTCTTTACAATAGGCACTTTGATTAGGACGCAACAAAGGTCGCGGAACAAAAGGTGCAGGTTTCTGTAATAGTCTCTGAAACTGTGGAGGCTGTTGCAACTGACGCTGAGGGGGATAAGCTTGTTGCAAAAGAGCCTTCGTTTTCAACTATTTAGTCTTTTTCTCTACTTTATCCTTTTCTTCCTTATCCCTATTCTCGTAGTACTGAGCAGTAGCTAATATCTGTGCAGACGAAGAAACGGCCCATGAACTCTCAGAGTCTTTGAATTTATGCAATAATTCTGGAAGTAAATTAAATACAAATGTATCCACGAATAATCGCTGTCCACCCTCAGTACTCATATCCTGACCACTATGGTCTATGAACGTCTCCTCGAAACGAGTTAAGAAATCGGAGACACTCTCGTCTTTCTTCTGTTTACACGCGGCTAACTTATCCCAATTAATTCGAAGAGCTGGCATCATTGTTTTCATCAAAGCTATTATTCTACCAGGAAGTTCTGTAATCAAATCATCGGGTTTAGCACCACCTACTTGTGCTGTATCTGCAGCAGTTATAGCAGCCCAATTACCACCTAAAGCTTGGTCGTGGTCTTCCCTACGAATCCGAGCCCATAATGCTTGAGGGACTACATTTCCCATCAGCAAATCAATATCTGCTAAATTCATAATACACGCATCAACAGTCTGGCACAGCTCCTTATAATACCCAGCAGGATTCTTACGAGGGTCCGGTAGAGACTGTTTAAGTGCCAAGACCTCAGATCGTTTCCAGGGAACATGTACCCATATACGCTGGAAATGAGCAGGAATAGCCAGATTAGCACCCTGAGTTGGTACCGCATCTCTCCATATTGGAGGAACTTCTCGCATAGGATAGTGTTTCATTTTACGCCGAACCACAGGATCAGGTTCGAGAGAAGCTTGAGAAAAGAAGGACGACCTAAAAGTGATAAGTGTTCGAACAGCATCCTCGACATCGGAACCCACAATAAGTCCTTTATCAAATTTAGCCTGTATATCAAACAAACCCTGAGGAGGTAAATCCAAATCCATATCACCCCATCCTTTAACAAGAATATTACACATAGCATTAAAAACATATCTCTGCGTAGGCACATTCCACTGAAGAAAAGTATCCAGGATATCGTGCACATTGTACTGTGGACCACTCATGATCCAATTGTGAGCGAGAGAGTCTAACCTAATTTGCTCGTCAGTATCCGGAATTTTACTACGTGATTGTCTTCGGGACGAAACAGGAGTCAAATTAAGAGACCCGAAGAAAGGTAACAAAAGACCGGAAACAGTATCAACTAATCGTTGACGAGCCGTAGGAGAATCTGACAATAAGACCGGAGACAACGTGTTGAGCACAGCAGGAGAAGAACTGTCAGTGGTAAAAGAAACTGACGGTAAAGGAGACTGAGGTACAGAAGTCGGTGGCGAAGGAGGTGGAGGTGGAATTACTGGAAGAGGCAATTGTGGAAGAACCGGAACAACTGGTTGAACAACAGGTTGCTGAACAACAGGTTGTAATGGGGGTGCATTAGCACCCAATACATAAGGTGGAGGTAATTTCAACAAATGAGACATTAAAGGATCTTCGTCAAGATCTTTACTCTTTGTGGAAGGAGGCAACACAGGATAACATCTATCCATAGCCATACGATGCTGTCTTTCTGAGATTTCAATCATTTGATCAGTCTCATTATTCTTAAACTGTTGGGCAGCTTGTAGAATCGTCATATCCTGCGCTTTCTTATCTCTTTTTGCCTGTTTAATTTCTTTTTGTTTGGCTTCCTTACGACATAGGCGAAAAGAGTCAAACATTGCCGGCCGGGCTTTCCTTTTAAACAAAATTACTTCTAAGTTATCTAATATGTCAGGCTCAAAACTACCATTTTGTAGCCACTGCAGAACACCATCTTTCTTTGTATATCGAATGCATGTTTCATTAAAAATAATAGGGCCAAGACCATGTTTCGAATAGAGCTCATAAGTGGGAGTTCCAACCGGAGGAATTGGACAAGAGTCCTCTAGCCGGGAATCCCTAGTACAATTAAAACAGCAAAATTTCTTAAACTTACTAAGCCCAGGCATTTCGTAACAGACTGGACTGTTCACAAACTTCAAGGGGTTTAAGGCAATTATCACAGCACAAACGTACTTACCCCTTGGCTTCGACTAATGCATGAGTCGAATAACAAAAACAAAACAAAAGAGTGGGCGCTACCCACGAATACTTAACTAAATATTTTCTCACGCCAACAGGTGTCCGTCTAACGTCTCGCGATACCAATCATCACCAGAGGGCCAAGGCAGGGCGACTGTCAGGGCAGCAGCTGTCTGCAGCCGTCGGAAAGGAGTAGCCACGCTGCAAAAGACCTTCGGTCCACTTTCGACATACAGGGGTCGCTTGACCTGGTTCGCGAATCCTCCAAAATTTTCTTGCGAGGCTCCTCATGACCTTCGAGCTGAACCTCTACCACTGAAGTCGCCCACACATTGGGCGCCAGTTGGAGAACTTGGCCTTATGGGCCCGAGCCGCTCAGGGCACGCCTGTAATCTTTGGGTTCACCTGCCTTGTCAGACAGAGACACAAGACACTCTGTTAGGCGTAGAAAATCAGGTTTATTAGCTACATCTAAGCACAGTTGTCCAAGAAGTACACCAATGGTAGGTTCTCAGGAGACTGCCACTTCCTTCCGTGGCGCACAATCTTTTATGTCATACATATTTACAATGTCTACTCCCAAAACATACAAAACTGACAAATAGGAAAAGTTTGAAAACAAGCTATCAAGTATCTTGTATACGCCCTTCTTTCAGACCCCGTGTTCTCCCCTCCCCTCAAGTTAATCAATGCTGGTGCATGTCATTCTATTTGCAGGTGGCAGGACATATTTGCGAGCCTCAAAGGATAGTTGTGTAATAGGAGAATACACAGAGAGAATAGTGAAGGCCAGTCAAATAAGATAAAATAAAGGAAGAATGGTGAGACCCAAACAGTCAACTAAGACAAGGATCAATCAGTCTAGATAAGGATTAACTAACTCGGCCAGACCCTGACATCGGTTTCACAAATAAGGACAAACGGTTACTTTTTGACAGGAGAGACGAGCAGCTGGAAAGGCAAAAACGCTATGTTCGCCGTGCTGCCTGAGTGAGGGCAACACAAAATGGCGGCTGTCACAAAATGGCGGTTGACTACGAAGCGAAGTTGAGAATCACAAAGCCTCAGCGTTGCGCTCATTATTAAAGTTTTAAAAAAAAATGAAACTGAGCACGGTGTACCTAAAGTAAGTACCGCACTCAGCATGCAAGTTTATTTATTTATGTTTTTTTACAACTGAAAAAAGCACTGTGTCCCTGAAGCAGACGTCGTGTTCTTCTTAAAAGTAACTTCTTTTTAAAAAAGTGTCGCTATTGTACTTTGAGTGCAGTGTAGGAGGGGGCTTTCACCTTTAAAGTAAGAGCAGCATAGTGCTCCATACGAAAAGCGATCACTATTGTCCTGTGTGGGTGCGCTGAAAATACAAAAAGCAGCCGCCATCGTCCCCATTAGTCAATAAACAAAATAGTGCTCATCGACCTACAACGCAGATTGTGTAACAAGCCAAGTAAAAGTTCCAGTTGTTATGGGAGGTAACAAATTCAGACAAGGCGGTACCAAGAAGGGACTAACAAGCCTATTTACAAATCAGAAGCCAGCATTTACGAAGGACAATGACACAAGCCAGTAAAAAATATGGGCGAAGAGTGGGTGGGGCTTCAAAGCCATACTCCACTACTGCATGCCTCACATGGCTCAATCTAAAACATTAGTTACGAGAAGTGTAGAATCTCCCCAGTAGCAGATTTATGATAATCAACATAATTGCCGTTTTTATAACCCTAAACAAAAACAAATGTAATTTGTAAATTCAGCTCTACTGCAGGTGTAGAAGGAATATTCAATCACATATACCATAAACAGCATATCATTACTGAGATTTAATAATCATGAACTCTGAATGCCATTTATTATACACCAGTTGAGAGGTATCAGAAGATAATGACATTTTGTATTCTCTCTAAGGAATGTAAAACTTTGAGCCTCTAGATATTCCTCCTTGAAACAGATTTTCTCTGGGAAATAAGGGCACTGCTTGACTGCGAACCAAAGCAGCACTGGCAACAACAGAATAGGGCTTGCCTTTTGGACATAAGGGATTTGCTAATACCTTTTAGCCATGCTGTACAGCATCCCCAATGTCCTTACACACCTGAATAATAAAGTTGGAAAGCGCATTTACTCTGAAGATTTTTACAAGAGAAAATATATATGTGATAAGGGATTTTAAAGATGAGGATACGGGGAAAAATAGGAAATCAATAAATGCGAACTTTAGAACTTAAGATTAGAATGTGCAATAAAGTAAGAATGAAATAAACAAAAAATAAATTTTCAAATGTGCTGTAACTAAGAGTAGGGATAGGGTCGGTGAAGTTGTTGGAGATTTAGGGGCATATTCACAAGGAGCTATCACCGAATTAACGGCTCTTTATCGCAGCCAAAGTCGTGATAAATTTACCTCCCCATTCACAAGCAGGTGCTAACAACCCACAGCACCAGTTTTCCCGCGATACCAGATGCAAAAAACATTGCCACAGAGGACCCCCACAACTATCGCTAATGTGATGCAGAGTAGGCGTTCCCATGCAAAAACCTGCGACAACACCACATCTCAACATTCACAACGACCTGAAAGATCAGCGATAAGAACACAAAACACGCAATAAGGTGCATTAGCGGCAGGAAATTTTCACCTGCTTTGACCTGGTGTAAAGTCGGACAGCAGCCTGCGCCACAATAGGGAGCCCAGCCCAGGGCGTCAATGGAAGGGCAACAGATGCCATGGAGCAACTGATTATGCCCACCAGACACCCAAGAGGGCCACAACACCCACCGCCACCACACCCAGGACCGCCCCTCAGGCCCTCTGCCAGGCAAAGACATGCCAAATCAGCTACACCTAAACATGTACCAAATAATCCGCCTGATGTCGCACAATCATAACTGGTGACATGAATGTGTCGGCACAGAAATGACCATCACACATTCACTATCGAAGCAAACAATTAAACTTTATTGAAACAGCACAGAAATCAAATTAAGACACAGGGCGGCTCTCCTCAACACATTCCGTAGGTCACAGCCTGCAAGACAAAAAACATGATGAGAAGGAGTGTGCAGCGCACATCAAAGGACAGAGGGAGAGCGAAGGAGCGAGAGAGAAGAAGAGAGGAGGAGAGAGAGAGAGAGAGAGTAGGAGAGGGGGAGAGAGAGAGAGAGAGAGAGAGAGAATACACGAGGGGGAGAGAGAAAGAGAGAAGAGAGATGGAGAGAGAAAGAGCCGACCCTGCGCACCCAGGCCACACAGCTCACCTGCTGCCACCGGTGTGTCTCCAACCACTTGCTGGTACGTATAGCAGCACACCAGGTCCCACATCTGAGAAAGAGCCGTCATCTGAAACAGAGTCCAGAGACATGACTGGCACAGTACACACACTTTTAAAAGACAGCATCGACCACCCCCCCCCCATGCACACCCAGGCAGAGGCATCCCAGCCCCTCCCGCCACCCATCGGTGCATGCCCACTTATGCACACCCAGGCAGAGGCATCCCAGCCCCTCCCGCTGCCCATCGGAACATGCCCGCTTATGCACAACCAGGCAGAGGCATCCCATCCCCTCAGTGTACCCTACGTCACGGTCACGTGGTGGGGTGCCTGTGCCAGCCGCAATGCAGCGTCTGCAACAAACCCTGTCCAACCCCAGTTCGCACCACTTTGTGGTAGACCTGTGCAGGCTGCAACGCAGTGATTGCCACAAATCCTGTGCAATCCCAGTCAGCGCCACATGGTGGCAGGCCCGTGCAGGCCTCAAGGCCTCAGGCCCGCAATCCAGTCACCACAGGCAGAGGGGTATGTGACGTCGTCAGCCCCTTATATTTGCGGGGTCACATGGCCTGTGATGCCTGTGCCGGGTGGGTATGGTGTGTGTGCAAGCTGCCCCTCAGGGAGTGGCTGTGACATGCTGACATCTAGACCAGTGACCTGCACACCACCATCGAGTACGACTGCGATGGGTAGCAATGAGGCCCCCCCTGGGAGCATGAGCGGAGTTGTCTGGCCTGCCATACACTGATACAGGGCAGGGCTTGCAAAAATGGCTCATGGGGGCTGGGCGTGGTTCTGTCCATGCTTGGACAACAAAGTGGCTGATGCATGTGTCCCTGTTGTGGTGTTCACGGGACCAGTGACACAAATTGCCATGTTGCACCCTCTGATTGACGCAAGGGAGATCACTGTCCCTACATTCATCCACACATACATACATACATGAGTAAAGACATGACACAGTAGTGCGTCACTGGATGTTTTTGCACATCCAGTGCTTTTCCGCAGCTGGAGCGGTACAGGGCACTGCTGAATACACCACAAGTACTACGGAAGAGGAGGGGTGCAGTCCGCAGTCTGGTCGCCTTGTCATTGGTTATCAAACAGGATGAGGCGGTCCATGTCTCTGTCCAAGGTGAGTGCATAGGGGGTCAGTGGAAGGTCATGAGGCCACGTGCAGGACCACCCAGGAACAGGCCAGGTGGCAGAAATAAACGCTACTGAGCCCTTCTGATCACAAGCCCATCCACGTCCTCGTCGCCGGATATGTATCCTGCCCCACCTGGGGGTGTTGCTGTACTGGCTGCAGCACAGGGAGGCACTGACACCTCAAGTGCCGGAGTGGTTTGGCCTGCTGCACAGGGAGGCACTGACACCTTAGGTGCCGGAGTGGTTAGGCCTGCTGCACAGGGTGGCATGGCCACACCAGCAGGCGGAGATGTGGATGGTGTGGGGGCAGCAGAATTCAACATCGCCACACCTTGTGGCAGCAATGCCCTGATGAGGATCTGTGGGGCATGGTAGATCCCAGCTACATTCCATTGATGTTCTGTGGTGGCTGCCATCCTTTCTGCCTCTATCCGCACCATGTCCTCCATGAGCCTCCTCATCTGTGGCAGCTCACGGCTGGTATCGCTGTAGCCACTCTGAGCGCACAGGTGTTCTTCTCTCCACGTCATGACTCCAGCGGTGTCAGTCAGGGCTCGTTGGAGAACATATAGCGGGGATTCACACCCAAGGATGGCGTCAAGTTTGGTTGCCATGTTTCTGAAGCCCAGCCGCACCTGCTCTGCGGTTTTCCTCGGGCACTGCAGCACAAGGACTTGGAAGGCCATGTGTTGTTCCTGGGTATCTTGAGGGGGTGCCGGGCTGTGGGTGCCTCCTGCTGGGTGCTTTGGGTAGTGGGTGGGGTCTCCTCGATGCAGCTGGCCTGCCCTGATCCCGGAGGTGAGTTGCGGATGTTGTCCATGATGTCTTGGATGCCTTGGGTGTCGATACTGTGGTTGTCCTCCTCTTCATCGGTGAAGAGTGGCTGGGACTGCTCTGCAGGAGGTGTGGACTGTGACCCTGTGATGTGAAGGGGAGATGGTGTATTACAATGTGTCCACATGTGTGTAGCCGCATGGTACATGTTGACATTCACACAGCATGGCATGGTGCATTGTGACAGTCTGTAGATCTGGGCGAGGACCCAGAGTCATTGTGGGTGTGCACTGTGCTCTGCTTGATTGTGCATGTGTGCCATTGTGCCCATCTCCACCCATCACCCCAGTACCTGGTGGTCACTCACCCTGTTGCAGTTATGTTGTGTCCTGTCGAGCAGTGTCCGATCCCCCAACTCTGGACACAGTCTCCACACTGATGACTGTCGACACCAGCTCCTCCATGTCATCCAGCTCGAGTTGTGGCGCTGGGCCCCCACCGCCACATCTGTGTTGCTGCCTTTGGGTTGCGGGAGAGTTTCTCCTAGTTCCGCCACTTGATATCATTCCATTGCCTCTTGACCTCGTCCATTGTTCTCTTGTGCTCCTCAATGGCATTCACCTTGTCCACGATGTCCCGCCATATTCCGTTTTTGGTCCCCAATGACACGTTGGAGGTGACGAACAGTTGTTGATGGTGTTCCATCACCTCCGTGACTATGATCCTGTTCGCTTCCAGACTGAACTTCGTCTTCCTCTTCTTCTTGGCCTTGCCCTTTCCTGTCCCTGAGGTCCCAGGCTGGTCGTCCGGGGTGATTGTGAGGTTGTGCTTGTACTCTACGCCTGCTCCGGCTGCCTCCATGGTGCTCGAGTGTTGGTCAGTTTGTGTTTGGGTGTTTTTTCTACTTTTATTGTGATTTTTCCCACCTGCCAGGTGCGTGTTGCAGGCCTGGCGCTGCTTATCACTGGTATCCTCATTGCGCTTGGGCCCATCGCAGGTTTTTTGGTGTTGTGGTTTGTGTTTTTGTCTCCATGGAGGTGGTTGTATGGTAGACATTGTCCGCGGTTTCAGCTGACTACCGCATGCTACCGCCGTGTTGTTAATTCCACGTTGATGGGTTATTTTGGCACGATGGGCTGCGATGTTGAAAGTCGCGTTACACTACTCTTTCGGTAGTTATAAAACGTTCATGTGAATATACCCCTCAGTGGTAAAAACAACACTGGTATTTTCAAGATAGACGTTGTAGTGATGTATAGTAGACATTGTAGGGACATACAGCTGTCCTTACACACCCCTGCCATTCAAGGCCTGTTCCCTTCATTTTCCACCCTAGAAAGGGATGTATTCCTCCTGCCCTTGTCAGGAGTACATTTCCGATATTTTCCAAACTACGAAATTATCAGATAGGAAGGGCTTCTTGCCATTCTTGTAATCGTTTTACCACTTCCCACAGCTGTGAGTAGGTTTAATCACTTCAAGTTTTAAAGAATGCAAAACGAAATTTTGAGAATTCCAAAAGTAGCTTTGCACTATTTGCATATGCAAGCCAATTGCACGCCTGAAAAGTGCTTTGTGTTTCGAGCCTCACCTGCACGTGTAGTGCAATTAACAATACATTTGTAGAAGGAGGTCGCCTAAACAGCAAGGTCAAAGGAAAAATGTATCCCGTCAATTAGTGCTACCTAGCAGCCTAACCTCTGCTGAATCTTTTCCTCTGCAATATTGTTTAAGATTGATTGACATGTTTTGAAGCATATCTTTGTACAAGACAAACTGAGAAGTTGAATGAAACATTCCTTTAAAATGTAGCAGGGCTCTTGGTATGTGAGTGGAGAGGGCTTTTCATACCTTACTCTTACTCACTGTAGATTTAAAGTGAAAATTATATTTGTTGACCGTTCAATTAGAAAAATAGAATTTTTAATCATGAATCTGAAAATAATTACCGTTTTGGGTGAATTAGCTGCATCTAAAGGTGATGCAGACATATTTGCTAAACTCTCTAAAAATCCTGGCATTTTCAAAACTGTGTATTTTTAAAAAACAAAAATTGCACAAAGAAAACTGGGCACATTTATAGTGAAAACAAATCAAATGTATTTCACTGTGAAATATTATTGCATATGCAGCACAGAACAGCCATGGAAATATGAAAATGCAACTATAGTCACAGGAAACGCTTTAAAAGCTGGGACTGCAAAAGGCTTCTTAGTTTTCTTCCTTCTTAAATCCCCTTGCCAAGAACTGGTGCTGGATTAAGTATTCAACGCCGTGAGATTAAATGTGTATATCTCTGTAGCTGCCATGGCGCTCAGCTCCTCATAATCACTGCCATAAGCTTTCCGAGGAGGTGGATCAAAGCCGTATTCCCGTGCGGGTATCCGATAATAAAGGCCAAAGCTAAAGCAAACTCTCATCACTTTTGCATTTATCTTTAAGCCACTAGATGAAGACTAAACAGGAATGTGCCCACAGATAAGGTCAGCGTTAAAGCCACTTTAAACTTCTGTAATACTAGGAGTACCGCGGTACCAGGGGCGTTTGAAGCACGATTGACTTCAGACCGCGTATAATATAGATGTAAAGAGCTTTGAATGCAATACTTTAGCTTTCTAAGGCAAATACAACACGTATAAAAGGCAAGGTGTAGAGAAATTTAGGCCTGGTGGTTTATGCAGTGATTTCTTTAAAAGAATCTAATTTCCTTGGATGTTTGAAAGCATCAGGTTATTCCGACTCACAGAGTGAACTCTTCCTCTGTCTCCATCCCAGAAGGCATCCGACTTACAGTGGAACCCAACAAGAAGCGGCAGGGACGGTAGATTTTCTGAAAAGTAAATCGATATGAATAATTGACTGAGATTTTGGGCTTAGAAAGAAAGTTCTATATTCCCTAACAAACGAACGGGTTCACGGCCAGTGGATGGCGCAACACTGCCAGTGATGTAAAAAGAGCGAATGATAGGCCCTAAAGCAAGCAAGGAAAATGGGTCTCCTGAACTAGTGTTGAGCAGTGGAAAAATGTCAAATGGAGTGAATTGGCACCGCACACTCCTGCATTGTTGCCACACACATGGATGGACACTTAACAGGTACAAGAAATGTTGCAGTAGTGCACATTCTTCAAAAAAGAAGGTGACTACAGAATGTTCAGCAGCAGATCAAGCATGAATGTATGAGTTACAACGAATTCCGTTGCAACGCATGCCTTTACCACGCATGCGTTACAACGGAATTCGTTTTCCACGCATAACCTTTACCTCGAATATTTGCGTGGTGACATCATACGTCGTTAAGAGGAAACGGATTTTTTTTTCCGATTTCTCTTAAACGACGCTGATTATCTTCATATCCCGACGTGCCTTCTGGTGAGTTTTATTTTTGGGGGGGAGACCCCCCCCAAGCCTCCCAATTTTTTACTTTTTACCTTTACCACATATGCCTTTACTACAAATCTCGTAGTAAAGGTATGCGTGGTAAAGGCTTTAGTGGTAACCACGCATGCGTTGTACTGCATGCGTGGTTAAGGATTTCGTGGAAACGGCTTCGTTGTAATGGCCGTTTCCCATCAAGCGTCCCTCAAATACTCGGAATATTAATGGCACAGGAAGCAGCAGTCATCTTCTCCCCACCACCTCACATACACACCACATACAGCAGGTACAGGGACACTATGAGCTCCAGTCAAATACAGAGGACAGTAACAACATACACAGAAATAGTGCATGCTTCCATCACAGTATGTCTGTAATCGTGCATGACAGGTGGTGCATGTATGTGGTGTATGTATGTGTGTTATGGAACGCATCGGAGTTATGTATGTCAATATGATGTGTATTGGTGCTATATTCAGGGGCATATTTAAAAAAGGAAGTCGCGAAGTGAGGCGTTAGCCTTCCTGGCTTAACGCCTCACTCCGTCACTTGAGAAAAGAGGGCTGCACCATATTTACAAGAATGTGGTGCAGCCCTGCGTTTCCCCATGCTCTGGTGCTACACTTAGCAGCCTAGCACCAACGCAGTCACCCTTGCACCATAGTGCAAAGGTGTCTGCGTGCAGGGTAAGATTGTTTATGTGCAGGAAGGTCCCCGTTCCTGCACCTAAACAATCTTTAAATGCCATTTTGTAACATATTTGTGTGCTGCTTAATGCATCACACACAGAAGCTGGAAAATGACATTTTAAAAAAATGATTGTTTATGTGCATGTAGGGGGCCTTCCTGTACATAAACAATCATTGGCCTTTTGCTGTTTTCATGTGTGTGGCACAACCAGCACACATGAATACAGCAAAAACTAGGAGAAATTAAAAATCTCTCTTCGCTGCGCCAGGGTATGGCCAGGTTCTCCCTGGTCTTAATTCTGGCACTGTCTCCTACTTATGCCTCCCTTGTAAAAAGGGGGCAGCTTCAGAGTCAATGGGTGTTGAGGTGGAATGCCCACAGCAACACCCATTGCCCTCCCCTTTTACGTTAAGCATAGTGTGAAAGGGGCCTTATTTACTTTTTTTTAATTTTTTTTATTGAACTCAATCCAGACAGGTACATAACAGAGCAATGAAAAGAAAAGAAAGGAAGCATATTCAAAAGAATACAGAATCAAGACATAAACCATGATAATTATAAACCTAATCATAGTGATATTCATATGCATATTAAAGGTTTCTCATTAATATAAAGAAGGAACAATAAAATAATAGAATAAAACAAAATTAAGTACAATAGGTAATACAAGACCTTGATACATCAGAGATTTCAACCAATAATTCACAAAATATATTATTTCAGCTAACAAGAATTTTTAAAGGATAATACCCTATTGCATATATTGTTGTTTATATGTTACCTTCCGTCCCATCAAAGTAAATCTAGTTAAATGCATTTAATCCTGTTTTCCAGCTCAACACTGGAGACCAAATTGATTCTCCCATTCTTTTCCATTTAAACCCTCTTGTAGAATATATTGCTCTCTCGAAGCTGAAAACAGCTAAAAAACGAGCCAGCCACATCTGGAAGCTTGGTGGTTCAGTTTCTTTCCAGCGGGCTGACAAAATAATTCTGAGTACCGCCGTACCTATAAATAATAAATTTTGCTCGTTCTTTGATAAAGCGATCGATGAATCATGTCCTAAAATAAACAATGAGTCTGTTTCTGGAAGTTTATGGCCAAACAGCACCTCCCAATACACCGCAATGATATGTTTGATTTGAACAAGTTTGGGGCAGCTACTAAACATATGTATTAAATTAGCTGGTCCTTGTGTACATCTTGGGCATAAATCATTTTCCCTTCTACCCCAAGAATATAATTTAGCGGGTGTATAATAGAGACCAAATATGGTTTTATATGTTTGAGCTTTAAGGTTGCTAGCTCTAAAAAGTCTTTGGCTCAACTCTAAACTTTTATATATATCAACATTGGGATTGCTGAGTTTGTCTGCCCAACTAGATTCAATTTTTTCCAAATCATCTTGTACATTAGTAAGGAGAAGATTATATATACCACCAATTCTTGTATAGGATCTATTGATAGCCTCAAAAAGTTCTATTTTCTGTAGTTCGAGGGTAGGTCTCTTAGCCTTGAGGATTGGATATATTTGTACATATTTAATAGAGTCCCCATTAGAGAGATGATATTTATCCTTAACATCTAAGAAAGTAGTTTCTAACTCATGTACAAGGAAATCTTTAACACGCAGAATTCCAAGTCTCTGCCATTTCCTTGCTATAATATCATTTGAAAATGGCTGGGTCGCCTTTGTATACCACAAAGAGGTATACCTATTCCATTTAGAAATGTGCAAGTGTTTAGTAACTTTGCCCCAAACTTTTAATGCCCCATTTATGATTTCATATTTCCGATCATTATTGTAATCTCGTGCCTCAGTCTGTTGTAAAAACAACCCATTAGCCTTCTCCCCTAATAATAACTCATATATTGATGGTGGAATATTATTATCAGGGGTTAGTACCCTTACGTTGGAGCTAATCAATGGGGTCATTTGTTTAAGAAGTGCAGCCCAGTGATACAGACTAATATTAGGTATTGCCAACCCACCTCTTTCACTAGGTAAGGACATTAACTTATGAGACCTTCGGATTTTTCCATGTTGCCAAATGAACTTAATCATAAGGGTTTCAAGGGATTTTAAAATCTTAGGATCTATAGCGAGTGGAATTGCTCGAAACAAGTAAAGGCATCTAGGAAGTATGTTCATTTTAAGGAAATTAGCCCGCCCTATAATGGACAAGTTGAGCCCGTTTACTCTATCCAGATCTTTGGTAATTTTTTGAATCAGTGGAATGAAGTTATGGTTGATTATAGTTTTAACATTAGGAGCAATAACAATTCCTAGATATGTAGCCTTTGCAGCTCTCCTTTGATCAATGAGGTTGATGTTGTCAGTACATAATACAATTGTCTTCCTTTTATTTAAAGAATATCCAGAATAGATGCCATATTCTGTAGTTATAGCCTCAATTTCCTCCATAGCCTCAGTCGGGTTTGATGTTAAAATCGCGATATCATCAGCATATGCTAATACTTTAGTAGAAAACGAGCCAAGAACAATTGGATTAATGCTAGGGCTCTCAATAAGTTTTAAAATCAAAGGGTTAATGTATAGAGCAAATAATAGGGGGGAGCAAGGACAACCTTGCCTCGTACCTCTAGTTATACTAATATCATCAGATTCCAATCCCCTCAGTTGTATTTTAGCCTTGGGAGACAGATACATTGATCTTATCGCCTTAATAAATTTGGGGCCAAAGTTATTTAGTTGCATTATTGCCCACGGGAATTTCCACGAAACGCGGTCAAATGCCTTCTCGGCATCTAATAGTATCATTGACATTCGGCCCCCCGTGACCATCATGGCATCAAACAAGGCAATTACTCTAGATGTATGGTCCGTTGTTCCTTTACCCTTTACCACATTAAGTGGCTTAATGCTGCCTTGTAAATAAGGCGAAGTACATATCGCCACAGGAATGTCATATTAAGTGATGTTCCGGTGGTGGTTTCTGGCTTGTAAATATGCCCCTAAGTGATTGGAGTGGGTGTTTGTGCAATGGTGTGTGTGTGTTGATATTTCTATGAGTTTATGGGATAATGTGCGATGGTGTGTGAGGTTGTTTGTGTAAAAGTGTGTTTTTAATATTGTGATTGTGTGTTGATGTCACTATGTATGTGTTGGTGCATGGGACCTTAAAAAATATCTGGTTTACAATTCAGAATTTGTGTCTCATCATACCTGGAAATAAAGTCCCTGCTCTTACTGGGTCCTAAGGCTACAGAACGTTGCCGTAGGTAAGAATCAAAAGCTGCAAATAAACATTCAAATTAAATATCACAGTTAAACATCGGTTATGAGGAGTCAATTGTGAGATTTTGGTATGAGTGTAAAGAGTATTAATCTCTTTTAGTCGATAGTTACTTATTAGTCATCAATTGTATGAGCGTTTTCCATAAAAGTAGACACCCTATTCTAAATATTAAGTTGAGGAAAGTATCTTGAACCCATAAAGAGTTAGAAATAGATAGGTGAAAGAACAAAGTTTTAAGCAATTCAATGGGTGTGATTGTTGATCTTTCTGTGCGTTTATTAGTTTGTGGGATAAAGTGGGATGGTGTTTGAGTGTGTTTGTGTAATAGTGCCTGCCTGACAGTCTGATGGTGTGTTGATGTCACAATGTATGTGTAGTGGTTTGTATGTTTTGGCGTGTGTATGTGAATGAGTGTGTGTGAAATCATGGCGACTTGGTTTGTTGAGTGCAGTGATGTATATGCCTGCGTGTTATGGTGTTTGTGTGCTAGTAGGTGACTTTTCAGTAACGCAATATGTGCTGGTATGTTGTTGTATGGGTTGGTGTGACAGTGTCTTCTGTCAAATGGTGTGACTACTAGGTTATCTAGGTATTGGTGTGATATATGTATGATGGTGTGTTGTGTGTGTCTTGTAAGTTTCATGAGAGTATGGGTCAGACGTGCTCTTTTGTTCGATGGTGTGATGGTGTTTATGTTTAATGAGGTGTTCATATCAGAAAGATGGTGTATTTTAGAAAGATAGACTATGTGTGATGAAGGATGTAACAGTATCTGTGTGTGTGATGGTGAGCATGTATGTGTAATGTATGTGATAATGTGTATAATAATGTATGGCTTGTTGTTTTGTTCAATGGTGCAGCCTCATGCTGTTAGATGGGCTTTAAGGGACAAAGAGTGTGATGATATGTGCCTACACTGGTCAAGTTAACATTTTTTTCATCATTTTATTATAAAGAATTGTGGGGCATATTCTCAAGGACTTATCGCCGAGTTATCAGCACTTTATTGCAGCTAAAGTGGCAATAAATCTATCGCCCCATTCAAAGCTGATGCTAACAGCCCATATCACCAGTTTACTTGCGATAGCAGCCGTAAAAAACATTGCCACCTATGACCCTGGCAACTAACGCTAATGATATGCAGAGTTGGCATTCCAGTGTAAAAAGCAGCAAAAACACCACTCTGGAACATTCTCAACGACCAGCCAGATCAGAAATAAGATCACAAAACATGCAATAAGGCACGTTAGCAGCAGGGATTTAACACCTGCTCTTACCTGGTGTAAAGTCGGACAACAACCTGTACCATAAAAGGGAGCCCAGCCCAGGGCCACACCAGAAGAACAACAGATGCCATGGAGCTACTGATCATGCAGCTCAGAGCCCCAAGAGGGCCACGACACCCACCGTCACCACTCCCCGCCCGCCACTCTCCTCCCCGACTCCCCTCCCTGACTACCGCAGAGGCAGTGCAGACAGCAGACCTTCAGAAAACGCACTAGCCTCACAGACCTAACACCAGAGGATGTCATTGCTCACTACAGGCTCAAAAGGACAACAATCCTCTGCATCCTGAACATCATTGCCCACAGGCTGACGGTACCAACACAGCGGACAAACAACATCCCTCCACAGACAAAGCTGCTGGCTGTGCTGCATCTGTTGTCATCTGGTACCTTCCAACCAACAACTGCCAGAGCCGGAGAAGTCTCACAACCAGCCCTATCAAAGTTCCTCACAACTGTCTTGGATGCCATCATCAGCTTGGTACCCCAGTACATTAACTTCCCCCACACTGCACAGGAACAGCTGGAGACCAAGCAAGGCTTCTACGCCATAGCTGGCTTCCCGCACGTGTTGGGGGCAATCAACTGCACATGTCCTACTTGTGCCCCCTGCTGACACTGCACACAATTACCGCAACAGAAAGCACATGCATTCCAACAATGTGCAGGCAATAGTGGACCACCAGGGACTCTTCACCAATGTCGTCGCCAACTACCCAGGCAGTGTGCATGATTCCTACATCTTCCGACAGTCCATCATCAACCGGCACTTCCAGGATGGCACCTATGGAAATGCTCTGCTCGTTGGTAAGTACCAAATTATCACACCACACTCCCCAACTTCACAATCATGCAACTCACAACTCTGGTAATGCACACATTACAAACTCACATACAACATGCCAAACAAGATGCTCACCCACCAGACACAACAGCACAACTTACTTGGGTAACCTGGGCTAGCCATGTACATGAGCCATCAACAGCATGGCACCTCAGCCACACAATAGCAGAATGTGGGGAGAGGTGGGAACCAGGCATGTACGAAGGAGGCAAGTGAACCATGAATGAGAATGTACACAATGCCAAGTGTGGTGTGGATGTGCTGGCCTGACTGCAGTATGCAGACCACAGACATATCCATGTTGACATACACTGCTGATGTTTGGAGTGTAGTGGACAGTGGATGCAACCATGTCACCCCAGCCAGTGGGGAAGATTGTGGAAATGTACCTTGTTACGTCCCCCCCTGTAAGCTTGTGCAGAGTGGGCTGGCCTGGCATATGACAGGCCAGTGTAGGGGTGTGAACAAAAAGCACGTAGCTCTGGGCGTGGTTCTCTTCCCGAATGTCCAACGTGTCTGCCTGGGCGGCACCTCTCACCCCGCCATAAGGCCAACGCCGTCGCCATGAGCGCTGTTGCCTGTGATCCTATGTGCCTGCTGCAATCCGGGCCGCTGGTCCCCGAACCCATCTTGCCTGCCCCTGCACACCCAGGCCTCACTGCTCACCCGCCAACACCGGTGTGTGTCAAAAAGGGCCCACCACGTGCCGGTGCAAACTCCAAGCCCAAGGCCTGTGACCTTGGCAGTCTCCTCAGACCATCACGGCCTCTGCAACACAGGTCCGCAGTACTTTCTCATTGACGTACTCCACCGCTGCCTCCGGCCTACACTACGGTCAAATAGGTCACACATTTGAAACTGAGTCTTGATATCCTGATGACTGTGTTCATATTATCATGGGATGTTTCATATCATGGTACTCCCTTCAATGTGGTGCCCCCAACTCTGTGTTTAGCTTTCCAACAACACAAGTCTGTGGTCCCTTGCTGACTACTGCCTTTGGCCCACACTGCGGTCCAGTAGGTCACACATTTTCAACTGAGTCTTATTTTCTCAATGGCAGAGTTTATATAATTGCACGCAAGGAGAGGTGTAAGAGAAAGATGCATCACAGTCCGGGGGAAAAAAGGATCGTCATTCTGGAGGTGATGCAACACTTCCAAAAACTGCTCTGGTGTCACTAATTCTGTGCATCGCAAGCCAACGACACGTGGCTGTGAGCCCCTTCTGTCCGCTGCCCACGGCCTACACTGCGATCGAGTAGGTCACGCATTTGGAACTGAGTCTTGATTTATTTATGGCAGAGTTTATATCATTGTACAGGCCTCATCGCAGACTGCATATGGCCTGGGGTTTGTCCACATCATCATGTAACTGATACTGACTTGGTGGTAAAAATTAGTCTGTAGCATTCATCTCCTCCATACTACCGTTTCTGCTTGGTTCTGCCCTCTGCATCATGCCCTGAAAGAACACCTTCCACTGTCCCCCGCAACCCTCTGTGACATTCACCTTGGACATCAAAAAGGACCCGCTCAGCTCGCGGCCCTACCTCAGTGCACCACAAGTCACTGCCCCGTGGCGGTGTGCCTGTGCCGGCCACAGTGTATCCGGGGTCACTAACTCTGGGCAGCTCAAGTCATGGACCCTTGCTGTTTGAACTTTGAACTTCTTATTGTCTGATCACTATTGTAGTTGTTGCCAGCACCAATCACTCCCTGAGGGCTGTCTTACACTCACCCTATCTAGCACAGGCGTCACTGGACATGTGACCCTGGCAATAAAAGTGTCTGGACGCACGTGCCCGTAACCAGTCCCACAAAATATCTAAGTGTGTCTGTGGGGTCAGTATGTATGCATAAGGGCCCCAGGCCCTACCCAATTACTTTGTGCTGTGTACAGCGGACACAACCATGTCACCTCAGGCAGTGGTGTAAACCTGGGCCATGTAGCTGTGTCATACCCCCCCTGTGAGCGTAAGCGGAGGGGACTTGCGTACGACAGTCCAGCGTTGGGGTGTGGTTCGTCAACCCGAGGCTCTGGGCATGGTTAAGGTGTTGGCCTTGCCAAGGAGGTAACTGATGCATGTGTCTCTGTTGTAGTATCGATGCCTCCCGTCCCACAATGGACAATGTAGCAATGTAGTTTGCCCCCAGAATGCGGGCTCGGCCTAAGGGGCGAATGAGGGAGCGCAAGCCCACTCGGGCTCTGGGATCATACATGCCAATTGTTGTGTGTGTCGCTATTACCAAGCATAAGCCAAAGGTCTACCCTCAACCGCTTGACGAGTGCAGCCAGCCTTGAACTTCCCATCTGTGTCCGCCCTATCCTTACCATAGGCCTACACACACGTGGCTGTCCAACTTCAGCGCACAGCATCACTGTGCTGTTGTCAAGCGTGTGGACATGCACAGACAGGCATGACAATGGTGTGCAGTAGGTGTGCAAGCGATGCAACCGCGCTACGCACACTAGTAAATAGGCCCGGGGGGATGCAGGAGCAGCAATGAGGCTACGTAATACACATTGATGCCGCTCATTTGCTAAACATATCACACACCAATGAACCAGTGGGCCTGCCAACACGTCATGCATGAACAACTATTGACTGATGTCTCTCTGCGCTGTCACAGGTGATGAAGGATATGCACTTTGCACTTGGATGATGACACCCCTCCGAGCCCCGAACACCCAGGGCTAGAGGCAGTACAATACGGCCCACAAATGCACCAGGGGCATCATGGAACAAACATTTGGCGTGTTGAAGTCATGTTTCAGGTGCATGGACGTCACAGGTGGAAGGCTCCTATACAGCCCAGACATTGTGTGCAAGATGATCGTTGCATGTTGTGTGTTGCACAACATATATGTATGCACCAATGCCCCAAGGATGCAAGTGCCAGATGCACCGGACGATGATGAGGATGATGAGGCAGGTGTTCACACCCCACTGCAGCCGCAGCAGGAATAGCCCGTAGGAACACCATCATTGACAATTTCTTCACATGAGCACGTCACGTTGGACAGTCCTTAGCAATCATGGGAAAGTACAAAATGACCACAGGCACAGCATGTGCAAATAAATGCATTCCAAGACACATTTCCTGCGTGCATGTCACTCATCTGTACAAGCAAATCACTCTGACGAGTGTAAGTGTAACATGTAGTGCTAGCAATTTCCTGATTTGAAAATAGATGGTGGGTGTGCCACCTCTGTACAGAGAGGCTGTTTAGGGTGTCAAGTATTCGAAATGCCAGTTCTGTGTGTCACAGATAGTACGGAATCCCACTCTTCGGCGTTTCACATGTGCCGCACATCATTACATATGGGCTGTCATTTGTGACCTACAAGTGGCAATAGGGCTTCTTTTGGGGTCAGTTTTGTACCACCATGATGCAGGGATGCACCTTGTGACTCAAGTCCCACAACATGAGCAACATATATGTAAGGGGGGGTCACTGCCCGTATATTTGTCCATGTTTTCATACTTGATTGATCATAGACATGTCACCTCTGTGTGCAGGAGGTGTTGATTGTCCCTCTGCAGTGTGAATGGGAGATGGGGTTTCACAGTGCGTTCCATGTATGTTTACCCATTGGTGCAGTTTACATACAGACTGCATGTCAATGTGCAT
This sequence comes from Lissotriton helveticus, assembly GCF_964261635.1. Classification (NCBI taxonomy): domain Eukaryota; kingdom Metazoa; phylum Chordata; class Amphibia; order Caudata; family Salamandridae; genus Lissotriton; species Lissotriton helveticus. Next base: position 867,375,327 of record NC_136057.1, on the reverse strand, counting down.
TTTGACTGTTTGTGAGGAGATGCCTATTTGATGCGGGACAATGGACATTTGTTCTACATCACGGATGTGAGGTTGTCATCTCACCGTTTTTTTCTCTGCTTTTATGGTGCATTTTCATGCAGGAAGCATGGGAATTGGTGGTCGGTCGCTGGGTATCGTTGATTTTTGTCTCGCGGTTTGGGACATCGTTGCTTTTTTCGCATTCGTGTTTCGCATTTTTGCGGTCTCGCGTTGAGTTTTATGCTGTTATTTGACCCGTTATAGTGAGACTATCGCATGGTACAGCCGTTTTGAGAATAAAACGTTAACACAGCATTATTTTCTCGTGATAGACTGCGATGTGAATAGTTGTGTTAAGCTAATTTTGCGAAAATTATCACACGTTCTTGAGAATATCCCCCTGTGACTGATACAGCCTTCAGTGCACAGAATGAAATACTGAAATTGTACTCCTATTTTTATTTAAACATACAATGAAAGATATGACTAAGTGGGAAAACAACTAACAAAGTGCCCAGTTTAGAGAGATCAAATACAAACACAGTACAATGGGAAACCAGACACGTGACAACACGTCAAAGCAGTGGCAATGTGGATGGATATGGGATAGAAAAATGCTATAGTAGCAAAATCAAAAATGGAAGTAAAATATTTGGCTCAGCCTTTCCGCCTTAAAAGATATACCAGCTGGTAAATTGTTTTTCACCTTCAACATTCACGACCAGCGTTTTTGACAAATATAAACTTGCGTCAAAATAGATTTATTTTCAGGTCGAGCCGCTCGTCCCTGACAGCACATGCACACTGTTTGTTGCAATACATATTGTGGGCTTATCAAGGACATACAAGGGCTTGAAGCCCACCCATCGCTAACCACTGTTGGCTTTACTGTGTCCCTCTTTTTCCTCATGGCTTTTCTTCCAATTTTTTGTTTGTCCCTCTCATGGAGTATTTCCTCTTTACATTGTGTTTGGCTCTCATGCTTGCTTTAATGCGACTATTTTTTTATTTTTGCGTAAGTACTCCACAAGAGTGCATGTGCTTGCTATCTCTTTCCTTTGTGCGATTCTTCTTCCTTACATTGCTTCTTCTCCTTACCACCGACCTTGGTTTTGCTACCCCCACCTGTACTCTTCTCTCTTACCCATAGCTTCTCCTGCCCACCCTTGTACTCCCCCATTACTTGCTCAATCGTGCGCTTCCCTCCTGACTCCTCTGCATTGCTCTCTGGTCCTTTGCCACTCTCCCTCACCCCGGCCCTCTGTGTTGCTTCCCACTACCCGTGCCTTCTTTCTCTCACTGTTGCTTCTCCTCCTCCTCACCACCCCAAATGTTTTTAGTGCATATGCAAGATGAAGCAACCACAACATCACAGTGGCTTTTAATTTTTGTAATATTTTTTTCTCCTATGTACAACATGGCTAACAACCACTGGTAAACCCAATAGGCTCAATAGGTGTGAACTACTATGCCAGTGCTTGTTCCTATTTACGTCTGCACTTAACCCTATGGATGGATGTCTGTTCACTATGTAAAATGATGCCATGTAATACTGAGTGTTCCTTTCTGAATATCACCATGTCGAGCTGCCACATGTTCTTGTGAGATCTGAAGCCGAGGGAGACTCCCCCCGAGAAATCTCTCTGCCGAAGGACTCTTGAAGATATTTTCAACAAATATAAATTTGTAATTCATTCACATATAGGGCTTTTATTTATGGGATTCTTAAAGCAGCTTTTTACCGTGATTTTAGAAATTCAAAGTGGTTTTGGAAAGCGCAGGCCTGTATTAGACAGCCAATCTAAACTGGTTCCATCTAGCATTTAGATATGCTATTAGCATTCTGCACTTTAACTGTTTATGCACCTATTGCCTTTAGCCTAACTTCTGCATTTTGTTGTTCTTCATTCACATCGCCTCATGACATCATCAATAAAGTAGAGATCGAAAAGCAAGAATTAGTTAAAACTAATCATTCCAGTGTGTGCTTGTGCTTTGTATTATATCTTCTATTTTCTTAACGATGAGCTGAAGGGGACCACGTGGTGATTTGGCTACAGTATTGTTTGTATTTATCTTTGCATGTATGTATGTGTGTGTTTTTTTGCATAGCATAAGCTTAGCTGAAAGGCAGGTGAAAACTGTACAAGTCCAAAGGCAAAGATACACTCAACAAGGGATTGGAAGGTTAGCTAAATTCTGTCAGGGGACATTTGCTATCTTGTGATATAATGTTCTTTAAAGAGAAGTGTATTCAGCTCCAGCCGCGGTCTGTGCAGGTAACAGCTGTGGGTCGGTGTTAGGGGGGATTTCGAGGGACGATGCTGGGGGGAAATTAAATAAATAATTAATTTTCCCTCCGCATCGTCCCTCGAACCCCCCCAAGCCCCCAAATACGGTTCTAGCGCCCCACTGCTGTTACCTGCACGGACCAGGCTGTTCAGCTCGTTCTTTAAATAGCAGCATGGTTCGGGGAGTCCCGAGGGATAGAGGCATGTGGTTCCAATTCCTGGGTGCACAGAGGGAGAAGGACTGTTTCTATGTTTTCTCTTTTTTGCATACCTTCACCTGCAGTCTGATGTTATTCTGTCTGTGGGTGTGCTAAGAGCTTCTGGAAATGGTGAATTTACCGGTCCAATAGGTAGGTGATAGTTGTGATGACTTTGCAGGTGATGCAGTTGAATTTTAAGATAGTGCAAGCCCCAAAAGGAACCATCGGAGTTCCATCGGACTGAGCTAATATGATCATAATTCCTTCGACATTTGATGAGTCATACTGCAGCATGTAGAATGCCTTCAAGGGTGGCAGTGTGCAGTCTTGTAGGCTATGTAGCAGGGCTTTGCAAATATACAAATTGGAGAGGAGAAGTACTTGAACTGATTTTCTGAAGTCACTTTCTGGGAGGAATGATTTCACCTTCTTTATTAGAGAGAGCTAATAACAGGCTTTCTTGCTTTTCTTTACCCTGTTGCTTGAGGGTGAGGTGGATGTCCAGGATGTATCTGAGTGACTTGGCACTGGGCATAAGTTTGGGCTCAGACAAGACCGAGTTGATGTGATGAGCCAAGTTTGGCCAAACGTTTGCTTGTTGTTCTTGGCAAATAACAGCAAAATTGTAGTGGCAGGATTGAGCATCAGGGAAATGCAGGTTATACAGTTCTGGTGGAGGGGGGGGGGTAGTGTTTGAGGTGTGGATTCCCAGGAAAGGAGATACTGCTATCAGTGGATAGAGTCTCAAGGGTGAAAATGTTGGGGGCATGATGTAACCCTCTAGGTCTCCATGTTGGATAGGAAGCTTCCTGGACATGAAGGTACCCATGTGAACTAACTAGTGTTTGTTGGATTGGTAGGAGCAGAACCAGTAAAGAATTTTGCAAGTGAATCCCATTCAAAACTTGTGGATGAGCATGACATGTTCGATGTTGTTGAAGGTGATTGAGATGTCCAGCAATATCATGAGGTGGAGGTCATTTTAATCTGTGGTTACAATGGTAGCATATACGACTTGCAAGATAACTGTCTTCATTCTTCAGCATTATCTGAAGCACTATTGATATTCACGCATGAAATGTGTTTGCTGATTGTGTTTTGGAGTTGAAGATAGCATGCTTTTTGATGGTCATGCTGATGAAGGCGTGTTGAGTGATGGGCGGTGTTAGATCTGTCAGCCTGAAGGTGGTCTCAACCCAAAACCTTTTCACTTCTCCCCTCCTATTTTACTCAATTTGTTTTTGTTGGCCTTGGGACTCTGCAGCCTATTTTCTGGGTCACAAGACTATGTGTAGTTGGTAATTGGCTTTTGTGTATTCCTCCCAGGCAGACACACAATAAAGGGAGTGAGTGTTTTGTCAGGATGGGGGTGCTGTCAGTACTGTGCACAGCCCCATTTGCACTTCAAAGACATTACCCCAGTACTCAAACATAGAACTTCACACTAGCTATTTGTGAATCCAGGCATCCTGGACCAGGGCAGGGCAGGGAAGCAGGAATTTCCAGACACTTCTATGGGGGAGGGGGGTCTCCAGAAGTTTCTTCTGGTCTTTCTTTGCGGTAGCTCTCACTATGCTTTTTTCCACAACAGCAAATCCTGTTCAGTGATTCCTAGCCGAAGGCGTATCCTGCTTCATGGAGCCCTCATTGGCTACAGCCTGCAGCTTAGTCTCGTTGAAGATTTTCAACATTAAAAAAAGAGAGTAAATCTTATCTAAGAAATTTTCACCACAACTTCGTCTAGCGGCTTCTCCACCTTGGACACCGCCAGCTGCCTTGCACCACTGCACTTTACCTTCTCAGACATTGTTCCCAGGACACCCCCGCACCGCACGGCCACCAGCTGCAGCGTGTGCCCTCCTCCCGCTGCTGAACTCAGCCTCGCTGAGCCTGCTGCCACGACCCCGCCCCCCGCTGGCCGAGCGGGATCGCATCCTCTGCCTGACTGTTGTCGTGTGAATCTGAGTTATCCCCAGTGCCCTCTGTGATTTTTGTGCTCATTGTATAGTATTTCTCCAGTGTTCCCTGTTGTTATTTGTACCTTTTCCCCTTGTTGGTGTTCTCCCTGCGCCCCTGTGCCCCCCGCCCCGCTCCCCGCTTCCCGCCGCCGTTCTCGCGGCCACGCCCCCTTTTCTTTCTGTACCCTCCCCGCTCCCGCCTCCCAGCTCCTCCCTCCCTCCCACTTGGCCATAAATGGCGACCGTGCGGCGCAGGTGAGTGTGACCTGCTCCCAGGACACCCCCGCACCGCACGGCCACCAGCTGCAGCATGTGCCCTCCTCCCGCTGCTGAACTTAGCCTCGCTGAGCCTGCTGCCACGACCCCGCCCCCCGCTGGCTGAGCGGGATCGCATCCTCTGCCTGACTGTTGTCGTGTGAATCTGAGTTATCCCCAGTGCCCTCTGTGATTTTTGTGCTCATTGTATAGTATTTCTCCAGTGTTCCCTGTTGTTATTTGTACCTTTTCCCCTTGTTGGTGTTCTCCCTGCGCCCCTGTGCCCCCCGCCCCGCTCCCCGCTTCCCGCCGCCGTTCTCGTGGCCACGCCCCCTTTTCTTTCTGTACCCTCCCCGCTCCCGCCTCCCAGCTCCTCCCTCCCTCCCACTTCGCTATAAATGGTGACCGGGCGTACGCGCAGCATGCACGCGCAGCGAGCGCGCCGATTGTGCGCCGAAGGCGCGCCAAAGGTAAGCCCGTCTGCGCCCGTACGCGCCTGGACCGCGCCCAGGGCCAGGACCCTTGGCCCCCACCGACGGAAGACGACCCGACTGTCCTACGACGCCACCGAACTCATCGCACTCAACGCCGGCAGACTCCCGGGCTGCTACCGAGCCACCCCGAGACGCACCCTCGGACCCTTCTGCTGCAACTCCTGCAAGTTCACCTGCATCCGGACCTGCACCACTCCAGCAGTGCCCAAGACCTCGACGAGCAACAGCAGCAGCCACCTGAAGTGCATCCTGCTCAACACCCGCTCAGTCCACAGACACGCCGTCGAGCTCTGGAACCTGATCGACAACACAACCCCAGACGTCGCCTTCCTCACGGAAACCTGGATGAACGCCTCCTCAGCGCCCGACATCGCCATCGCCATCCCGGACGGCTACAAGATCATCCGGAGGGACCGCGTCAACCAGACAGGAGGCGGCATCGCCATCATCCACAGGAACTCCATCCGCATCACGACCAACACCGACGACACCCTCGCACCCGCCGAGCACCTGCACTTCCAGATCCACATCAACCCCAAGAACACCCTCAGAGGCACGCTCATCTACAGACCCCCGGGACCACGCACACGATTCAGCGAAGACATCGCCGACTTCGTCAGCCCGCACGCCCTCCCCTCCGCTGACTACATCCTCCTCGGGGACCTCAACTTCCACCTGGAGAACAACAACGACCGCAACACCACCACCCTGCTGGACAACCTCGCTAACCTCGGACTCAAGCAACTGGTGACCACCCCCACCCACTACGCAGGACACACACTCGACCCCGTCTTCTCCTCCAGCAAGGACATCGCCTTCAGCCACGCCACCGGACTCCACTGGACGGACCACAGCTGCGTACACTTCAGCTTCAAAACGACCACGATCCACCACCAACAGCAACAGGTTGCACGCAGAAGCTGGAACAAGATCACAGCCGACCAGCTCGCTACTTCCCTGAGCAAGAACCCACCCACCAGCGCTACGAACCCCAGCCAAGCAGCCACCAACCTCACGAAGTGGATCAGCGACTGCGCAGACGACCTCACCCCCCCTGAGGACCCCGCCTAGCAGACCCGGCAGCAAGAAAGCCCCATGGTTCACCGACGTACTCAAGAACTCGAAGAAGAACTGCAGAGCCCTTGAGAAAGCCTGGCGCAGAGACCCAACACCGGACAACATGACTGCCCTCAAGCTCGCCACCCGCAAACACCACCAACTGATCCACACCACCAAGAAAACTGCATTCAAGGAACGACTGGACAACAACGCACACAACAGCAAGGAACTCTTCAACATCGTTAAAGAGCTCTCCAACCCCAACGCCGGAAACAACGACATCACACCTTCGCAAGACCTCTGCAACTCCCTAACCTCCTACTTCCACAACAAGATCGCGGACATACACAACAGCTTCAGAACTCAACCGACGCATGCCACGACCGAACCACCGCCCCCCACCACCACCCTCCGCGCCTGGACCCCGATCAGCACCGAAGACACCGTCCGCACGATGAACTCCATCCACTCCGGATCTCCGACCGACCCTTGCCCTCACCACGTCTTCAACAAGGCCGACGCTGTCATCGCACCCCAACTGCGGGACATCATCAACACCTCCTTCAACACCGCTACCTTCCCGGAGAACTGGAAGCATGCCGAACTCAGCGCCCTACTAAAGAAGCCATCAGCCGACCCCACCGACCTCAAGAACTACCGGCCCATCTCTCTGCTCCCGTTCCCCGCTAAAGTCATCGAGAAGACCGTCAACAAACAGCTGGCCGCCTTCCTCGAGACGAACGGATCCCTCGACCTCTCGCAGCCTGGCTTCTGGGACAAACACAGCACCGAGACCGCCCTGATCGCAGCCACCGATGACATCCGAGCTCTGCTCGACAACGGAGAAACAGCGGCCCTCATCCTCCTAGACCTCTCCGCGGCCTTCGACACTGTCTGCCACCCTACCCTAGTACAGCGCCTCAGCAACGTCGGAATCCAGGAGAAGGCACTGGAGTGGACCATCTCCTTCCTCGCTGGAAGGACACAGAGAGTCCGCCTCCCCCGTTCAGATCAGAAGCCACCAAAGTCAACTGCGGCGTTCCTCAAGGCTCCTCGCTCAGCCCAACCCTCTTCAACGTCTACATGAGTCCCCTCGCAGCCATCGCACGCCAACACAACCTCAACATCATCTCCTACGCCGACAACACCCAGCTGATCCTCTCCCTCACCAACGACCCCGCCACCGCCAGAGCCAACCTACACGAAGGGATGAAAGAGGTAGCCGAATGGATGAAGAACAGCCGCCTGAAACTGAACTCGGACAAGACAGAAGTCCTCATCCTGGGATCCTCACCCTCCGCCTGGGACGACTCCTGGTGGCCCCCCGCCCTAGGCAGTGCACCCAAACCAACAGACCACGCACGCAACCTGGGCTTCAACCTGGACTCCTCCCTCTCCATGACCAGACAAGTCAACGCCGTCTCCTCGTCGTGCTTCAACATCCTACGCATGCTACGCAAGATCTTCCGGTGGATCCCCACCGAGACCAGGAAGACGGTCACCCAGGCCCTCGTCACCAGCCGACTGGACTACGGCAACTCCCTCTACGCCGGAACCACCGCCAAACTCCAGAAGAGACTCCAGCGGATCCAGAACGCCTCAGCATGACTCATCCTGGACATCCCCCGCCGCAACCACATCTCCAGACACCTGAGAGACCTGCACTGGCTCCCGGTCAACAAGAGAATCACCTTCCGTCTCCTCACCCACGCACACAAAGCCCTGCACAACCAAGGCCCAGGATACCTCAACAGCCGCCTCAACTTCTACGCCCCCAAACGCCAGCTTTGATCGACCGGCCACGCCCTCGCCGCCGTCCCCCGCATCCGGAGAGCCACCACAGGGGGAAGGTCCTTCTCCTACCTCGCCGCCAAGACCTGGAACTCCCTCCCGACTCACCTCCGCCTGACCCAGGACCACCTCGCCTTCAGGAAGCAGCTCAAGACCTGGCTGTTCGAGCAGTAGCGGACCCCCCCTCCCCAAGCGCCTTGAGACCCTCCGGGTGAGTAGCGCGCTATACAAATGCTTTGATTGATTGATTGATGGATTGTTATTCAAAAAAAATTCCAAGTAGGAAGGTAAGCAGAGACCAGGCCCAATCCACTTTGTGTACCAAAACTACACCTCATTGCGGTCAGTCATAGCTATAGACTTTGCCCTGGTCTTGTGTGACTAGATGGCTTTGGTTGACACTTTCATCTTTTAGGTGATATTTTTCACTTTAAACTTTAAAAATTCATAACTCTGGTTCAACTAATTGGATTTGTATCTATTTTATGGAAAAAAAATTATTAAGATATTAAAGTTTACTCTATTTTTCTAAATTAGTGTGGAATTTTCTTGTGCTGCAGAAGTACTTAACACATTGCCTCTAAGGTAAGCCTGGCTGCTTTTGTGCCAAGATACCTCAGGATTAAGCACAGGTAATTTAGTGACTTTTTGTGGTTCACAGTGATACGGATTGTGACTATTGCTTGAGTAAGGTATCACTCCCCCAACCAATAATCCAAATTCTCATAGGCCAGTACTTGAGAAGGTCAGCAGGGTCGGGATTGGGTTTTTTCAGGAGTTGGAGGATCTGGTCTGTCTTGAAAGTAATGAAGAGTTGGCAGCGACCTGTAAGCTACACGGTCTTCTCTACTCTGTCGTCCCAGTGTTCCCTGTGATGTAGTGAACATTCTCTGGGGAATACAACACTTAAAGGGGCCAGATACAACAGAAAGCTTCTGAGAAAATGTTGACTGTGATGGAGACCTTGTTGACGGTACATGGCGTGAAGAGCTTCCACAGAGAGCACTCGATGAAGAACGAGGGTACGATATCTTCATAGAAGGTGACTTTGAGGGATGTTGGCAAGGTATGCAAAGATAAGTTTGAAGGATGACTTGCAGAATGCTGAGCATGAGGGTGAGAGGGAGGTGTGGTATTGGTGTTTGCATTATTCTGTTTGATCTGCATTTTTCAATGAAGAGGAGGTTGATGGAAATGCATCTGTCTGCGGTGTGTGGTATAAGAGAGCCAGGCATTAGGTTGATTCAGGGCTGGCTGGCTTAGAGAGCAGTATGCTTCTTATTGCAGCTTCCTTGGTGATGCTTGTATATGAATTAGATTTGGGGTTCTTTTTTTCTTCCATTTATTTCTCTGCCTGTGGATGCAGTGTTTGTTACTGGCAAAGTCTTTAGACTACTAAGATCCTGAAGAGTTTGGTTTGCACTTGCACATTTTAGTTCAGGAGTTGTTCTTCACATGATTTTGAGGAAATGCATTTGATGTAGTTTAGAAGGGTGTTGCCTTCAGACCTTGACGTTGCAGTGAGAGATGAGTTTAAGCTTTAGATTCTCATTAGAAGTTTTAAAATAACCTGAAGATTTGCTGTTCTCTTTTGGTTGGGCCTTGATGTGCTAGTTGTACCTCAGCAAAGCGATGAGGATGACTAGGTAGTTAATCCAGCCAAGCAGTATGGAGGTTTGCAGTAAATAACAGGTGATGTCAAGAAGACTGGGTTTACTTTTTGGCCTTTGAAGTGTATTAGGTGTGTGACATGTTACAACAGCTCACTGCTGTCGGGCACACCTGCAGGACGTGCCCTTGCAGAGATTGTTGTGCACCCGCTAAGCGTGTCCTGTTGGCAGGATCGAGAGCATCCATAGGATGCACCCATGGTCCCACTCATCTGCAGCTGCTGGGTCCAGTGCAGTGTGCTCCTTTTCAGCAGCCATTTTGAGATTTGGAGTCCCTGGGGACACTATGCTTCAAACAGGGACGAAGTCAGACAGGAAGTGACAGCGCCATGATGGGCTGATTTCCCTTATCCTTAGCCTGCTCCATCATGGCTGCCATCCCATTAATTTCTATGAAGTTGTCCCATCTAGGATGTGGGAAACTTCCTTTGATTTCATGCTCCTTCCTATTTAAGGCCCGAATGTCTATTAGTTGTCTCTTTTCTGATTTCTTGGTTTAATTCTTGTCCTTTCCTCCGAGTACTGTGTTCTGCTATCACTGTGGGTGAATTCAGGAGTTTTTTTCTGCTGTACCCTTTTTCCTCCTAGCGGCACTTTTGAGGGTACTTTCTAGCTTCGTGTTCCCTTCACTGGCTGGCAAGGTGGCTTCCGGAGACGAATGTCTAAGCTTCAAATCCAGATCCAGGCAACTCTCCTTGAGCCCCTCTCTTTAGAATCACGTTCCTGAGAGAGGAGAATGTCTTTTGCCTTTTAATGTTTGAGTTGTCAGGGAGGTTAAATCCACTAGGAAGAATGGGGGGGCTTGACAGATATATGTAGAGGTTCGATGATTTATGAAGTATGTATTCTGCCAGCAGACCTGTAGATCAAGTGCAAGGTAGCCCACTGACCTGCAGAGTCTGGTAAGAGGCATATGATATGTATTGCAGAAACTGCACAATTGCTACTATACACTACTATAATATACTTTACTGTTTATGTGTCTATTTATAATATTGATGTATCCTTGGGCTACTAATGGTTAAAACAAATAATATGTCTTGCATTTCTTAACTGCATGTTTTGGAGTTTTATAGAGCTGTAAAATAACAAAATCCAACTCAATTACGCTTGATTTATTAACCATTCGAGGATGGAAGGTCAAGGTGGCGCTGCCAGGTTTCGCACCTGACTTTCAGTTCGTACACAGCTGTCAGCAACAAGTTCTTAAGTGTTTTCAAAGGAAACAGCGAGCTAATGAAAACAGTCACTTTATATAAGTTCATTTTCAGCATATGATAATAATAAAACGAATTAAAAAACTCGGGAAAAAAATAATAATAATAAGGTGTGTCGTGTATTTAAAAAAATAGAACAAGTGATTAGTTTAATATTACATTTGTTTCCAATTAACCACTTGCTTTGTAGGTATTGATAGTCTTTTTCTCTTCCAACTAATTGTTGCTTTGTTATAACTTATAATAAGAGTTATTTTGATCCAGAGAGCCCTAACATATAACTGTCTTCACCAAAGCCAGGGTGCTTTCTAAATTGTCTTCTGAGCTTTCTAAAAATGCAGGCTGCTATTTATGGAAGTAAGAATATCTTCGCTCACAAAACCATATAAAGTATTCTCAACACAGCCAAGCAGAGTGTTCGCCTGAAATCAATTAAAGCAAACCGGCTTGTTGTGTACGTTTATAGAAGTAGACGTCTGTCAAAGAACAATCAACATGAACATAAAACCACTCCTCCGTAATTCCTGCAGCCTTTCTCTCGTTCATTAATTATACATTCGAAAGGGCTAATTTTTTTAAAGAATTGTGAAAATGCAGGTTTGCTCAATTGGATAAGCATGTTTAAATTGCACTGTGTTCCATTTCAATGAGATCTCTACCTTTTTTAATGATGTACTTATTTGAAAAGGCGGTGTTTTACAAAAGGGATTTTATAACTTTAATATAATTACTCTAAAAACAATTTTCTGTTTACCAGATTTATGAAATTAAATTTGTACTAAATAACCTTAAGTGCTCTGCCTATTGTTATCCTTGTTGCACAGCAGCACTACCAGGCAAACTAAAGACACGATCTCGCAGGAGCAGGTGCGAGATTGTGAGATTATCGGGGTTTGTTTTTTTCTGTCAAAGGTTAGACTCTAACTAAAAGGAATGTAGTGTGCATCAGACAATTAGCAATATGATTGGCGGAGTGGACAGAAAACTGATAAGACAAATGTTATTCCTTCTATTTTCTGTTCAATGTGCTGCATCTGGCCCATAGGTATAAGTAGACCATAGTAGATGTAGGACAAGCCTCCCTACATATATTGTGCTTCAACAATAATTTGTTGGAAGATGCATTGGTGGAATGGGAAGAACTCTTACATAGTATATAAATAATTGAATACACATAATCCTACTCTTCCTTGCCTCATTCCAATATGCGGGCGAGTCGGTCGTGCAGCTGTGACTGGCTTGTACCGGGGGTGGTGGGGAGGAGGGAGGTGGTGGGGCACAAAAAATAAATACATTTGCTTACCTTCTTGCAGTGCGACGTCTTCCTCCCTTGTTTGTCTTTCAGGAAACTCTTGATGCAGAGAAACTGCACTATCCAATCCTAGCGCTGCTTTGACAGCATGAAAGCAGTGGCTTATCGAGTGTGGCCCCCGGCCGCCCCACGTCTGCAGCAGCCCCCGCAATTCTGGGCCAGCAGAGAGGGCCCGTGCGGAGCAGCCCTCGGAGCACACACACACCTCCCCCAAAACAGAGCAGCGGGGCCGTGAAAACACCAGATACAGGCAGCAGCCCTGCAGCCACATTCGAATGAAAGAAACTACGCCACTGACTCTCTTGGACTTCTTTACTTTTGTCCTGGCCGCCATTGTGCTGCTGCTCGCGGCCGCTTTTCTCTGGACCCTGACCCGCCACCTTGTCTATTCCCTCGTCCTTTAACCCTTTTCCCCTAGTTTCCCCCTTGACGATCCTCAAATGTTTCTTCCCTTTACTGATTTGCCTTTTCTCCATACCCTTGTATCCCTCCCACCCTCCCTTGGTGCTGTGACTGCATCCCCCCTCCGACCCCACTTAATGGAACTCTGCCCTTCTGTTTTTCCTTTGGGTCTTGACCTGAGAAAATCCACTTTGTGTATATATGTATATAGAGATAACTCTAATCACTAGTATAGGCAGTAGACCTTTGTACTCTCTACCATTCCTATGTGATTCTTAGAGTATATCCATTTGTATCCCTTCTCTATGTATATAGAGATAACTCTAATCACTAGTATATGCAGTAGACCTTTGTACTCTCTACCATTCCTATGTGACTCTTAGAGTTTATCCATTCGTATCCCTTCCTTATGTATATAGAGATAACTCTAATCACTAGTATATGCAGTAGACCTTTGTACTCTCTACCATTCCTATGTGACTCTTAGAGTCTATCCATTTGTATCTCTTACTTGAGTGACTCTACTTTTTGTACATTTGCAATTTTTCTATCTGTTTGTATCTCTTCCTTTTGTGACTTTACATCTTGTACATTTGCAATTTTTTCTGTTTGTATCTTTTATGTAACGCATGTAATCCTAACTCCTTATGTTTTGCAACTGGTTCTTATGTAAAGCGCTCTGACACCTTCGGGTAAAGTTTGCGCTATATAAAATCGCATTAAATAAAAAATAGAGCAGACTCTCCCAGCGATCCTAAGAGCACTGGAGGCCTGCACTTTCTCAAACCCAGCTGTCTAAGACAGCTAGGTTAGAGAACTTTAAAATGTGGATGTCAGGCAGGCTGACCCAAGATGACCAGCCAAAGAGACATTCACATTTTAAAGCACACAGCTCCCTGCTTATGCAACGCAGCAGCCATGGTCCCGTCCAGACACTTAGTTCAGGATGGTTTCTGAAAACAGAAATAAATAAACTTTATTACTGTTTTATTTTTCAGCTCTGGCACTTGTGGGGTGATGCTCCTCTGCTCAAATAGAGGAGCCACCATTGTGTTCCTGGAATGCAACCTAAGATGAGCCATAGGCCAAGCCTAATAGACAGTTTCCAAGGCTAAGAGTCTGAATATTTGTGGAGTCAAGACCCCTTATTCTCCTCCTTTGTAAGAAGTAAACCTTTAGATATTTAGAAGGCTGCATCTGTCATGACATCTAGAGTTTGTGTTGGCAGTGGAGACCTCTCCAAGCAGGCCCATCTACCCTCTCTTGGCTCCAAACGATTATAGTTTTCTTTGCTACATACCGCTATAACTGTCTTGCCTCTCATTGCTTATTATAAAGCCAATACATTCCTGTGCTTGTTTAGCCAGCTTACATCATAGTGGTTGTTTGTAGAACTTGGGTGTTACTAGAAACTACTTGTAGATATGGATCAGATAGTTATATAAGCTTACTTTAAAATTATAACCATAAATGATTTATGGTTTTCTCTGAAGAATCAAATATAACGTGTGCGCAGTTAAGAGGCCTAAAGCTTTGCATACAAGTGAACAATGTTATACCTGTGGTGACATAGGATTGTGCTTTCTTATGTGATAAAATGCTCCACATTTCCACTTAATGTTGGGCCCACCATTACAGTGTCAACAAGGTGCTTTCTATTCTCCACCTTTATGTACTGCTTTGGGAAAATACTAAATTGGAGCAACATTGATTCAACATGTGGGCACACCTTTGGAAACGTTTTATATTATTTGGTTGTGTTTCGGTTTTGCAGACTGTATCCTACTGTATGATGGCTGTTGTTTAAGTAAATGAAATTTTGTGTGTTCAGACTTAGTGTTTCAAAATCATGGAGAATATATGTCTCACACTCTGTGAACTTTCACTTACATGGAAAGCCAAAGGTTATATTACTTCAGTGTTTCTCCAAATTGCAAAGTACAGTGGTAGTAGTCATTCTTAGAACATTGTAAATGTGCTGAATGTCAAAGTACCATTAAGAATTTGTCCACACTTCAAGAAACCACAAAAGATTATCTGAGTGATACTTAGTTAAATCTTGCAATTAAAGTAACTGCGGCATCAGAAAGGCAGCACTTGGGATTTGAAATTGGAGTGAGTGTGAGGGAAAGGAATTATATTTGCTTTAATGGCATTAGCATTGATGAGATTTTGGAAGAAGGTGAGTTTGAATATGATCTGCATTATTAGCTGCAGCAGTGACTAGGGCTTTACAAAACAAATAAACATATATAAATAAACAAATAAATAAAAAATGATTAAACAAACACAAGTGCTAATTTATAGGGCTAATGAGTGGAAAAAGAGTAAACTGAAAGCAGGAAAGCCTCTGTGTTTTTGGTTCAGAGGCCGGTCAAAAAGGATAAAAAAGGATATTTTTTAATATGTTAGACAATGTCATTATAGAGGTTGAATGCATGAACCTGATGGGAGGAAAGTCCCAAATTGTAGTCACAGCACTGGAGGAGGATTTTGCAGCTGCTTTATTAGTGTTTAAATTTTGGCACTCGGAGAGTGTGAGTCTGTATACGTTTCAAGTTCTTAGTACCTTTCGATTTTTTGACCGTTTTGCGGTAGTAATCAGGTTGGTTAATAAATAGCTTTTTCTAGGTAATAGGGGCTAGTTTGATTTTTTCTAGGCGTCCACCTGGACTCAAAATGTGGCTACAAAAAACAGTGCGGAGAGATCGGAGCCAAAGCAGTGACCCTAATGGTGTCACTAGGCAAACTTGCAAAAGATCTCTCCGGTCCAACCTTAGCTCCCCTCTTGGAGGTAATGAGAGCAAAGGTTGGACCCACTTTATCCTACGGCATTGAGATTTTCTGTGGTAAAATGAACACAACCTTGAACCAACAGACAACTAAAATTTACAAAAGGGTGCTCCTGCTGCCAAAGACAGCCTCCGCAGCACAGATTAGGTTGGAGATGGGGCTGATAAACTACGAGGCCTCAGCCACTGGGGCATACCTTAACCTGTGTCACAAGTTAAGACAATCTGAGCCAGGAACATTAGAATCCCTAGTCTGGCAAGAAATCAGCCAGATTAACCCGGGGGGTTTGTACGGACTACTTTTTACAGACGCCATTAAGCAAATGTCAGCAAGCGATCTGTGTGCCCTAAACCCTGGCCAGATAGCTTTTAAAAAGGCCATAAAAAAATGTGTGAGAACGACTTCTTGTCTCACTGACAAAGCACTTTTTCTGAATCGTAGTCACGCCTGGGCCATGATAAATTCCTACAGACACCCAGCCCCAGTCTGTTATTTGGCCAGCACATACCCATTATACTTGAAACACGGCTTCATTGCCATCAGACTGGGCAACTGGCGTTTCTTGCAGGACTTACCATCATGGCGACGTACATCGGAAGATCTCTCCTGTAGAGGGTGTGGGAAAACAGCGGAAACCATGTTGCATGTAAGTTGCCTCTGCCCAGCCCTTAACACAGAACACGGGTCCGGACTAAAATTAGAATGGAACAGGCTGGGGGTTCGGACCTGCAGGCAAGCCATCATGGCAGCTTTAAACCAGGAAAACACAGTGCTAAACATAAAATTTACAAAATTTGTTCAGCGAGCATATTGCACCTTTAACTTAAGGAGACCATGTTAAAGTGCTTAATTTTCCTTTTTCTCTCACCGAAATGAGCAATAACTGGCATTATTCTCAGTAATGTGAAACATAATCTGGTGATACCCAATGCAAGCTGGTGCTCTGTTTCAATTTTTGTGATTTTAAAATATATTATGAGTCAAAATCCCTGTTTTTATAATGTTTGCTAATGGATTGTGTTTTATATCTATATTGTGTTGTTATTTCCTAGAAGTTTTTATCTTAATACCTGGTCAGGTTGTGAATTTGTAAATTCTTTTAAAGATATGTGTTATATCTAAATAAAGATTATTATTATTATTATTGCTTTAATGGCATTAGCATTGATGAGATTTTGGCAGAAGGTGAGTTTGAATATGATCTGCATTATTAGAAATGAGCAATAACTGGCATTATTCTCAGTAATGTGAAACATAATCTGGTGATACCCAATGCAAGCTGGTGCTCTGTTTCAATTTTTGTGATTTTAAAATATATTATGAGTCAAAATCCCTGTTTTTATAATGTTTGCTAATGGATTGTGTTTTATATCTATATTGTGTTGTTATTTCCTAGAAGTTTTTATCTTAATACCTGGTCAGGTTGTGAATTTGTAAATTCTTTTAAAGATATGTGTTATATCTAAATAAAGATTATTATTATTATTATTGCTTTAATGGCATTAGCATTGATGAGATTTTGGCAGAAGGTGAGTTTGAATATGATCTGCATTATTAGCTGCAGCAGTGACTAGGGCTTCACAAAACAAATAAACATATATACATAAACAAATAAATAAAAAATAATTAAACAAACACAAGTGCTAATTTATAGGGCTAATGAGTGGAAAAAGAGGAAACTGAAAGCAGGAAAGCCTCTGTGTTTTTGGTTCAGAGGCCGGTCAAAAAGGATAAAAAAGGATATTTTTTAATATGTTAGACAATGTCATTATAGAGGTTGAATGCATGAACCTGATGGGAGGAAAGTCCCAAATTGTAGTCACAGCACTCGAGGAGGATTTTGCAGCTGCTTTATTAGTGTTGAAATTTTGGCACTCGGAGAGTGTGAGTCTGTATACGTGTCAAGTTCTTAGTACCTTTCGATTTTTTGATCGTTTTGCGGTAGTAATCAGGTTTGTTAATAAATAGCTTTTTCTAGGTAATAGGGGCTAGTTTGATTTTTTCTGTCTTTGAATGGAGCCTGACTAAGTCCTTGAGTACTGGTGTGATGTGTTCAAATGTTATGTTCCAGAAAGAAGTATTTTTGCTGAGTACATCACTTCTTTGGTGGGGTTAGACAATTTGATGCAAAGACATCTACAACACAGTTTTCATAATCAACTTTGGAGCACACTAATGATTAAACACCAGTTCTGAAAACATTGGGCTGAACAAATGTTTTCAGGTTGATTTTAAATAGAGTTGTGTTGGGCTTTCGAGGACATTTGTTCAGTGTAGTATTCTATAGAGAGATTTGAATCAAGACATACTCCCAAAGACTTTACCTTGGAGGCTGATACAGGAGAAGAACCTTCACAGGGGATGCCAGACAGCCACACTTGATTCATATGTGTATCCTGTTAAAGTTTGTACTAGGAGGTACTCATTTAAATTTAAATGGGTGATCATTTCTTGTTAAACTTTCTCTAGACATATCTTAATGACCTAACATGGAACAAAATAGATTTTAAGGAATAACTTAGTGTCATCAGTAAATTGCAGGTTGTCCACCCCTAAGTTATCAAATACATTCTCAGTTTCTCCATGTGCATCTTAAAGAACGCTGGAGTTAGAGAGGTAGTCTTCAATGAGTGTCTTCCAAGTATGATCAACTATCATTGATTTGTTAATAAAGATGTAAACCAGCACAGAAAAACAGCCTAAAGGGTATGAAGTGCTCTAAAATCTGTGACTCTACAATGCTTAGTTGTGTCAAAGGCACCCTATAATTCTAAATGAATAATCAGACAGACATCCTACCTGTTTCAGGGCTATAGTTCATGAATCCAGATTTGTAGGAAGCTAAAAGATCATTGCTGCTCAGCTGAGCAGTAAAACATGTTTCAAGGACCTTTTCTAGCTTCGGAAGGTTAGTTAAGGACAATAGTGTCCAAATTTGTGTTCTTTAAGAAAGGTGTTATCTTTCTGGTTTTCAGTAACTTTGAAAATATTCTCTACTTTACCTATTTGGTGACTACTTTACACAAGAGAAGGGAGAACTGTTGAAAATATTGCTAGAGAATCTTGGCAGGTATTATGTCACTGTGATGGTATGTTGAATTCAGTTCTCAGATTAAGAGTGTTAGATGATCATTCAAAATTGTTTAGAAGCTGCTCCAGGGATGAACCTTAAGGGGTGTTGGAGGATTAGGTAAAACTCTCATATCTGGAGAAGGGATTTCTCAAATGCATGATTTTTCTGGAAAAGAAATATAAAAATTCATCATTGCATTTCTGCTTCAGGTAGCAATAAGGCGTAAAGAAGTGAGAGGACAGCTGCACAAACACGGTTGGTGAACATATTAGCTATAAAAGAGCTTACGAAGAGACTTCTCCCTTATCAAAGGGGAATGTTGAGCATGACAAGACTAATCCACCCACTTCAGCTGATAGAATATCGGTGCAGAATCTTACACAATGTATTTCAACCTCAAGACAATGTGAGGCTAAAATTAATAGAGACAATCAAGGGACTGCCCTAAGAACCCCTCTATCTTGAAATGGGCTAATAAGCTTACTAACATGACAACTGATCTAAAAGACAGGATGAAGGAAAAAGAGGACCTAAAAGACAGAGTAAATCCAATGCAGAGGTTCCAAACATTAGGAGCTCTAATAGGAAGGTAAGTGCAGGAGCAGAGGGAGAGCGTTCAAGGATCACTGGTGGGGAACGCCAGCTGTTCTTGATAAACCATATTAGTTGTCTGATGCTCACCAGCAACCACAGTTTATCCAGCAATTCTGATCCTCCAACTGATCTATCAGCTCTGGAACTCCTTCAGAAATTCATTGATAGCATGCAGGAACCCTCTTTGAGTGGTGTATTCAATTTGTTTCAGGCATATCAACAGAAGGCATAGAAGCACTACTCAGAGGTCTTATCCATCAGCATGTGGACACAGCAAGTGCTAGATGATGTGGCTGGTAATACCTGTATCTTAACTGATCAAATGACTGACCTGTAAGGATGAAATGGAAGAGTAGACAGCATGGATGGCCTTACCAACTCAAAAACACGGTTGACAATCAGTGAGTACTACTATTTCTGAAAGACAGGAGGGAAATAACCCCTTGAAATGATTCATTTCCAAAAGCATTTACAAATCTGCCAGTTGGGATTTTGATTGTCAAATTCAGTGTGCACATCAGTTATCTACCTGCATAAATTCACATTCTCGGTCTGGTAGACCAAGACCAGTCCTGATTTAGATTAGTTACTTCTTGTTTCCGCAAGCATTCTACTAGAAAGCACATCCTACAACTCCATTCATGGTAGGTGTTGCATCCTTTTTTGTTACATCTGATTTTTGTCACTTGACTGTCAACAGACGAAGGCAGTGGCGATTGCGAAGACTGATCAGAGGGAGCAAGACAGACTAAAAATTCATAGATATGGTTATACTTAATTTTGCCAAACAGAAGGGGTAGCCACAGGCATTATGAATCAATGGAAGAAGAATACATATGGCTACTCTAGAAAAAGACATGGCAATGGTACTGATAGTGGTACTGACACTAGTGATGCTGATTGATCAAGATTGCTTCTCGTTACTGTAAATCTAAACCTCCCTTTTCCTTTTTTTCTGCCCTTTCCATATGGCTCTTATGTACAAAAATAATATAATGGCATAATGTGTGTGTTGGTGGGTCATGTGATCAGGCAGATGTGAGCACATTTTGCTTCTCTTCCACTCGGCATCAAAAAGAAAGGCAGTTGGGGGGTGGCTATTAGAGAAGGACAAAGGTTTATGATGGAGACCATTAAGGCGGTGAGTAGTTTTGCATTCAAAAGAAGAGAGAAGATCATCATAACTATGTTCTAGTTTAGTCAATCCTAACTATTGTCTATTTGCTGATATGTAGGATCCAGGGGTACTTGAGCGGATGACAAAACCCATTAGTGACAAAGCGGAAAACACATTTCTGAGACGCTTGTTATCCACCCCTCAGTCTACACCAACATTTTCAATTCATGGGGAGGTGGGACTTGACTATGTCACTGATAGAATCAGAATGGCCCCCCCTATTATTCTGGCTAAAGACATGGCTTAATGACGAGTTAACACTTAATCACTCCATCCTGACAGATGTTATGTCACTAGACCATACAATGAAAATTCCTTGGCTAGAATATGTAAGACATACTTTCGCACGGCTAGGACGTCCGGATTTATATAATGTCCCATCCAGCATTAGGCGAGAGGACGTGAGCTGGACTAAAAAGAACTTTTTGGCTGTGGCAAGAGTAGCTCGGGAAGAGAAGGAACTGACAAAACCAACGGTCAGACAACACTATTTGTTACTAAGTTCGCCTTCCCTTGAGCCTTACCTTAGTATCGTTACAAAACCCTTTCATAGGCTTTTGCTAACCAAATTTAGATTTAATCTAATTTACTACTCCCTAGGCACTTACCATTCATGGTGCAAACCGGAAAGTGGCCCTCCATGTAGCTGTGATGAATTCTCCCTACAGGATTCTATGCATTTTATTATGTTTTGCAGCCTGTACACAGCACCCAGGAAGAATTATCTGGCACCTTTATTAAGAGAGGCAGGTTTTGTCCAGGTTAGGCCTGCCTTTGTTTATTTACAGTCTTTATGCAGTATCCGTGTTATCTTTTGTGTGGCCAGTTTCTTAGTGGCGGCTCATAGAATTAAATCAAAAAATGCCCATTGAGGGATTCTGTATAGCTAAGCGTGCAATAACACTGACATTTCTATAATACGTCTAGATTTGCACTTGCTCTTAAATATGTACCATTAATGATTCTGCAACGATTGTGTATATGTATGAAATAAGTGTTTTTTAATTGTATATAAATGTTTTACTGCTTTTATGATTTTAATGAATCAAATAAAGTGCATTTGACTGACTTGACTGACTGACATTAGTGATTATATACTTACATGGTATTTACCATATTATTGTGTTGTAAGGTTAGAGGTTTAAAAAGCTCTGCAAAATGACAGCTTATTTAAAAATTAGCCAGGGCATACAGAGCACACAGCCTCTGCCTAGTAGGGATACATATTTCTTTTAAAGATTGGACATTACTCCATCAGCTAGATCATATTCCTCTGAACGTTACAGCATAACAAACATCTATTTGGGTAGTAGCTGTTTTGATGGCAAAGTCAAGGTCAATTCAATTGGTTAAGATGACTTTGGGTCAATATGGGAGATGGGTTATATCTCAGACCTGACAAACCAAACAAGGTACAACATATGTGTGATATACAGCCCCGCTCATGATAAGCCTCAGAACTTTGATGAATTGTCTTTAGAATGACAAACCTGCCTGAGGCCATTAATGGTAGTGGGATATCTAAATTGATCATGAATTGTAAGGCTGACTCTACTAATCATCAAACACATTGAATACACAAAATGCGCCATGCAATTTGAACCTTGCTGAATATTCAGTGATTAGCGGATCTCTGGCGAACTCTAAAAATAAAAAGAACCGAGCTATACTTATTTTTCTCACCCTCATAATCACTATTGAAAAATGGATTTTGTTTTAGCAACCCTAAAAAGTGTTCACAATACTACAATTGAAGTTTGTCCTAAAGTGATGTAGGAAGATAATCCCCTTGATTTAGGGGCGATCAAATACTTGTTAACTCACGCCAATTGACTCTTGAGTGATCTCAACTCTTGGATGTAGATTAGAAAAAAATGCTACATTCTTCAAGAGTTCTAATAGGATGAACTGTATATGGCCCCTATTGTGTAAGATACTGTTAAAGCATATGCAAGGGGGTACTAACAAGTTTGACACTGATTGAAAGAGGAATCAGATCTAAAGAGAGACCAGTGGGGGTCATTAGGATGGTGGACAGACTTCAGTCCATCCGCTATCGTCCCGAGGATGGGGCCTGCCCGCCTATAAGGCGGCGTTCCCGCAAATGAAATTAGGATGCACCCACCACTATGGTAGTTGCAAACGGCATGTTTAACATTGCGGCGGGTGCTGCTCGCTCCAACACCCGCCGCAATGTTAAAAAAGCACTGTTTACATTTCCCTGCACTACGTGGCAGACACCATGCAGTGCCTGCCACATGGTGCAGGGAAATTCAGGGGGCCACCTATGGTGACCCCAAGTGCACACACTAACTGCCACTGCTCAAGGGAGGCCCGCAACAGCCCCCCAAAGTACATCCCCACTAGCCTTTCCAAAGGCTGGCGGGGATCCAGCATCCTGATCTGGCGGACGGTGCCTGCTAGGCACGGCCACCAATCTGTGGATGTGCGGTGCAGTCCGACAGGCAATCATAACGATTGCCTCTGTCGGACCCGTGGCGGACGGGCTTTCTGCCTGACAGACACACCCCCAGCATCCTAATCTGGCGGGTGGTAATTGGCCTTATGATGGTGGGGAGCCCGTCACCGGTACCCTGCCGCTGGCGGGTTCACGGCCATCGTAATCAGTCCCTCAGTGTTTTCTGATTTTCAGATGCTAGGGATCAAATATGCCAGAACAATTTTAGCCCAAAATCAATAATAAAGGAATTTGGCCACTCACTTAGGCAAAAGGTGCAGAACCTACCATAACAAGCAAAGTAGCTGATCATGAGTATGGCAAATCTATATATTTTTTATTTATTTTTATTTGCATTTCAAAAATAATAAACATCAATACTACTACACAGAGTAGCATCTGCGTCAAACCAGCCATCTACAAACTGGGATCAATTAACACCACAAGGACAATATACATCAGTTCCAATCATTAAAAAGAGTGCACATCAAATGTTCCAGGGCGATGACATTTATGATGTCTATTCTGTCTCAGCCTGCGGGACAGCTATGGCCTGTTGTTGAAGGAACTGACGTAGTGGTTCCCATATGTCCCTGGGTTTGGATGATATCGTCAGTTCCTCCGCATATAGTTGCAAGTTTTCTTTACAGTATACCATGTAACTGATCTAATGCACAACTTTCGGCGCCTGTGTGCCTTCCCAATTGATAGCAACTCTTTGTTTAGCCAGGAGCAGGGCGATATGTATGAATTTTCCCAAGACCCCTTTTACATGAGGAATATAACAAAGAAGACATACCAGCAGCACACATTAGATCTCTGCCCCAGACATTTCCTGTATATTCTGCACCACTTGCTTCCAATAAGAGGCCCCCTCATACAGTCCCAAGCAAGATGCATGAAATCAGCGTCCATCTGACCACACCGTTTACATCTACTAGTGTCTTGCAAACCGTACTTGTACAAGCGAATGGCCATGTATTATGTCTGATGCAAGTATTTCAAATGAAATATGCTGAGGTTTCTACTCAGGGTAAGCTTACCAGTGAGGCTCAACACATGTTCCCATTCCGTTATTGTCATAGTGAGGGACAACAAGACATTCCAGCGATTAAAACTCTTATCTGGCCCATTAGTCTTCTACACCCGTATTGCCCTGTATAGCTTTGTGATTAGTTTCTGATATGTGTGTGTAGTCAGTATGAGCTGTAGGGATTGAAGAGCCGGAGGCTCAACCGGGTATGTGTGGTAATGTGATTTAATAGCAAGTCTCAACCTATGCACAGCAAAGCGAAAGAGGAGTGTGGGATTAACAATATATTGCAAGTTCTCAGGGCGAGGAAGGTGCCACCCGGGTAGAGATCCTGCATAGTGCTCCGACCCGCCACGTTGAGCAGGCACATTGGGCCAGCTTCTTTTGTTACTGAAAGCACCAAATGATGCTCCAATGGCATCGCCGGGGCATATATAGGCAATTTGTCAGCGGTTCTCCCAATGGCTTGCCACGCTGCCACCATAGTATCTATTGTGTTTATTTCAGTTTTTGGAGAGTACCCTCGCGTATGTGTGATGATACTGTGAAGAGGAACCGGAGAGGCATCACCGTCTTTGACTGCTACATGGGAAATTAAGTCATGTTTGTTAAACCAATAGTAAGCATATTGTGCCTGAGCACTCAGATAGTTTATGTAGGGGTCTGGAGAACCGAAACCCCTCTTGCCGTAGTCTAGGGTTATAGTATCCCAAGCCACTCAAGCCTGTTTACCTCCCCCTATTAGGCGAAGCAGCGTCGTACACAGTGTAACAAAAAATCCCCTGTGTCAATTTTTTCGGGGATGTTAGAGAAGAGATATAGAAAACGGGGCAATACCACCATTTTTATAATGGCTATGCGGTCTGCCAGGGACAGTGGCAGTGCTCTCCATGTATCTATGTGGTGATCTAACGTTACGCAGGCGCATCCATATTTCTCCCTTATAACAACATCAGGGTTTCGCTGAATCCAAGTCCCCAAGTATTTAACTGGGTCAGTTGACCATACTATCGGATATTCCACAGGTGGTGCAGGGGAAGTCTCTGTTAGTGGGACAATAATTGACTTATCCCAATTGATATTAAGACCTGAGATTAGCCCAAATATAATGTATTCTCTGAGCACCTGTGCCAAATATCGAGCCTGCTTTCTTATAAAAAGCAACATGTTGTCGGTATAAAGTGAGACACCGACTGGTCGGTGAGTAAAATGTAAAGCTGTCTCTCTGTGTCTTTGGCATATCACACACGCTAGGGGTTCAATTGCAATAGCGAATAGCAGTGGCGAGAGAGGGCAGCCCTGACGGGTACCGCGCATGAAAGGAAATGGCAGGGACGTGAGACCTCCTACTCGAACCAATGCTGATGGGTTATATATAGTATCCTTACCCACCCCAGAAAAAGTAATGGGAATCCCATACACTGCAGAATAAAAAACATGTAGTCCCACTCTATTGAATCAAATGCTTTGGCTGCGTCAAGCATGACCGCTGCAGCCTGCTACTTAGGTTCAAGAACATGCATCATTGCAAATATTGTCCGTAGATTATGTGGCATAGAGCACTCTGGGATTAATCCCGATTGGTCCTGTAGAACCAGGCACGATATCAGTGGTTGGAGTTTCGTGGCCAGGATCTTGATGAGTATTTTTGCATCAATATTGATCAGAGACAGGGGCCGATAGGATTCACACTTGTCAGGGGTCTTGTCTTTCTTCAAATGAGTAATAATGAGAGCTTTTGGACAGGACGGGATGTGCGCCTCGGCGTACATTTCTAACAGATGTGGGATGATGAGATCTGCCTTGGCTTTATAAAATTCTACGGTCAGACCGTCCGGCCCCGGTGCCTTTGCATTCGGTAGAGCACAAAACAAGGCCTTTATATCTGTCTCGTCTACGGGTTGATTCAAGTACTCCCTATGACCATCTGCCAGCCAGGCACAGGCTATGTTATCTAGATACTCCTCAAATGCAGAGTCTGATCCCACCCCCCGGTAGGTATACATATTGGCATAATAATTTCTGAACTGCTCCACTATGTCCAAAGGGGAGTAGTGTTCTCTTTCCTGAGTATCGGTTATTTTATCAATATGATGATTGTCATCTCGTGCCTTAAATTTCCCCACCAGATTGCGGCCTGGTCTTCCTCCATCTCCATATTTCCTAGCCGTGTGTCGACGCGAAATGTAACACATTTCTGACTCCGCAGCCGTGTCATATTCCTGAATCAATGTGTGGATGCATTATAATTTGTCTGGGGTAGAGTCGTCCGTGTAATCTCGCTCTAGGGTATTTAGTGTAGTCTCTATGTTGGTAAGTTGTGTCCTGAGATCCTTCAGGATCCCAGCTGTGGTGCCTTTACAAATTCCCTGGATCGTCACCACAACACCTCCCAAAGTGTGGCAGCGCTATTCACCGTGCCTTTATTATCCAAGAATAATTTTCTATCACCTGGCGCACTGTGTTGCTGTAAAGAGGATCCAATAGCACCTCTGAGCTGAATCGCCAACTGAATGGGGTGTGTGTCATATGAGGGATATGTAGAGCCATTTGCACTGGTTTATGATCAGAGAGCGTGCGCGGAAGGTTAGCTATCTCTGTCACCCCCCCCCACTGCACATTCACTTAGGTGCCAGTAGTCTAGTCTGGACCAGCTGTCATGCGCAGGTGTGTGGTGTGTTCCCTCCCTTGCTGTGCTGTTACGTAGTCTCCAGACAGCTATCACTCCGAACTCCAGCATAGCCTGGTTAATACTCCGAGCCACTTTAGGCGTTCGAATGCTTTGTGGGTTCGATTTATCCAGAGCAGGATCTAGTTATGTATTCAGGTCTCCTCCCCACATGACAGCTGCCTCGGGCCACTGTCTTAGTATGCCATACATTTGTTGAAACACTTCTGGCTCATCTGGTAATGGACCGTACATATTTATGAGGGTGATTAGTGTAGTACCTAATTTGCCCTGGACCATTACGCAACTTTATTCATCATCAACGTGGGTCTTGTGTGGCCTTAACAGAATGCCCTTTTTGATCAATATGATAACCCCCTGGCATAAGATGAGTATGATGAGGCTACCTGGAACCCTGCCCATTTGTGCGCAATGTTCACTTCTGAGGCCTTGGTCAGGTGTGTTTCTTGCAAGAAGGCAATTCGGGTACTGAAAAGGAATTTCAGGGATTTGAATAATGAGACACTGGCACCCTGGATGTCTAGCCTTAGGCACCTCTCCATGAGGGATACCGACACGGCTGCCCTTGACCTCTCTAATACCATTGCAAGCGCCGTGAATATCCTTGCCCCGCTTAAGCATCACTATTCTGCCAGGAAACGTCCTTTGACTCCCTGGTACTCTTATTCCCTCAGAATACTAAGGCAGGGCTGCAGGAAACAAGAGAGACTCTGGAGGTTGCACCTCGACCTAAGGGAGAAAGAAAAACACAAATGCCTGCTCAATGGGTACAAAACCGCGGTGCTGACAGAAAAGAAAGCGTACTTTGGAAAGCTGACTGCTTCTCTTAGTTCACCGAGGGAACTGTTTAAAATTGTAGATTCCCTGTCTCTCCTTCAGTCCACAGTGCCTACCCAAGAACTGTGTGATCAGATTTCCATATTGTTTTCACAATAAGATAATGGACTTTTACACAGCCCTTGAAGCCCTCAACCTAGACTCAGAGAGCTCATCCCTCCCTGTGTCAGCTCCACAGGAAAGACAGGCCCTTGAATTCTGCAGCATCCTCTCTAAATTTCCCCCCCTGACACTGGAACTATTGAGTCGGCTTTTGAATAAGCTTAAATCCGGATCCCCTTTAGACCCTTGCCCTCTGAGAATTCTCAAAGAGTGTAGGGAGGTAGTGTTGCCTCCTCTCCTGGAGGTGATGAACTTGGCAATCTCCGAAGGTGTTTTTCCCACATTGTGGAAAATGGCGATAGTCAAGCCCCTCCTAAAGAAGGCCACCCTAGATCCTGGGATCCTGAAGAATTTTCGCCCCATTTCCCTGCTTCCTGCCCCCGCTAAGATGCTCGAGGCCCATCTTAATCATCATCTGAGTGCCTTCCTGGATAAATCTAGCCTGCTGGACCCCTCTCAGCATGGCTTCCGGAGGGCACATAGCACTGAATTCGCCCTTACAGTGGTTGTCAATAACGTCCGTGCTAAGGTCGACAGTGGCCAGACTACCCCTCTGGTCCTGCTCGACCTTACAGCCGCATTTGACACCCTGTCCCCCTCCATTCAGGCTGCCCGCCTCAGTGAGATGGGAGTGAATGGACCAGCGTTAAGCCTCCTGACATCTTTTCTTGATCAGCGAAAGCAGAGGGTCAATCTGGGTGACTTCCTCTCCCCTGTCAAGCCTGTGCAGTGTGGGGTTCCTCAGGGCTCATCCCTGAGCCCCACACTTTTTAACATCTATGTGGCCCCACTCGCCAGACTTGTAAGATCGTTCGGGCTGGAAGTACTATCATATGCCGACGACACCCAGATTATGGTCTCCCTTTCTCAATAAGTGAATATCACGGCCCTTAATTTCAGAAACTGCATGGAAGCAGTTGCAGGCTGGATGGTCAAGAACTTCCTGAAATTAAACGGGGACAAAACCGAAGTTCTTGTCTTCGGAGCCAAACAGGAGATCTGGTCTATGGACTGGTGGCCCTCTGCTCTTGGAGCCTACCCCTTGCCCTCCCAATCTGCCGGCAATTTGGGTGTTATTCTGGACACCACACTCTCTTTTGACAAGCAAGTCAGCAGGACGGTCTCAACCTGCTGTGGTGCCCTAAGAATCATGAGAAAGATTGCACATTACCTTTCGTTTGAAGCCCAAAAACAGGTCACGGTGGCTTTTATTTCCTCAAGGTTGGACTATTGCAATGCACTATATTTAGGCATAAACAAAAGGCTGGTCCAACGCCTTCAAATAGTGCAGAATGCGGCAGCCAGGTTTGTGGTTGATGCCCCTAGGCGCTCCTCTGGATCCTCAATCAGGGGAGATCTGCATTGGCTTCCAATGCAGGCCAGGATTAATTTTAAAGACCTGTGCCTCACTCACTGTGCTTTGCATGGGTTTGGAGCCGAAGATATTAGGTCCCTGGAGTCCCTCTACGCCCCTGGTAGGGTCCTCCGCTCGGCCAGAAAGAATCTTCTCTCTGTACCCCGAGTCGCTAAAGCCAGATGGGGCGGGAGGGCCTTCTTCTCCCTCGCCCCGAGACTGTGGAACATACTTCCAGTTGAGCTCAAGGATCAAACATCCCATTCGCTCTTCCGCAAAGCATTAAAGACCTGGCTCTTGTCTGAAGTCTACTTGTAGCTGCTGCACCTCTTCTTATCTCATACAGCTGTACCATCTTATTGAGCTCTACAAATCCTCCCTCACTCACTCACTCATACCATGGCGGTTTAAATATTCGAAACAATGACACATTTTCTCAGGAGTGTTTAGTCCTCTGATATTCCATGGTATCAACTTATAATCCTCACCCATTGGCCCCCTAAGTTCACAATGGAATCATATAGTTGTCTGTCATAGTACACTGGTATAAATGCTCAGTTCCTAGTTTTGGTGTCAATACAATCACAGTAGTCAATCTTCTCTATGTCAATACATCTACATTGGCTAGCATTTGATGCATGTTCCCCTTTTGCCTGCCCACTCCAACCACCCAATTAGGTCGAGAAAATAAATCCCTCCCCATCTGAATGTTTGCCCCACTCCCCATATAGAACTACAAAAACAATAAGGGGATCACCCTCTGGGGGGAGGAACAACAGCAAACACCTACCAAACGGTAGAGTGGTTAGGCTGCAACCACCTAGGTCTAGGATCCGTGGTGGGGGAGACATACCAGAAAAAAAACATCCATAACTAATATAGTCTAGCACTGACGATAGGGTTCTGTCAGCGCAGCGGCCTGAGCGCAGGCTTCACTTTTGTAACATAGGCTAGGGTGTGCACATGTGCAGTTACATGATTAAACAGCAATTATGTTAATCAAGTTAGTCAGTGATTGATCAGAATCACTAAAAGATGGCGACGTTGTTAAACTCTTTGAGACGGCTTTAGAGGGCTTGCGAGGACAGATGTGATTCGTGAACTTCAGAGCTGACTTGTAATCTGTAAAAAAATGTGCTTGACCATCGTGGGTGATCTTCAATTTAGCCGGGGATAGCATTACGTAATGAACAGAGGCAGACTGCAGGATTCGTTCCGCTGGCATAAATTCCCTTAGTGTGGCCTGTACTGTTGGGGTATAGTCTGGAAAGAAGGACAACTTGTTACCCTGAAGAGTGATGGGTCTCTTGACCCCCGCCTCACAGAGAATAGCGTCCCTGTCCGCGTAGTTGAGGAGGCATGCTATTATCGGGCGCTCGAGGTTCCAGTGTCCGGTGCGCCCTCTCAACGATCATGACCGGGGATAACACTGAACCAAACAGCTCGCGCAGGAGATTGTCAATGAAGGGCTCCATTCTCGTGATGGCTGTCAATTCCGGAAGGCCAATTATACAAAGTTTGTTCCGTCTGGAGCGCACTTCCAAATCTTTGTTCTACAACCTTATGACCCCATCACCTTTTCCATTAAGGATCTGTGTTCGTGCTTCAGCTGTGGAGTCTTGAGCATCAGACAGCCTGTTTTCCAACACATCCAGTCTGGTTTCGTGTGCCTCCACCTTTTTCGTGACTGTGTCGAGACTGGATGTGAGGTCATCTATCTTGCTATCGATAGTTTTGAGACCCGTGCGCACCTCCAGCAATATAGACCGCATGTCTTCCTCCAAGTCTTCCTCCAAGTAGGACCTGAGCGGCACCGGGCTCCGTCGTCACATCCACGGTGCGTGAGTGTCATTGGTTTTCTAATGGGATCTTGGGCTGTTTAGGGTCCGTCTTGCCTATGGTCTAGGGTTAGGGGCGGCGCAGTCGGCCGTATTCCATAGTTTGCTGTGTCACGCTGCAACATGCTGTGCTATTGGGTGCTGGCCCATGCCTGCCTCAGATCAGTTAAGCCCGAGTAATACTCCCAGGGCAGAAAGCGGACGCCCCCTCCTTTTTGTTGCAATTATAAATGACGCGGCTCTGATACAGCAGATTAACGTGTGAGGGGATAGCGCTGGAGTAGTCAAAGGTGACTGGTGACGACCCTGGGCAACACCACAGTCACTCATCATTCAGTTTTCAGGCCCCAGAGATAGGCAACCAGCATCAGCTTATGTGCAGGCCATTCCTCTTGGTCACACTCGCCGGTTTCCAGCCAGTTCCCCAGTCCAGAGTGCACTCCAACTATGTCTGCCGAGGAATTTGAAGATCACATCCAGTCTGTGGTGCGGGAGAAGGGGAGACCCAGAAGGCCTGCACACCGCCAGAAAGCCCCCACGTTACCTGCGAAAAGGAGGGCTCTATGGCACCCGCAATCCCCCCACTGTCACGCCCTCCTCCACTGCACCGAATGGCCCAGCGAGGGTCACCCCGGGTGGGTGGAGCAAGGCAGGCCCAGGTCCACCGCACATGCCCAACCAGGCGCGGCACCAGTCACGGACCCCTTCAAGGCGATAAAGCCAAAGAAGGGCCCGGGCCGCACAGCGACAGTCAGCCCAGCACTAGACAAATACAGGTCACTCCACTCTCACCTCCTGTCCCATTACACTCCGGGTGGGAGGGACCTCCGCTGCAACAGTAGGCACCACCAGCTACTCCACACAGTGTCTTAGTGGTCCCCAGCCGTAGACAGACGCCTCCAATGACTGCTGGTCACTGCTTTCCTGCAGCTCCTTTCAGATGTCAGCAGGAGCGTGAATCGTCCCAGCGCAACTGTCAAGACACTCGGCAGGACCACAACAACGCAGGCGCAGCTCGCCTCCTGCTTGGATTCCTCCTGCCCGGCAGTGTCTCAACCTCTGGCGACCATTTTCCCTTCGTTCTCGCCGCGTTGTGCCATCTCTCAGGATGGTGGTATGCTTAGGATTATGGACACGCGGATCTCAGCCACAAGGCTCAGGTATGTCCCCGCGGCGGTACTCATGCTTTTAACGAGCTCAGATGGGGTTTTTAGGATGGTAATGGCAGGATTGTACAGCCTGGCTTGCGGAGCTCCTTCTGTAGGCAGCCATCTTGCTCCGCGCCATAGCCACGCCCACAGTATGGCAAATCTATTGGTAAAATATTGGCCTATAAGTTTAAGGAAAGACAACATAAGATGACTATAGTCAGCAGGAGGGACAGCGAGGGGAAAATCGTATGTCAATTTATGACTTTTTATCAAGCATTATACAGTTAGGAGTCTGATCAACCTTTTGCAGCAATTGATTCTTATTTTAAAACAGTTGATATGCCACAGTTTAAAGAATGCCAATTAATATGTTGAATGCTGATATTACAATAGAGGGTGTAAATTAGCCATACTATTTTAATCTCATGGGAAAACCACGGGAGAGGACAGCACCCTGCTGAATATTGTACATTATATAGGGATACACTGCTGCCTATTTTTCTGCAAATTCTGATAAGCATTGATAAGGGAAACAATATTCCAGCTTTATAGAATTCTATTAACATAACTTAGATTCACAAAGGGGAAAGCTGCTGAGGAGAGAGAATCATACAAATTTGCGGTGCCTTGAGACCCTCACGGGTGAGTAGCGCACTTTATAAACCCCTGATTGATTGAATGATTGAAATTTATCTCACTAAATGCTGATGCGAACAAAAATGTATTCTAAAATCATAGCAGCCAGACCTACCTCAGTAGCTGAAACTCTTGCAAATCCACAACAGCATTGGCTTATTCCAAGGTGGGAAGCTGCTATTCGCACAAATACAGCCATACCATTATTTGAAGCTACCAACACTTTACATAAGCCAGTAGGTATGATCGTTGATGTGTTAGGTTTGAAAATCCCATCCCTGCAGTGCACTCGTTTCATGCTGTATTAGGTTAGCAGTGTGTGGCTAAATATAAGCCATTTTTATTCACGTTGTGCAACTCACTGAGTTAGCCCCATAAAGTGCAAAGCGTCAGTTAGCAAGTGTGACTCCATTTTGTATTTCATAATCCCTATTAGACTGCTTAGGCTGTGCCCCAACTAGGCCTCATTATTCAGTATTGCTTTAGCCAGCAGAACACTGTACTTCGTTATTTTTTTCCCTCTTCTTCAAGGCTGCTTCCTGACTCACTAATGAGTAGGCCATTCTGCCCTCGCATACCTATTCGAGTGTGTAGTTTCTGCTCCCATGTTAGGAGACGCTGAGACTCAGTGCCGTAGTCTTGAATCGTAGATAACATGTACCCATCTGGCAGGTTATAGCTCATCCCACTGTGCATCTTTGTTCATGTTTGGCCAGGCCGGTAGTTTTCCATTGTGAGCGTGGTTGGAGGCTTCTCGGGAGGAATGATTGTTCACTGTGGACTGTTCGGGGGGTCAGTCCCTCAACAGACATCTTGGGGTGCAGGTTAGGATGGACCCCTTTGCAGAGCATTGCTAATAAAATGAATGTTTGTATCTTTACTGTCTGACTGACTCTTTATTCTTGGGAAGGCACAGCAGGAGGTTGTAAGTAACCTGGGTAGTCCCTAAGAGCCACTTCCTTCAGTTGACGTCTGAACAGGGACCCCGTAAGGTGACCCGACTCACCCGCAAATGGGTTGCAGGGTCGGGTTGCGTCCGGTCAGTGGGGTGGATCGGGGTACCCCACACGATCGAGCTTGGCTCTCGCAGCTGCCCCGCTCATCTGATTGGGCGGCTCCTCGTCTAATGGTCACTGGTTGGGGTCCTGAGAAGGCGGAACCTTGAAGTAGACCATTTGGTCCGAAGAGTCAGCAGTGGAGAATAATTCGACTCAACCTGAGTGCACCAGGTGAGTGATTTGATTCTTGGAAAATGGCACCATGCTTGAACGGCACAGGCCTGCGGTCCTGCGGGCCTGCGGGCTGTGTCTTGATACAGTCTCCTGACTGTCTTGGTGCCGTTTTCGAACTGCCTTGCTTGAATGGCACGAGCCAACTGGCTGTGTCTTGGTACGGTTTTTTGGGCAACCTTGGTCTGAATTTGTGGGTTTGAGGACCCTTGTAAAAGACATAGAGTGTTTGCGAACAATCTGCCAGGCCAACTGGTAATTTTGTCTTCTTTCGAAAAGGTCTGGGGCTGGAGCCTGTCTTCTTGAACCAAGTACAGTCTCTGGACTGCGGTGGGCGGTTTTCGGACCATTGTGGTTTGGTACTTGAACTATTCTTCTTTTGTTTATTTTTTCTTTTATTACTTTTGTTGGTGTTATATACTTGTCTGTTGAGGACAGCGCATGTGTCTTATATTAAGATGCCTTGTTTGAGTAAGTCAAGGTGTTTTGTGTGCCGATGTTGTTCCACTGATGGTCGATTGGAAGAGAGCCAGCCTGTTCCTCCGGAGGGTTCCTCAAATTTAGATATATACGTCAAGCATGGTACTGGCCCTATTATGTTTAGCACATTGTGGCATAAATATAAGAGAGCCTCAAGGCTACCCCGGTCTAACAGGGGTGGTGCTTTAAGTGCGCCCCTTGGGCACAATCAATATGCATACTGTAAGCAGGAGGGCCATTGACGGAACGAGTGTCCAGAGTTGTTGCAAAAAGGTGAGGCCCTGAGAGGTTGGGGTTTTCGAGGACTTGGGTGAGGAGGAGTTAGCCGAGGGGGATGCAGTCAGAGGATACATCGCACAGTAGGCAGAGTGGGAACTATTTTGATGACCCCTGAAGCCGCCAGTACTACCACGATGACTACAACATGGATGAGGTGACGGGATTGTCTCACAGCTAAGACAACCAAGGACGGGGCAATGGACCAGTTCCGGTGCCTATAGATCAGCACGGACCCTACGTCACTGCTGATTTACAAGGTACGATCGAAAAATTCTTAGTTGATACAAGGACTATGAATAGCTCTGTTTCCTGTTCACTGGTCCCGGGGGCAGCTCTGTCTGGCCAAAATAATGTTTTGGTGGGTTTCTCAGGTGTGCCGGTTGTTAGCCCTCTTTCCAAAACCCTTGACTTCCCTATTGGCCCCTTTACAGTTGACTCACCATTTTTACTAACGTTGAATTGTGGGGAGAATTTGTTGGGATTGGATTTGTTAAAAAGAGTGCATGTGACAATTGTTTGATCTCCAGACGATGTTTACATGACTATTGGACCACAAGTGGCTCGTGCCAAGCAATGCCTTGCAAAGGACGCCCCCATCCCCGCTGAGTTTAATGATGTGCCACATACTCTGTGGGCTACAGGAGACACGGTTGTGGGGTTACTCCAGATCCCACTGATCTCTATACAGATTAAGGACAAATTCTGTGTTGCCACGAATTCCCCAGTACAAGATATCCCAGGCAGGAGAGAAGGCCCTATTGCAAATAATACAGGATTTGATTAAGTCTGGTGTGGTGGAGGAGAGAGTGGCGAATGTGTGTAATAGCCCTATCCTCCCTATTCTTAAAATGGCACCCTTCGATTCTTCTGATGCACACCCTGATGTTTACTGCTTAGTAATTGACCTTAGAGTGGTGAACAAAACAGTGGTTCCCCAGTACCCTGTGGTTCCAGATATTACCACGATTTTGACAATGATTTCCTTGTCAGCAAAATTATTTTCCATGATCGATTTAAAGAACGCTTTCTTCAGCATCCCGCTCCATACAGATAGTAGACATCTGTTTGGATTCTCAATAGGCGGCCAAAGCTTTAGATTCTGCTGTGCTCCACAAGGCTATACTGAAAGTCCTATTATCTACAGCCAAGCTTTGAAAGCTCAATTAGACTCTTTGACGCTTCTCCCCAGTAATGTGCTATTGCAGTACGTTGACAACCTCCTTGTGGCTTCAGACACTGAAGATGGTTGTAAAGAGGCTGCAGTTAAATTATTGTTACATTTGGCAGGCCATGGCCACAGGGTGTCACTTTAAAAATTGTAATATTGTTGACATGAGGTCACATATTTAGGTCAACTACTGTCGAAGGAGTGTCGCATACAAACACCTGAACGCATAGCTCCTATTACTAATATACCTGTTCCTAAGACCCAACGCGAGGTACGCACGTTTATTGGGATAACTTTGTATTGTCAGCACTGGATCCCTAATTACTCCTTACTAACAAAACCCCTTCTTTACCTGACCACCAAGGATGTGCATGAACCCTTGCCTTGGACACCTGCATACCAGCAAGCTTTTGACCGATTAAAGGTTGCGCTTTGCTCTGCTCCTGTGCTTGTTACTCCTGATTACCAGAAGCCTTTTGTGCTTTATGTACACAAGGCGAATGGTTGCGCGCTTTCTGTCCTAACACAGGGTTTTGGTGGTAAGAGGAGACCCTGCGCTTATTTCTCTGCTATTCTCAATACCGTTGTCAGAGCTTTCCCGAGCTGCCTGAGAGCTGCCGCGGCTGTGGCAGTTTCTAACAGACAATC
Organism: Lissotriton helveticus; assembly: GCF_964261635.1. Lineage (NCBI taxonomy): Eukaryota > Metazoa > Chordata > Amphibia > Caudata > Salamandridae > Lissotriton > Lissotriton helveticus. The sequence goes on along the minus strand of NC_136057.1, from coordinate 867,339,139 downwards.
AGCAGGGCTCGTCCTTGATACTGATCTCACAGTAATGGTACCCCATGCTGTGGACACGCTGTTGAATAAGACAAAGATGTGGCCCCTCACTAGTGTGTGTCTCACTGGATATGAGCTAACGTTGTTTGCTCCACATATTACCATCAAAATATGTGCTACTCTGAACCCAGCCACGTTACTACCCCTCCCTTCGGAAGAAAAGGACAATGATGTCCATGATTGTTTATTTCGGGCGGAGGAATAAACTAAATGACGAGTAGACCTTACTGATCTTCCCTTATCTGACCCCCAAAGATAAACTATATGTCGAAGGCTCTTGTTTCAAACTACCAGATGGCACTATCACCGCAGCTTATGGAATCACAATGGTACACACTGTAGTTGAGACATCCCGTATCCTATACCAATCAGCACAAGCTGCAGAGCTGGTTGCACTCCTTAGGGCTTGCGAGTTGAGTGAGGGACTGTCAATGTCTACACTGACAGCCAGTATGCCTTTGGGGTGGCCCATAACTTTGGGCGCCTCTGGGCGGAAAGAGGGTTCTTGACTTTGCATGGACTGCAAATCCAGAACGGCCCATTGATACACAGATTGCTGTCCGTATTTATACTTCCCGATAAGTTAGCTATAATAAAATGCAGCACTCACAAAGCCATCACTGATGATGTTGGGAGGGGAAATGCCTTTGTAGACCACACAGCTAAGGAGACGGCTCGATCAAAGATGAAAAAGTTGTTTGTGGCATGTCCCGTGAGGTGGGTCCCAGACAATGAAATGTTTGAGGACACTTTGGAAAATGTCAGGAAAATTCAGAGTGAGGCGACCTAGATAAATTGGCAATGTGGAAGGAGAGAACAGGGTGTCTGGATGATGATGGGTGTTGGATAGTGCCAAAGGAATATGTAAGATGTTGGACCCAGTATGGCAGAACAATATTATCTCTAAGGTACCACACACCTAGTGAAACACTGCATTGTTTGTTTGAAGCATAATCCTGGGAAAGGCACTCCTACACCTGCAAGTAACTTTGCACCACCATCCTTCCCTTTTGAGGTTCTCCAGATGCATTTCTTTGAAATGCAATGGGTGAATAACTTGAAGTATGTGCTGGTAGTGATTTGTGCATTCAGTAAATGTATTGAGGCTAACCCCACTAAAGAGAATACAGCTATGGCAACAGCGAAGCTACTCTTAAAAGAGTTCTTCCCATGCTATGGATTGCCACGTGTGATTTGGAGTGACAACGGAAGTAATTTCAATTCAAAGTTCATTGAATTGGTGTGCAAGTGCCTGCATATTAAGCAGAAGGTTAATGAAGCGAACCACCTCCAGTCAGCAGGCCTGGTTGAGAAGCACAATGGTACTCTCAAACTGAAACCAGCAAAGATTCAAGAAAGCACAGGATTGCGATGGCCAGATGCGTTACCCTTGGCTTTATTATCTACCAGAGCGACAGCGCATTCTAGAACAGGGTTGTCCCGTACCAAGACTCCTTGGAACAAAGAGGCACCAGTTCCCGTTCCTTGACAATGAATGTTTATTCCCACCATAGGTCCCCACCTGGTGTTTCCCTGGAAATGGGTGCTTTGATTGAGTTTTCTTGAGTTCTTGCCTTAGAGCAGCAGATCGAGGTAAAAAGACAAACAGGACAGAGATGGACAGAGATATGTTCTCGCAGTTCATTGTATCTGAATATTACTATTCCTTCCAAGCCCGCAATGTCACCAGAGATACGCTCATACCCCTGGCGGTATTTGATGTATGGCTCCTTTTTGCTTTCAAGGGGTAGGAGACATATAGGTGGGGGACAGGAGATGCAACACCACTTCCATATTGAGGATGTCCAAAAGTCCGCCCTTGATCCCGCCATCTAATGTTTATTTTGTTTGTGGTGCTCGTGGTTATGTGTAGCTCCCTGAGGGATGGTTGGGATGGTGCTATCTTTCCTACCTCCTTCCCTCTGTCTATATAGCTCCTCCCAACTACCACAACACTCATTGCCTACAGCGTAGGGGTGTCCTAGCATCCCGATTTAAGAGGCTGATTAGTACAGACGATATAGACCAGACTGACACAACCTTGCAACAGTTTACTGACGCAATGAAAGGCATGCTACCCTTCCGGGGCCCTGTGGCTAATAGCCTCAATATTAGATGACTCACCAGGGTGGTGGAGGGGGTTATCAATATGATTGCAGGAATACTGACCAACATTACAGTAGAGCTTCAGGCTACAAGACTCGTTGATCTTCAAAACCGGATGGTTTTTGACGTCATGCTCACAGACAGGGGTGGAGCTTGTCGCGTCATCAGTAGCAGTTGCTGCATGTACATTCCTAATCACGCCCCCAATGTATATACTGCTATACAGAAGCTCCACAAGCTTGCATCTGATATTCACCAAGATAACAGGTCATGGTCCTTGACAGGGTGGTTATGGGGTCTGCTGACTTGTGCTGTTGTGCCTATTTTATGAGCAAGCTCGCCCCTGCCCCTCAATTGTCAGGGCATGCTCATAAGGTCTCCACTATGATGATGCAGGATATCCAGGACATGATGCTCATCGACGAGGACATATTCAAATACTAAGTGGATTTCAAGTTTTGTGTGCTACTGTACTCTTCCCTGTAACTTGAGCAACTATGCAATTTTCCCTCCCCACTTAGAACTGTAAAGACCCTACAGCCCAATAAAGCATTAAGCCACCCATGCTAAAAGGAGGGTCTGTTAGGTTTGAAAATCCCTTCCCTGCAACGCACTCATTTAATTTTGTATTAGGTTAGCAGTGTGTGCCTAAATATACGCCATTTGTATTCACGTTGTACAGCTCACTGAGTTATCCCTGTAAAGTGCAGAGCTTCAGTTAGTAAGTGTGACTCCATTTTGTATTTAGTAATCCCTATTAGACTGTTTAGGCTGTGCGGAAGTAGGCCTCATTAATCAGTATTGCTTGCCTCAGCAGAATACTGTACTTCGTTATTATTTTCCATCTTGTTCAAGACTGCTTCCTGACTCACTAATGAATAGGCTATTCTGCCCTCACATACCTATCCAAGTGTGTAGTTTCTGCTCCCACGTTAGGAGACACTGAGACCCAGCACCGTAGCCTTGAATTGCAGATAACATTTACTCATCTGGCAGGTGGTAGCTCATCCTACTTCTTTGTTCATGTTCAGCCCAGTCCGGTAGTTTTCCATTGTGGTCATAGTTGAAGTCTTATCGGGAGGAATGACTACTCACTGTGGACTGTTGGGGGGTCGGTCCCTCGGCAGACAACTTAGGGTGCATGTCAGGATGGACTCCTCTGCAGAGTATAGCTAATAAAATGTATGTTTGTATTCTCTACTGTCTGACTGACTCCTCATTCTTAGGAACGCATAGCAGGTGGTTGTAAGTAACCCGGTTGGCCCCTAAGGGTCGCTTCCTTCAGATGCTGAGAAGGCTTTTAAGAGGGTGTCTTGGTCATTTATTAGCCACTATGGGGAGGATGAGATTTGGCAGAACAAGTTCTTGAACCATGTTCAGTCTTTATATAAAAATCCCAGGGGTAAAGTAGTACAGGGAGGGGAAATATTGGAATCCTTTCTAATCAGTCAGGTTATTCATCAGGGATGCCCAATGTCCCCACTGCTGTTTAAAATTTATCTTGAACCCTATCTATTTTGATTAGTGAATAACCAACTTATCACTGTATATTCAGAGGATGCAATTACCAATATTTCTTATATTGAACAGGTGGACTCTAGGTCTGGAATATTATACGGATATAAAGTGAATATGAATAAAACTCAAAATATTTTGAACTATAAAGAAGGGGTGCTGGATGGGTGAGTTACCAATGCCACAATAAACTTGGGAATAGAAAATTCCAGTTGCATGGAGATATTGTATGGCTAAATTATGAGGTAATGCTCAAACAAAGCATTGCTAAAATGTGACTATGGCATTGATTACCGATTAACCTTATTTGGAAGATGCAATATCGTTAAAATGAATTTGCTAGTGAAATATCTATATTTGCTATGCACAATTCCACTACTTGCCTCTAACTAATTTTTTTAAGTGACAGGACTCAGCTGTTTGCAGCTTCATATGAAGGTCTAAGAGAGTGAAAAGAGCAATTGAACTTAATAAGTTACCTCCAGAAGAGGGTGGGTGGGTTTTGCCCAATTTTAAATAATACTTTTGGGCATCGTTTGAACAAAGTGTTCTGTGTCTTTTATCAGAAATAGTGATTGAAAAAAGCAATATATGTATATGAAACAGTTTTAGCCACTGGGCGGCTAAAACTGTAAAGCACGGAGTTGCTTTACTTGTGATGATCGTAGCTATTAAACAAGTACGGTTCAGATAGTCCAAGTTGCCTTGAAAATATGGTGTAAATGGGGAAAAATGTACAAAATACTAACATTAATGCATATGCACAACTTAAAAAAAAAAAAAAACTTTATTTCCATTGATCTTTCATCGTTCTACATACTATAAATAGCATAAGTGGTTTGAAAACTATAGGTCAGTTTTAGGTCTCGTCTAGCGTTGCAGCACACATGCATTGCTCGTTCTGCGAGGCTTTTTGTAATCAAAGAGATTTCAGAAGTGGTGATTAGGCCCCGCCCCTTCTTTTCATTGGTTTGCGTCATTGTGCATGATAAACGCTGTCTTTCTATTGTAAAGGAGGCTTCTTAGTCTTAGTATTTATTTTTATGTTTTCTCTCTCTATTGTGCACTTCACTTTCCCATTCTGTTGCCTTCACATTTTTCTCTCTCTCGTGCAGTTACCCCTACCATCCTCTCCTTCACAATCCCAGTTGTTCCCGCCTCTTCCTCTACAGCTCTCTCTGGTGCCACCTCTTACGCGTAGCGCCCCGTGTGCTACCTACCCCACTCTCTCCTTCTACCCTCTCGCACCCCTGTCTTCTCCCACTGCCCCCGACCACAGCTGCCTCCTGTTATCTCAGCAGTTGACTGGAAAACAGTGGAGTGTGCGCGTCGCGATCTGGGGAGGAGGGAGCCAGGAACTCCGAGGACCTGAACGTACCTTGGGGGGGGTCCTTGCTGCGTTCTACAGGTGTGCACGTGCACCTACCCGCCCCAGCCACAGAGTAAACGAGGCGGGAACTCGCGAATTAGACACCGGTGCACACAGAAGGGCATCTTTAGGCGCACTGTGGATTACATGGAGCATCATCAACCCTTCGGCTTGTGTTAGGTCAGCGGCGCGCCCATAGGGGGCTGAGTGCGGGGAATGCATGATAAATCCGGGAGGTGGCAGATGGAGAGGCTCATGTGGACTGGGAGCAGGGGGGTGGATGGAGGGGGAGTTTTTGGCAGTATGGTGGATGGATACCACTTACCGCCCTCCTTTACTATCACCAACCAACGTCGGTGATGGTAAAGGAAGACTGGCTTAAAGATGAAAAGAGATAGTTGAAAGGAGGGGTATCAGGGAGGAAAGGGCAGACATCTGTTCTCTGAAGTCCTCCTCCTGCTGAGATGCTTCTGTTCCGCAGACATACTCTTCAGTCACATGTCAGTTTGGGGCTAAGAGCTTAGTTGTGAGAGTTTGAGCTATTGGCATTGTAAATGGCAATGCCTTTTATTTACGTGTTGGTTTTTAAAACATAAATAAAAGGCATTGTCATTTACAATGCCAATAGCTTAATCTCTCGCAAATGCAAGACCTATTGCATTGCAAATGCTTGTTTTCTTATGGTACGATTCAAGCATCTTCCAACATACAGGCCAAATACAAACCATCACCTCGTAACTTTTTCTAAATTCACAAGCATGTGACTATTTAAGGCAAAAAAAGATGCTCAATTTAGATGGCAATGACCTATATGAGTTAATACATTCAGCTAGGAATAGAACACCTATTTGAGACTTTTGTGCCCGCTTTTCTAGTTCATGGAAAAAAAGATTCGAGCAAACGGGCTGATACATTGGCAGGCAAGATTGGGCAGGAAATTGATTCATAATAAATTATGCAAGCATTTACTGAATCATGAACAAAATTAGTATCGGCCAGGTTAACGTTACAGCAATTAAAACCGATGTGTAATTTGCATTATACACCATAGAGGATTTCCAATTCGGGGCGAGGGAACAGGTAAAAGTCAGAATGTCCCCACTGTGGACTTGAAGGCTCTGATATAATCCATGTGTTTGCTAATTGCTCCATACTTTTAATATATTGGTGTGAAATTGCTAGGTGTTTATCAGATAAGCTCTAAGTAAATGATAAACTCCAAGTAAATGTGGAATTTAATTTATATAATATTATGTTGGGAACTAATCTGAAATTGTAAAGTTTGAATACACCTTTTGCATGTATTTCTATTATTAATGCTAGATAATTCATAGCCCGTGGGTGGAAAAGCCAATTTCCTCCCTCATACAATACTACGTGGACAGTGATGTGTAGTTATTTATTAACTTGAATTTGCTATTTTGAAAGTCAAAGGGAATTATGACTAAAGCGGCTGTTAGAAACTTGGGAACAATTGTTGTAAATGATTTTCTTATCCTCTAGGTGGGAGGGGAAATATGTAAAGTCTCCCTTTTCGTTTCATGATGCATTGATGTGCCTTTTATTTTACTGTATATATTTATGTATGAAGTTTTCTTGTAAATAAAATTTGAAACAACGAAAACCAAGAGTTTTTTTTGTTTCACAATGATTTCACTCCATACACAGGAGCAAGAGAGGTTCCATTGCTACGGCATCCTCACAGGAGGAATACACTCTATAGATGTCTTGTAAAAAATCAGATGCCAAGATAATGTTGTTGATTCTTTTTAGTATTTGCACACAAAGGGATACCCAATAATCACTAGAGACCTGGTATAGTTAGGTCATTAAGTAAAAAGTGGTTCTAATGCAAAAGTACAATGTTAATTATTACCAAATTGTAATTTATTTGAGGACATAGTAAAACAATGACAAAGTGCAAGTGATAAACACGTGTGAATAAGTGTCCGTGTGCATAATATATATTAAAAAAAGGAACAGCCTGTTTATTTATATTTCATTTACTTTTAAATTATACGCAATGTTTAACAGGTCCACCATGGGAAACAACAATCTTTTGCTCTCGTTCAGAGATTTACGATAATCATCAAGAGTCTGAGAATAAGGAACTTGAGAGAGAACTGGAAGTTAGAACCCAAGAAAAATGCAAATGGAAATTAAAATTAAAACACAGGGTGCAATTATATTTAAGCTGATAAGAGTGGGAAATATTTACAGCAATATAACATGAAGATGGAATCTGTAGCAACCTCCCCAGACCGGAAGCATGCAAATAAAATACCTGCACACAGAACGCTGCAATATACCTCTTTATTCTTCAACATACAACCACACACTGCATGTGCACATTGCGTCAACTTTTATAACCACACCTTAACACCTCAAAGTAGATTGCATAATTCCTGTTTAGAGTCCGCCCACAACCACTAGGGTCTTAGTGCATAAAATCTCAAGACACTACAGAATCAAAGGCATTCCAAAAAGAGATAGAGTAGGAATAACAGGACCCATGACGGTCGGGCAACAGACAAAGGTTGGAGAAGAAGGCTCACCTAAGTGAGTAACAGATGAAGGTCACGTAGGCCTGGTGAAAAGGAGACAGGAGCATAGAGGATAAGTGACAGGGATCAATATCGGCACATGTCAATGAAAAGGGTTAGGAGCCTTGATAAGAAAATTACATTGTTGGCATAGATGGTCAGGTGGTATTGGACATATCTGCATGAAGGTGAGCACAGGACACATGGCAGGTTCTGTGGAGACAGCTGTCCTGAGGGATATTGCAGATCCTTAAAAATCACCATGTGGGCAAGCAAAGCCACCTGGGAGCTGCCACACTGCAGCTAGGGATAGCCACCTGGCTTGGAGATGTGGGGACAATGCCAAAAGGATCCGTATCCTGTAGTCAGTATTGAGCAATGAAAATGCAGGGAGATTGTGTATCTCTTCTGTAAGCAGGAAGTCAGTGAGATTGTGGTGATATAAATATTAATAATCCATACTTCTAAAGCACAAACATATCACCCCTTAAGGTTTTAAGGAGCTGGGGGCCATCAGGGAGATTAAGTGAGCTATTGCCCAGAGTCACATGATGATGAGCTGAGCTGCCGCCGTAGCCGGAGATCGAATCATGATCCCCGCACTCCGGAGTCAGCCGCTCTGACCGCTGCACCACAACTCTCCCTAAAAAGGCAGTGGAGAATTTCTTATGGTAGTGACCATGTTTGAATGGGGCCTGGAACAACATCAAAAGGCAGAGGGAAAGAAGGGCCAAGGATGAGAATGGCAGCCAGCCTGGAATGCTAATGGTTTGAGAAAAAGAGGGACTTGCATTTTGCAAGAATGGTTTGGTTGAAATAAGTGAAATAAGGTTATTCAGATGTCAGCAAGCCTATCAAAGATGTGAAATTGATAAGGCACAACCAATGGTAGTGTTCAGAATCTTAGCAGAGATTATATGCAATGGTGATTTTTTTGGATTAGAAGAGAACTGAGGTATTTATTTGGATTCATGGTGAACTGTAAAAAGGAACTGTAACATTCATTTATTATGGAGAGCAAGAGCAGAATGTTTCTGATTTGTGTGCAAAATTTCTGATGCACTTAGTGTTCCTTGTCTTATGATTTATGTTTTGGGTTTGCTGTATAGTAAAATGAGGCTTAAGATTCAGAGCTGGAAGTCACATCACTTTTGAAAACGACACTCTCCAAGGCAGAGTTTGCTTTATTTATCTCCTTATCTCCTACTCTCAACACAATATCCACATCTAAAACCTGTTGCTGACTCTCTCAGATGGTGGAATTCCCCAACCTTATTCACCTTTGCAACTGGAGAACAACTTTCAAGGCACCTTCTAAAATCCTTTATATATCTCATTGACAGAATCAGTGCTTTGCTAAGAGGTCCATGATTCAATAATTTCATGGCCCAAATACAGCAATGCAATACAGTACTAGGAAAAGTGTTCAGCAGCATATATGATTTCAGGCACCAGCTTCTTTGATAGCATTACCTGATTCCTCATCTCTTGCCACTTGCTCCCATTGAAGATGAGAGGTATCTTCATCAAAAACAATCTGCCCCTGAATATTCCAAGCTTCAAGAAGCAGCATTCCATGCAAACTTTCACAATGAGTGCATCAACAACCTAAAACTATCTCTCCCCGTATTATGGTAGAGTTGAAAGACCTTAACTAAGTGTCCATGTGACAACTTGCTTCCCATTTTTCCATTTTGAAAGATCCAGTATGTTTTCTTTTACAGGAGACCCATGTCACATATCTCCTTGCCAAGTCTTCTTGATGATTATGGTGTGCTCCTCACCAAACCTGTTGGGTAATTGGGGTCCATCAAAAGTTGTAATTCTTGAAATTGGGTAGCACCCATGACACATCTATGACACATTTATTGGTTGGTATCAGCTGATAATGTAAGTGGGCTACAGGCCCTTTAACGGGACCCTATTAGGGAGACTTCCTAGTATTTCTTACTAGTAAATCTGTGTAATACATTCTAAATGAAAAAAATGAATTCCCCAAGATTGTAAGTGACGTGAGTATGATAGTGCTTAAGTAAACGTGAGGTGCTTTCCTATGTCTATGGAGCCCCTCAGGATGTGATGTTGGGGTCTTAGTAGTCTTACAGAAATGTCATCTGAGTGTAGCTTGTTCTGGAGCTGATCTATGTGACCTGAGCGACTGCCACAATGTGCTAAATCTTGACTGGTGGGTTCTGTGCCATATGGTGGATAATGTTGCTGTGGGGAGTCAGATATAGTTGCCCTGTGCGGCCTAATGTGTAAGCCTGCACCTTCTTGTCAGGGTGCCCTGATTGGTAGTTGTGCTCCCCGGGGGGTTGCCTGTGGTACAGATGAGCAATTTAAGTCTGGACTTGTGCTCTGTAAATTGGCTGAGTATTGGGCCATCCGTCTGAGAATTCTGTTTTTGTGTAGCTTACAGGTAGTGAATACAGGATTTATTTGGGATGGACATTGGGCAGAGGTTGTGGAGTAGGAGGAGGTAAAGTGGTCTGCTGTCCCTTTCCATCAGGGAGTTTTATGAATGGAGTTAGTGATCAATGGGTGTGCATAGGGTATGGGGCTTGGTCTGGGCTTTCCAATTGTGTATAGATGTATGTGTTGTCATTTATATGGATCTACCGTGGGAAGATCCTTCCCAATCAGATTTTTTGAGTTCTACTGCTGAGGCCCAGCCCCCAGTTGAGTGCCTCCAGGTACTATATGGATCAAGATGATTTTTCTTTAGACAATTATTCTGTTTTGCATCCACCTCCAGCACAGATTTGTTATTTTTATTTCATGGTTGAAACATACTTACTTAGTCCCACCTTTGGATCATATTCTCCTTGTTCAGGTGGATTGGATTTGTGACTGTTTTTTTGTCTGAAATTCAATGGCCATTACCTCCCGGAATGTCCTGCCACAGAACTGGTCTACAGGGTGCTGGCCCCTATTCTTCTTCACATAAACTGAAAAGAGACTTGTTCCTCATCAACATTTCAGCCATTCCAGTGACTTATGGGTATTGTTTGTAATAAAGTTATTTTCGATATATTCAGCCATACAGACCCTTCAGATACAATATGTGTTCAAAGTTTTCAGTAGGTGATGTAATAGTACCTGGGTTACATTGGGATGAATAGGGTGTTGATACTGTAAATTCTATGCTTCCAGAGTTAGAGTGAGTTATGTTTTTGAATCAGAAGACGTATATCTGAATTCTGCTAACTATGCCGATGTGTTTTGTTATGATCATTTTGAACATCAGTTCCTGCACAGATCCAGTAGTAAGCATTTGCATTTTAATTATACACAATGGGAACATTGTCCAACTCCCCAGCTACAGAGCTCCAAAAAAGCATTGAGACAAGTGTATGTATTTTACAAAATATGACACTTCAGACCAAATGTCATATTATGTTTAATTGGTTTCTACCCCATTAAAAAATATATGCTGACACAAACCAAGCTAAAAAATACAGCTTCATTTGTCAAGCAATTAGCTCTTAAAGGCTATGATTACTGGAAGAACACAGTTGAATTAAAATGGTTAGCACATTCCAGATTGTGGGGAAAATGATAATATATATATAATCATATATATATATATATATATATATATATTCACTGAAAAAACCATAGGTTATAGACCATATATAGTTAGGAATTAGCATTTAAAAAACCTTATTTTACTCACACAAAACCAATGAAATTCCATATATAGTTAGTTGCACTAACTATATATCGCGCACCCGCAATCCACTGCTGATGATGTCACATATTACATCATTCATGACATGGTCAGTGACATCACTGATGACATCACTGATGACATCTCAAATGACATCACTGATGACATCTCATTTGACATCATTCTTGTGCTAATACGATGAACCTCTTCAGACTCTAATATAACCTTAGATACACTCAGTGTATACAGACACTCACACACTGTCACTCATCCATGGAGTTACTCACACACCTAGTCAGTCATGCAAAGAAACAATCTCACCTCCATTTCCTCAACTATACAGTTATACACACCTTACTTATTCAAACATATACTAACACATATTTACTCTCTTATACAATCCCTGATACAAGTTCACAATGATCCATACAGCCACTCACACATTCAGTGGCTCTCATGCACAGTTATTTATATATGCCAACTCTCACATGTACTGTGTTTTACATATGTACTTACTATGACATGTAGCATTCAGATATCCATTCACTCATCAATACACTCATGCACACAGTCAACCGCCCATGTAGCTGTTTCCACATGCACTCTTGAACTCATACACCTAGTAAATCAACTGCTCACACATCTATGCACAGAGTCACACACCTCCCAGCCACCCCCACACAAACTCAATCTCCCATACAAATACTTGGGCAACCAATCAATAACACATATAGCCTCTCGTATAGCTAATGATCAACACATGCAGCAGTTTACATCACAACAGACATACTGATGCACACATTCAGACAGTTTAGTCACTAACCCATGCATTTAGTACGACACATTTATTCACTCACTCATACAGTCAGTCACGCACCTACTAAATCCTTCATCCAGACACTTATACATCCACTCATTCTTCAATATATCAAACATATTTAAACTTTACAGAAACACACAGTCACTGGATGATGTCATCACTGATGTCATCAGTGATGTCATCAGTGATGTCATTTGAGATGTCATCAGTGATGTCATCAGTGATGTCACTGACCATGTCATGAATGATGTAATATGTGACATCATCAGCAGTGGATTGCGGGTGCGCGATATATAGTTAGTGCAACTAACTATATATGGAATTTCATTGGTTTTGTGTGAGTAAAATAAGGTTTTTTAAATGCTAATTCCTAACTATATATGGTCTATAACCTATGGTTTTTTCAGTGAATTTTCAAGGTTTTGTAAATGCTAATTCCTAACTATATATGGTCTATAACCTATGGTTTTTTCAGTGAATTTCAATGGTTTTTTAATAGCAAATATCATAAGCTGTCGAATGTCAAGTACGTGGTAAGTGAAAACATTTTCGTGTTTATGCACACTGATCTGCTTTGAATGGTGCCCCCCCCCCTCATTTCTATTAGGAGTACTCTCTCTTTGCAGATAGTGAAAGGTAGTTAACGCAGGCCTTTGCCCCCGTTGTAATCCGTCGTGCCTGCTTCTCTCTCCATTTGATTGATTGTTATCCAAGTATTTACTGTTTTAGAATTAGTTCTCTTTGGTTCATTCTCTATTTACAAACAAACACAGAGTCGCAATACTCTGTTTAGTCTTTGCAGATAACGAAAAATCGTGTAAAAAAAAAGAAAAGGAATCGAGCAAAATCAGTAGGCCACTAATGGGATCTCTTTTTGACCTCGCTAAAATAGAAACATTAGGAACAACCCCTCATGACAAATACAAAACTAGTGAGATGAACTGAACTCCACACAATGATGGCTGCAAAACAGCTCGGCTCCGCCACCCACCCCGCCCAAAATAACGATAAAGAGCGGCTGCCATGATTGGTTGCGGAATGGCCACGACGGAGCTACGAAATGATGCTGCTCTCATGCTAACCCCAGCTTCAGTCTGAAACATCCAGAAACACTGTAGACTACCAATTCGATCAGTTCCGGTAGCGCCCCAATGTAACCCGGTAGAGAAGAACTAGCCCTCCCCTCTTTGACTGATGGTTCTTGTTGCCTGTCCCTTCTGTTCTCATTTAACAGAACTATTTAGCCTGCTGAAAGGGGTTGTGTTCCGACCGCTGGTTGGTGGAGACATTTTGACTATATTCTGGACCTGCGTTGTCGCGTAATGCGTCATATGACGCGCCGCGTTAGCGCATCCGGAAGTCATCCGGGGCGCGCAGCGCGTAACGTAAGCATAACAAGTCATGTGACTTGTTAATAAAACTTTTCATTGGTTCATTTTACTTTTCTTATTGTAATGATGAAAGGCTTGGTCATATGACCTAAAAATTACGCTTTTCATTACTTCCGAACATTATTTTTTCTTAAATATATGTTATAATGTTCCAGGCTAATGTACTTTCCCGGAAATTTTACAACTGTCCTGCAAGTAAAATATATTCTTTTTTCGAGAAAAAGAGCGTTTCTTCGTCCCATGATGGAGCCGTTGAGCAAAAGAGGGTCGACCTGCTGTCTTAGTCGCCGATACGCCTGAATATGAGATTCTTATCGATCACTTTATGTTGCAGGAATAGAAAACACAACAGCCCTTGACCATTTATCTTTACTGCGTTCCTTCGTATTATACCTTTTACCCTTCATGTAATTGGTCTGCTTTATTTCACTTGCCTTTTAATGATTCTAAAACAGTGACTATTATTACAAACTTTACCAATGTATATACTACTACCATGTTTTCTTTTAAAAACCTTTATTGTGAAAATTTCATTATACAAATACGAGCCTATAACCACGTGGGCCGGCCACGGAGCAAACTGTAATCGTATGTGATGAGTAGACATTTACACTGTAGAGGAACGTAACGGGCGGGCCATTAGGTTGCAAGAACTAAGGTGTCTAACAGTTACGGAATCGGTGGACGTACATTTTATAATTAAAATACGACAGGGCCAGTTACAATAAAATTATCTAGATATACATTTGCGGGCAAGTACCATGGGTGACGTTAATTCGAACTTTCAACAGTACAGTAATCAATAACACATCAGAACTTAATATCAATAGGGATGTCGAAATATTCAATCAATTCTCGTCCCCGCCCGCCATGTGCTTCAAAACTGCATACGTATCTCGTGATTTCAAGGTTCTGCAACCAGTACACAACAAGGAGTTACGAGTCCCATTTATTCCGGCGCCATTTTGGGCGAGGACGGGCAGGTCCAGGATATAGTCAAAATGTCTCTACCAACCATCGACTATGATGATGTTCATATGCTGTATTTATTAGAGTAACACTCATCTGTCCACATGAAATTAATTTGCCACAATCTAAACATGTCATTTTAATCTTTCCAAAGTTCTTCTAAATATTTGGGACCGTTTCCCTTGCCTCTGAAGCTCTCAGTGCCACTTCTTTGATGAATGTACTAGCAGGTCAGGGGTTCTCCTCCAAATCTCTCTTTTATGCAGCACTATAATTAATTGGTGCCACCTCTCCATATGACGATGCATGGTATAGTTACCACAACTATATTTTTTTTCGGTTCCTCTGGAGAGTTCATCGTGGCAGATGAAGCGTGTAACGTACCGGGCATTTACCTTTTTTTGCATGTACAGGAAAGGAAAAAAAAATCGAGCGTCCGAGTTCTAAGGTGTCCCAGGGCCATTTTAGTGGAGGACATGATACAGCGATAATGCCCTGGATAAGGACACTTCCTTCGGGCACCCCACGCCGTCTTTCGGCGCAGCATTGTAGGATGGCCACACCAGTGCGGCAACTTGCTAGACACCACCTCGGTGCCATCCGGATCTCGGCGCCCCACTGCAGATGAACTGCCTCCACATGGAGAAGCGGGAGAGGCTCGTTTGCGCCGCCTCCCCCCCCCCTTCGGGCACCCCACGCCGACTTTCGGCGCAGCATTGTAGGATGGCCACACCAGTGCGGCAACTTGCTGGACACCACCTCGGTGCCAACCGAATCTCAGCGCCTTGTGTTGTCTTCCATTCCGAAAATATTGTTGGCAGCATTTTGAAAGGAAAGACAAACAGCCGTTTGTGGCCCTCACTACACCGTTCTCCTAGTGAGTCTCACATTGTTACATTTAGGAAGAATGTTGAAGAGTAGTATGTTGAAAATCTGAAGCCATTGTTATACAAACTCTCAACCAGCCTTGGATGGAAAAATCCTGAAGAATGTACAAACTGAAAACCAGTTTTTGTCTGTATAGCATCAGCAGCAACGCTTGAGTCAGCTTTGTGTGAAGCCGCCATTTTGATTCAATCAATAGCGTCCCCCTGCACACATTCAGGGACCTGGTCGTGTCTTCAGGTCAAACGGATTGTGGGACAAGATGCACAAAGGAAAAGGAAAAAAGTTCCGCCGGACCCCGGGAGGTGGCCGCCTATGTCATGGGCGATCTTAGGCCACACCAGGGCAATAGTGAAGCTGCAGCAGGTGCAAATAAGCTTCAGACAGTGTTACAAGCGCTGCTCAGAACTCTCAACTATGACACCACCTCGGTGCCATCCGGATCTTGGCGCCTTGTGCTGGTTCCGGCCTATTCACACATCGGTCCGCTACTGATGCCACCTCACAGGCCAACGGGGCACCCCACGCCGACTTTCGGCGCAGCATTGTAGGATGGCCACACCAGTGCGGCAAATTGCTGGACACCACCTCGGTGCCATCCAGATCTCGGCGCGTTGTGCTGCCTTCGGCCTATTCGCCACAAGTGCGCACGCAACTCAGCTGCATAGCGAGTGAAACACCAAGGGGCGCCCCACTGCAGCCGAGGAACCTCCATCTTGGGGGCGACGCACAGCATCACATTGCTTTCCAATGCAGTCAGATCCTCAAACAGCCCCCACTGACTGACGCAAACTCACAGGCCAACGGGGCGCCCCACGCCGACTTTCGGCGCAGCATTGTAGGATGGCCACACCAGTGCGGCAAGTTGCTGGACACCACCTCGGTGCCATCCGGATCTTGGCGCGTTGTGCTGCCTTTGGCCCCATTCGCACATCAGTCCGCTACTGACGCCATCTCACAGGCTAATGGGGCGCCCCACGCCGACTTTCAGCATTGTAGGATGACCACACCAGTACAGCAACTTGCTAGACATCACCTCGGTGCCATCCGGATCTCGGCGCCCCACTGCAGATGAAGTGCCTCTCAACTATGAAACCACCACTGTGACATCCGGATCTTGGCGCGTTGTGCTGCCTTCGGCCTATTCGCACATCGGTCCGCTACTGACGCCATCTCACAGGCTAATGGGGCGACCCACGCCGAGTTTCAGCATTGTAGGATGACCACACCAGTGCAGCAACTTGCTAGACATCACCTCGGTGCCATCCGAATCTTGGCATCTCAACGCCTAGTGGTATCTTCCATACAGAAAATATTGTTACGCTACCTTTGGCCCCATTCGCACATCAGTCCGCAACTTAGACATCACCTCGGTGCCATCCGGATCTTGGCATCTCAGCGCCTTGTGGTGTCAGTCAGAAAATATTGTTGCGCTGCCTTTGGCCCCATTCGCACATCAGTCCGCTACTGACACCATCTCACAGGCCAACAGGGCGCCCCACGCCGACTTTCAGCATTGTAGGATGGCCACACCAGTGCGGCAACTTACTAGACACCACCTCGGTGCCATCCGGATCTTGGCGCGTTGTGCTGCCTTCGGCCTATTCGCACATCGGTCCGCTACTGACGCAAACTCACAGGCCAACGGGGCGCCCCACGCCGACTTTCAACATTGTAGGATGGCCACACCAGTGCTGCAACTTGCTGGACACCACCTCGGTGCCATCCGGATCTTGGCGCGCTGTGTTGCCTTCGGCCTATTCGCACATCGGTCCGCTACTGACGCCGCCTCACGTGCCAACGTATTTTCTCCGCATTTTATACCCTATGCCGCATAACAGGTCATGTGACTTGTTTATAAAACTTTTCATTGGTTCATTTTACTTTTGGTTTCCTAATGATGGAAGGCTTGATCATATGACCTAAAAACAACACTTTTCATTGGATGAAAACTTTTATTTTTTTCCAAACGATGAAAGCCCCACCTTGTTTCTGGATGTTTCAGACTGAAGCTGGCGTCAGCATGAGAGCACCACCATCTCGTAGCTCCGTCGTGGTCATTCCGCGAGCAATCATGGCAGCCGCTCCCCACCAGAAGCCTGCAGGAGTCGGGGCCCCCAAAACTTTTGATGAATTCTCAAGGCGGAGGGGACGCTTTCGAGAATGGGGTCCAAGACCTAGCAGACAAGCGTCCGATTTCCAAGGTGTCCCAGGGCCATTTCAGTGGACCAGGCCCAAAAAGGAAAGAGCCTGCCGCCATTTTGAGAGTCCTGTGACAGCCGCCTATCGCTGCACCGCAAGAGTGGGCGCAACTCAGCTGAATTGCGGCTTTTGACACAGTGGACCAAAAACGGACGGAATGGCAACTGAAACGGTAAAGGGGCGCCCCACTACAACAGATGACACTCCACCTGGAGAGGCCCGTTCACGCCGCCTCCCCCGGGGCGCCCCACGCCGTTATTCGGAGCAGCATTGTAGGATACCAAAACCAGTGCGGCAACTTACTGGACATCACCTTGGTGCCATCGTTCTGCTGCCTTGGAACTATTCGCACAACAGTTTGCTACTGAAGACCCACCCCCCGCGACGCCCCACGCCGTTATTTGCTGGGTGGCAACTTACTAGACATCACTTTCGTGTCATCTAGATTTCAGCGCGTTCTGCTGCCTTGGAACTATTCGCACAACAGTTTGCTACTGATGACCCGCCCCACGCCGGAAATCTGGACGTTGTGCTGCGTTGGGACTATTCGCACAGCCGACCGCTACTTCGTTGTTTTTCCCTAAAAATGTTTATATGTTATTACTATTTTTGTTTTCTTGTATATATTTATAAATTATTAAAGTTTTATAATCTTACTACTTTGTCGGAGTGCTATATATTTTTAATGTGACACATAATTGTAAAAACTTTGATGTACAAAGAGTCATCCCTGGAATCTTCCGCTTCACGCTCGGTCCCCTCCCCAATCACAATACAGGATGGTTTTCAGATAATAGCAACGCTTCTGCTGTGACGGATCTCATCGAGTGTGGGCCTTGATCTACTATAACTCCTTTGAAGAGGGGTGAATCTTTACAGCTGTGGCCATAAACTACATCTGCAGGGCTAGCTGATACCCTAGTACCAGCCTGGACAATCGGACACAGAGGAAAAGGAGTGTCAGAGGGTGCAGTAGTGAATAGGGCGAAAGGGAGGTGTCGGGCGGGCACAGGGTGTGATTCTCAGGAAAGAGCAGCGCAGATGGGGGGAGGTTTATTACCCATGCATAAGACAGAGAGCGGGGGTGACCACTGCCTGGGGGAGATGCTTGCGAGGGTGGGGAGCCATGCTAAGGATCGACAGCGTGCACAGAGTGGGTCTGGTCAAGGCATCTAAAATGGCTGCCGTGCACGACAAAAGTGTGGCATTTGAAAAAAGACAAGATGGCGCAGACAATGTTTTTCAACACTTCCTGATTTCCTTCGAATCGAACGTTAACAGACGTTGGGGCATATTACCAAAGTTAAGCGATATTTATCCATAACGATGCATTGCAAAGATTTTTTTACCGTCAGAAATTATCGCAGATAAACCTTGCTATTATCAAAGTTTATCGCAAATACGATAAAAACCGACCGCAATGCATTAATATCGCTGAAAACTCAGCGATATTCATGCATTACCGAGCTAATCCTCTTAGCCATGTTATCCACCTCCCATAGGATAACATGGCTAAGAACTGCTCAGGGCAGCTGTTACTTTTTGGAGATATTCGCGCTTATCTCGAATATTTCCAAAAGTTGATAATAGGAGATAGCGATGTTAGCGACTGTTTCCAGTCGCTAACATCTTGGCATGCCCACTTTGCATGTCATTAGTGATAAATATCACTCACATGCAAAGTGGGGCCCAAGATGGTCGCTATCTCCTACTAGCCGTCGCTAACTGGTGTTAGCAACAGCTAGGTAATACAGATATAATTTTATCTCCGCGAAGCGGAGCGCTGTTACAGATATATATCTTGTTTTTGAACGTTAATTTCTCAAAATGCACTGAAGCACATATATTGAGACCTAGCAAAGGCACATCGGGCTACCAGTCCCTAATATTTTACCAAGTTTCGTGCAAATCCATTCAGCCGTTCGATTATTATTATTATTTATTTTTTTTGCCCCGCGGGGCCCTTTTAAAACCTCCACATCAAACCTAGGGGATCAGCGAGGATCTACTATGCCCCCTTATGGTCATTTGCCCCTTCGCTTTGGCCTCCTCTTGTCTCTCGATCCTACCGAGAGACAAGATGGCGGCCGCTACGGACTGTTTGGAATGTTTACAGACACCGGAGAGCCAATCAGCTTCGCTTCGCAAAGCTCCATAACGCGAAAAGTACGCGAAGCGGTGCGCTGTTACAGATATATATCTTTTTTTGAACGTTAATTTCTCAAAATCCACTGAAGCACATATATTGAGACCTAGCAAAGGCACATCGGGCTACCAGTCCCTACAATTTTGCCAAGTTTCGTGCAAATCCATTCAGCCGTAAGATTATTATTATAATTTTTTTTTTTTGCCCCGCGGGGCCCTTTTAAAACCTCCACATCAAACCTAGGGGGTCAGCGAGGATCTACTATTCCCCCTTATGGTCATTTGCCCCTTCGCTTTGGCCTCCTCTTGTCTCTCGATCCTACCGAGAGACAAGATGGCGGCCACTACGGACTGTTTGCGGCCACTACGGACTGTTTGGAATGTTGACAGACGCCGGAGAACCAATCAGCTTCGCTTCACAAAGCTCCGTTGCGCGAAAAGTACGCGTCCTAGGCCGCTGCCCGGTCCGCTGTTACAGATATATATCTTTTTTTAAACGTTAATTTCTCAAAATCCACTGGAGCACATATATTGAGACCTACAAAAGGCACATCGGGCTACCAGTCCCTACAATTTTGCCAAGTTTCGTGCAAATCCATTCAGCCGTTCGGGCTAAAAGTGAGGCCAACCGCCCTATGGAAATTAACATGGGAAAAACGCGTTTTGGGACCCCCCTTTTTTCTCGGCCCCCCCTTGACGAACCCCCCCAAATTTTCAAAGGCTGCTCAGAAACAAAATGTGCCATTTTCCTGAAAATTTCAGCCAATTCCGTCCACAAACGGCAAAGTTATTAGACATAGAATTTTCAAAAATCCCATAGAGAAAAAATCCTAACTATATATACCTACTGGCGACCGCCAGTAGGTAATATATATATATATATATATATATATATATATATATATATATATATATATATATATATATTACCTACTGGCGGTCGCCAGTAGGTATATATAGTTAGGATTTTTTCTCTATGGGATTTTTGAAAATTCTATGTCTAATAACTTTGGCGTTTGTGGACGGAATTGGTTGGAATTTTCAGGAAAATGGAACATTTTGTTTCTGAGCAGCCCCTGAAAATTTGGGGGGGTTTCGTCAAGGGGGGGCCGAGAAAAAAGGGGGGTCCCAAAACGTGTTTTTAACATTGAGTTTTCCATAGGGCGGTTGGCCTCACTTTTAGCCCGAACGGCTGAATGGATTTGCACGAAACTTGGCAAAATTGTAGGGACTGGTAGCCCGATGTGCCTTTTGTAGGTCTCAATATATGTGCTCCAGTGGATTTTGAGAAATTAACGTTCAAAAAAAGATATATATCTGTAACAGCGGACCGGGCAGCGCTCCGGTTCGCGGACTTTTCGCGTTACGGAGCTTTGTGAAGCGAAGCTGATTGGTTCTCCGGCGTCTGTAAACATTCCAAACAGTCCGTAGCAGCCGCCATCTTGTCTCTCGGTAGGATCGAGAGACAAGAGGAGGCCAAAGCGAAGGGGCAAATGACCATAAGGGGGCATAGTAGATCCTCCCTGACCCCCTAGGTTTGATGTGGAGGTTTTAAAAGGGCCCCGCGGGGCAAAAAAAAATAAAAATAATAATAATCGAACGGCTGAATGGATTTGCACGAAACTTGGGGAAATTGTAGGTACTGGTAGCCCGATGTGCCTTTGCTAGGTCTCAATATATGTGCTCCAGTGGATTTTGAGAAATTAACGTTCAAAAAAAGATATATATCTGTAACAGCGCTCCGGTTCGCGGACTTTTCGCGTTACGGAGCTTTGTGAAGCGAAGCTGATTGGTTCTCCGGCGTCTGTAAACATTCCAAACAGTCCGTAGCGGCCGCCATCTTGTCTCTCGGTAGGATCGAGAGACAAGAGGAGGCCAAAGTGAAGGGGCAAATGACCATAAGGGGGCATAGTAGATCCTCCCTGACCCCCTAGGTTTGATGTGGAGGCTTTAAAAGGGCCTCGCAGGGCAAAAAAAAAAAATATCATTTTTTTAGTTCTTTTGCGTGGGGAGCGCCCGGTTCGCGAACCGGGAAGCGTTCTGGGGAGCGTACTTTCTTGAAAATTAGTGAAAAAAGTTAGAGTAAAATAATACTTGTGAGTGATCAGATGTAGGGTAGCTCTGAGAAGAGCTTTTGGGTTTATGGTACATTTAGGTACTTATAAGTAGGTACCAATGCACAGTCTTAAATTCAGAATGAAAATTCTGTTGCCCTCATCTGAGAAGTGAACTCCATCTCCTCTGTAGATATCTTGCATGTAGTAACGCAAGTTATTGTTTTACAAGGAGCCCATTCCATGGTCTCTCATGTAAGCTGAAACAGATTTGTTTACATGCTTCCTCGACTTCTCAATTTGTGGACAAAATTGGTTCGACCACCTCCATTTCTGTCTTTGGCATATATTTGAATATACCAAGGCAGTCTGAGGAAAAAGTGCCATCAATTGCTCAAAGGTGTCCTTTAAAAGCATTTCCAGACCTACCCCAGTCAAAGTGCCCAAGTCATTACCTCCACAGTGCACAATTAACAGGTCAGGTTTTGGCAAATGCATAAAGGTTTTCACCAATGGTATCAATTGGTGACATTTTAATCCTCTGTGGCCAAACCACTTAATTTCCACATCTTGTAAATTGAGGTTAGGTAAATTCCTGTTTTCAGCGTACCTCTGAGCCCAATAGATGTAACTATGTCCAACAATCCAGACAGAAAACATGGCGAGAGAAGGTTCTGCTGCAGTCAGATGAAGTGTGGCAATGAAATGGCAGTTGAAAAAATAAGAGTTTAAAATGAAAAAAACTGTGGAGTTTCTGTGTTAATGAAGCAGTAACAGTGATTGGTGGATTTTGATTGCTGAAAACAGAAAGTTAGGGTGCATGGATGAGTTCGTTGAAAGATGTATTTTGAGTGGCGAAGAAAAAATCATTAAATGGAAGAATGCACTGGATATGCAGGTGCACTGAGAGTTCAGAGTTCAATTGCAACATTGTTGTGTGAACTTGCAAACACCAGAGGTCTTGCAAGAGGTGGTTGCTATGCAAAAAAGCAGAGAGGGCAGAGGGGGGAAGGGTGTTGATTTGAAAAAAAGTGAGGGAAGAGTTTTGATTGGGTGACATGAGAGATATGTGTGAAGAATTACAGCATTTCTGTGCTTTTGATAGCTGCAGACTCTGGAGTGCATACCTTTTGCTCTGCTGAAGACAAATTGGTGTGTTTCTGAGACTGTTTTGAAACTCAAAGTATTTTCTAAGGTGAGAAAAGATTTCTTTAATTTAGATAGAAAATAGTGTGCTTTAAGGAGAAAATTATGAAGAAAGTTGTGTTTTTCAAATGTTGCTTTGTCTCAAGTGTTTTACAAATAGATTTTGTTTCTTTGAGAAATTGTAATTGGAGAAAATGTGAAGTATTAGTACTGACAGGGTTTTTATGTGCATAGGAGCTGTGGAGTGTTTTCAAATTATGATTTGTAAATCGTTTTTGAGGAAAAGGAATGGTTTTAATACTTATGACAAGGACATAATGGTGTATGCTTCTTTATAAGGCAATTGAGTGTCTCTGATGTTATTTTTCCCATTTTAATGTAAGACGTTTCCCTGTGGAGCAAATTGCTTGTAAATATGCTCCCACCTGTGCATGGCAAATTTAGATTTTGAATGTTTGCGTTACATAGGCATGTTAAAGGTGACCGAAACATGCTGCAAAGGCAATCAAAAACGCTTTCATGTGTCTTAAGGACATTTTAAGTCATTTCCCCATGTGGAGTGTTTTTAAATTATGACTTGAAAATCGTTTTTGGGGAAAATGAATGCTTTTAAAATTTATGACAAGGACATAATGGTGTATGCTTCTTTATAAGGCATTTCAGTGTCTCTGATGTTATTTTTGCAATATTAAATTAAAAGACCTTTCTCCGTGGAGCAAATTCCTTGTAAATATGCTCCCACCTGTGCATGGTAAATTTAGATTTTGACTGTTTGAGTTACTTAGCCATGTTAAAAGTGACCCAAAAAAGTTGCAAAGGCTTTAAAAAAACATTTTCATGTGTCTTGAGGACATTTTAAATCATTTCCCCGTGGGCAGTGTTTTCAAATTATGAGTTGAAAATCGTTTTTGAGGTAAAGGAATGTTTTCAAAATTTATGTGCGCCATATGCCCCCAAATTTCTTTTTCAGGGGTGCAGCAGGGTGTTCTTGAGACACCCCTGCACCCTCGAAAAAATTCGTAATTTGCGATGAGCTAATTGCTAATCGCAAATTGCACGTTCATTCCTATGGGCCTCCTGCTCCATGGAAATGAATGGGTAATTTGTAATTAGCAAATAGCTCATCGCAAACTAGGAATGGTAAAGAATCGCTATTTATTCCTTGAAGTTCGCTATTTAGGAAATGTAAAAAACTTTGATGATACATATGGCGGTTCATCTCTAACAAGATAAGAAGCTTAGGGATAGATTTATGATGACTGGCGTATCATCAGGGATGTGCCAGTCATCCAATCGAGGACGTGGAGGGAGTTACGGTGGGGCAGGGAGGCGGGGAGGCGGAGGGGCAGGGTGGGGGGACCTAAAAACTGGCATATGGATAATTGCAGGTAAGTACACAATTTAATTATTCAAACGAAATTCGTAGCGCGCACAGCATCCCATTTTGCGATGCAGTGCGCGCTACGAAATTCGTTTGAATAATTAAATTGTGTACTTACCTGCAATTATCCATATGCCAGTTTTTAGGTCCCTCCACCCTGCCCCTCCCCCTTCCCGCCTCCCTGCCCCACCGTAACTTCCTCCACGGCCCGCGGCTGCAGTCATCCTGTGCCGCTGTTCCGCCACCCATGGTGTGCTGCATTTACAATGCGGCGCATCATGGGGTAAAAACAGCATAGATGCGTGACACATATGTGCCGTAAAGGTGGCGCATTGCTGGAGTTGTATCGCAAGTGTGATGAAGCTCCAGCAAGGCTCAGGGGTGCCCCTGTCGCAGGGTTTCTGTTCTCACACAGAACTGTGCACAGAGGATTGGAACCTCGGCGAATTAGGGTGCCCCAAAACTCACCTTAGTACCGAAAAACCCCTTAGCAAGCTAGCTACAGTGTCACATTGGATATAACAAACTCTCAATGTTTAGACAATCCAGAATATGAACTTACAGTACCTCAGGATACGTGGAACTCATGAACACTCGGTCGTTATATATTCATTACAAACCAGAACATGGAGTTAAGAAGAACACATGTGTATTTGAAATGTTTATTTACTAATGCCGTCTTCTCAGGCGTAGTATCTTAGATAATACAAGTACACATCTTCGTCGCCATTGTAATAATGTGAGAACGTACGTCTTTAAATGTTTTTTAGTTATCTTTATTCCGGAGCGCCGGGGCTAAGCTGTTGCTCAACGGTCGGCGCCAAGCAAACAATATGGCCGCCTTCCGCTTTCTGTTTCCCCAAATCCTGTTTCTGTGCAGGAACACTAGAACGCTACCACAATTATCAGTAGCAAAATTACCAGCATAGTTACTAGTACATAAAAAGCGAATGGTGACAGTATGTTAACATGCTGTAAATGAATAAGAGTTAGCAACACTTATATCTCACCCTGCCTAATGCACATATTATATTATTTGCTAAGAAGGTCTCTTTGGGTTAGTTTAGGGCGTGCCTATACTTTAGTGTCCTAGATTTGAAGGAATCACATCAGCATACACCAGCTCTCTCTTCATGTGAACCGCATCAAGTGTTGTGTATGTGTGTGTTCGGTAGAGCAATTTAAAACCCGCCTCATGCCCAGAATTGGCAGAAGCTGCACTTATGTTATGACTATGAAGTCGTGGAGATCAGACCTCATAACAATTCTGTATCGTGTTGTTCTTGAAACTTCAGCACTCGCTGTACAGATATAGTTTAAGAAGCAAAGCAGATAGTAGAGCAATAACATATTATTGTCATGTAAACCATGATGAACTACTAGGTTGAAAGCTAAAGCAACAACTAAGTGTCGTGTGCAGAAGTTGCAAAAAAGGAAAAATGACGTTTAAACCGGTAATGAGCCCATGTTAACTTAACACGGTGTAAAGATATCCAGGATCTACATGACACCTCTCCATGATCCGGAAACGAACAAAATAAGGTAATAGAAGTGCCATCTCATGAGAGCAGATTGCAACTTTATATGTGCACGGTCCGCAAGGTAAAACATTAAAAACTAGCAAAATTTAATGCTAAGAAAAAATAAAACAGTCAACTAGTTTATCGAGGCTTAAGCCAATAGGCAAGCTAAATAATAAAAACTTGACAAATAAGTCAATGAATTGTCAATGAAATGCTAGTACTCAGCATATCAAACATGAAAAAGGTCTATGACATAATTGTGTATGCAAAATAAGCTGCAACAGCCTCCAATAGGAAGTCACCGTCTTCATCCGAAAAGAGTTCAGCCATCCAATTTAAAAGCGGAAAAGAACATACGTGCTCTCCCAGCACCGGATCCTCTATCACCATCAGAGGACAGCTCGGTGGGTTTTCAAGAAAGCTCTGTTCCAAGAAAGACTGTGTTGCCGCCAGTAAATTCCAGGGACCAATTAGTCCATGCATCAATGCCACAGCCATAATCCTTTCGCCAGGACAAACCAACTCGTGAGCAATGATAGGACTCATCAGCTGATTAAAGTCGACGTCAGTAGAAACCGGTCCGCAGAGACACAAATTAATGGCCCAATCGAAATCACAGGTCAGGCAGTGAAATACAGGCTGGACACAGGTGAAGTAGGAGAATCGAAAAGATAATCCATATGCCGTGCTTAATATCGCCAACTGCATTGTGCCATAATATTCAAGCATGCGATTGGGAACAGCGTTAGCAGCTGCAGGGCGGGACCTTGCACAGGAGGGACATCCATATTTAAAAATGTAAAAAAGCACAAGAGCGTCCGGTGCTAATGCAAGTAAAACTGGGAATCCACCAAACAAAGTGGAAAAATAGAATGAAAGAAAGCAGGGATGACTCCAAAGATTTTCTCAAATGAAGTCACGAGACCACTGCTAACAACTTTAAAAAAATGCGCCAGGGCCTTTGTGGAGGACGCGTTAAAGATAGTCCGAACCATCTCGCTGAAATGCAAAGGCGAATCAGTATTTAAAAGGGCCTGCACCTCTGTACGGGTGTTCGCTATGTGAAGCACGAATGTTTCACGGGCCGAACTCAAGGCCACCTCTCTCTGAGACAAAAGAGCCCTTATTCTTGCCATGCCGTTGAAATCTGCTCCCAAGGTTGGTATTTGTGGCCAGATTGAAAACTCCCTATGTTCATGTGTGGGAGGAAATAGAACATTTCTGCAGCAAATAACCCGTTCACTTACTGTTACGATAAAAGGAATACTTTTAATTAACCCAGAACAATCTTCATTATTGAGCATCAAATAACTACCATTTTCCAACAACTTGAACGTGGGGATGATAGCAGGAACTGGCGTGCCTTGCAACACGCAAGCCATATTTGGTTGGTCTTTGTTGCATGAACCGTGTAACTGTATGTGCGTACACATTAGTGAATGATCTGGCGTCTCAGTGCATTCCTCTCCATTCAGATAAACTTCTTGATCATCTTTGAAACATCTGTATGTGTATGGAAGCGACCAGATCTCATGAAGAAAACCACTACCTAAAGGTTCATAACGACCTATTGGTGTATATTTCATACAATTTGAAAACTTATATAAAGCAAAAGGCAGCGTTATTAAACCGTGGATAAGGCACGTTGCCAAAGCAGCCAACCTTTTGGATTTATACTGGAAATGTTAAAGGAAGAATTACGGAGTAGTGCCTGTAAATCACTAATGGACAACCGAGTAAAATGACTCCAACCATCATATTCCTCTAACTCCGGGATAGATGGGGTGTTTAATTTTTTAGAAGTAGCCAATCCAAAGCATTTGGTCTGGGAAATTGTTTCATTCACAAACAACATATGATTTGGGATGAGACATGCACGGTGCAAAGCCTCAGTGCCTTGTACCTGCCAGGTTCGTGAACCCCAAACTGATGTAGATCCTGGATATCTTTACACTGTGTTAAGTTAGCATGGGCTCATTACCGGTTTAAACGCCATTTTTCCTTTTTTGCAACTTCTGCACACGACACTTAGTTGTTGCTTTAGCTTTCAGTCTACCTGCGTCAAGATCTATGCCTGCTTCAAGCAGGCGCAGGGTTTTGACGCAGCTTTGTCCTATCTGATTGTAAATGCGGCACACCATGGGTGGCAGAGCAGCGGTGCACGTTAACTGGTGCATCCCTGGGGATGTGCTACTTAACATAAATCTGCCCCTTTTATTATTAATTATGTGCAGGGGACACAGAGTCAGTGAGGTTTATCCAAGGTTAAGAAGAGATGAGTCCTGTTCACTGAAAAATTGGACATAGGCTTCACCTCCTCACAGCCGCGGGCCGTGGAGGGAGTTACGGTGGGGCAGGAAGGCGGGGAGGGGGAGGGGCAGGGTGGAGGGACCTAAAAACTGGCATATGGATAATTGCAGGTAAGTACACAATTTAATTATTCAAACGAAATTCGTAGCGCGCACAGCATCGCATTTTGCGATGCAGTGTGCGCTACGAAATTCGTTTGAATAATTAAATTGTGTACTTATCTGCAATTATCCATATGCCAGTTTTTAGGTCCCTCCACCCTGCCCCTCCCCTTCCCGCCTCCCTGCCCCACCTTAACTTCCTCCACAGCCCGCGGCTGCCTCCTCAGCATCGCTGGACATGGTTAAATAATAGCTGCAAAATGTTACTCTTGTTAAACAATTTTACTATTATAATCTCTGAGATTTGTCTCTTACTCTGCAACATCTCATTGTTGTTATCTTTCTTTAAAGATAAAGACAACATCAACATGAGCGACAATCAGCAATTAATTGATTTCGACCTCATCATTGAACTCGTAATTGAAACATCAGTGGATGTTGATCCTTTGGATGATTTAAATCCTGAGGATGAAGAAGAACGTGATGAGGATGCAGATTTGTCAGAATTGTATGACATAGGATGGGAAGCTGACGTGCTTGAGCCTATGGAACTATAAACATTTATTTTATAAATTTATAATAAATAAAAAGTAAAAATGTAAACCGTTTAATTTAAAAATAAAGACACCTTCAAAAACAGGTTATGTGTAGTGTCTTCAATAAAATATTAAAATATGCTCATAAAATTAGATCAGATTCACATATAAAACAGCACAGGTAAAATGAATATAAATTCCATTTCTTTTCTGCTATTTCTGTATTCTAAATTTGCCATGCACAAAAAAATTCTTCTATGTAAAAATGTTAAGTAATGTGTTAAGTTTTTGATGACTGTTATTGATTTACTGTTGGGTAATAGTGGTTAATAAAAATTTTTATTATATTTTACCACAGATTCAACTGCAGATCATTTCAAGATTTCAGCATGCCAACCAAAGAAAGAGTGAGAAAGGCTGCAAAACGTCAAAGACAGCAGCTGAATGAAAAAAAGCAGCAGTCCTCTAACAAAAAGATTTGTCAAGTCACCAAGAAAGCACCGGGTAAGAGTACAAAAACATTCATAAGAAATATCTGTGGTAAAAAAAGATATTACTACAGAAAATGTTTCAGTCCAGAAAAGGAGAAGCAATTCAAACGGAAAGGAAAGGCCAATGAAAAATGTTACTGCTAGAGTAAGAGATAACTCTATGCATGAAAGTAGAAGGAAACAACAGTTTAGGGACATTCGTAAACGAATGTTCCGCAACAGGATAATTGGCAATTTGTTAAAAAATATTAAGAAAGGTCAACAGAAAGTGGTTTTTTATAAGAGAAAAAAAATAGTTGAGAAAGTTATTGATCAGGCATTTGAAATTAAACGTAAGTTATTTATTTTGACAATCAATAGAATTAGGAAGCTAAACAAGGCAATTTATGATTTCAAAAGAAATAGTAGATGGAAGAGAATAGTTAATCGTAGTAATTTTTGTGAAGTTTTTTCTGGAGAATGGATGCATAGTTCAAGCTCTGAGGCATTTTTTAATGAGGAGAGTTATTTCCAGGATAATGATTTGGTGCATGCAGTTGACACCAGTGGTCGAGCTTATGAAGTGAAAGATGGTTGTCCAGTTGAAAAAGAAAAACTTGTGACAACAGAGATAGAAGAGGTGTTAGGTAATGAGGTTTTAGGGAGACGTCCTAAGGGTCCTGTGTACACCTGGAAGTGTAGTAGTATTTGCAGTGTACGACAGGATTCCATCAATTTGCTTTGTGATTTTATACAGTCATTTAATAAGAAAAGTTTGAAGCAGAAAATGAAGTTGTTGCAAGAATTAGATCCTTGCAGAGTGAGAGAAGTGATAGGTTTGCATGGTCATTCACTGGCTTGTCTTTCCAGGAGAGTATGCCAGAGTGTTTTTCATCATTTCAGGATGCTAGCAGTGCATCATAATAAAGTGAGAAAATTAGTTAGAATGTTGTATTATGCTAAGAGTCCAGCAATTATGCTTAAACAATTATGCGCTGCTCTTTTGCATGGTTCTGAAATAGATGTGAAGAATATATGTTAAGAAATTGAGTTTTGTTACTTTGGAAGTAAAGAGGAGAATGTTGAAATTGACCAAGAAGAAGAGAGTAATGTGGAAGATAGTGTACAGGTTTCCAGTACAGATAATTTCCAGAGGGAAATTGCGACGTTTGAGGTGAAATCAAGTGAGAGGCCAAATTTCAGTTGTGTGTGTTGTTGACGCACTTATTATAAGAATCAGACTAAGTTAGTGGATTTATATGCAAAAAGTGAAAGGGAAAATAATAGTGAATGGAAGGATTTTACAACATACTTGATGGTAGAAAATTGTTTTGATTTGGGATTGGATCAACGTGTGTGTACTTATTGTTGTAACAAATTAAATCAAAACCAGATGCCTGCTAGAGCAGTTCATAATAATCTGGAATTGGTTGAGATTCCTTCTGAATTGAAGGATTTAAATACTTATGAATCTATTTTGATTCAAAGTATCCATCCCTTTCAGGCTATTGTAAGAATGGAGCCAAAGACAGGGAAATTGCCTCCATCAGATTTACAGAGAGGATTAAAGGGAAGAGTTGTTTATTTGCCTCTAGATTTCAAGAAAAACATTAACACAATTGGAGTAGAAAAAGTGGAAGAGGAACCTCTGGTTATCTTAGTTAATGGGGTTCCGACAAAGAATAAGAAAATATGGCAAGATTTAGTAGATGTTAGGAAAGTCAAAAGGGCAACATTGTATTTGAAAAAAAATAATAAATACTATAAAAATGTATATGTTGCAGAAGAGGAAGTAAGTGAGGAAGAGGATAGCGATTTGTGTGGTGGTCAAATTGAGAAAGTAGAACCCTGTACTAGTGAAGAAATATATGAACATTATAGTGTTCATCCTTTGCATTCTAAGGAAGTCATGGGGAATGCTATTGAGTTGTTTCAAATGAAACAAGCCAAAGGGAGTCCCATTAGTGTTTGGGAGGAAAGTTTGGAAGCTCGGTGTTTCCCACAGCTTTTTCCAACAGGTCAGGGAGGAAGATATGATGAGCGACCTCATCAAATTCCTGCTTCTGAATACCGGACTTTGCGATTGTATGCAGGAGATGCTAGGTTTCGACAATGCATTCCTTATTTGTTTCATCTCCTGTTTGAAAGCGATCTGTCTGGACTGTCATATGCAGTGAACCACATCTTGAAAAGTGGTATACACATGCAAAACATCTCGGCAAGTGACTTTATGGATAAAGTCAATGTCCAAGATAGTATTTTGGATTCTCACGTGATTAATCTCATGGCGTGTCAGCGTGGTACTAATGAGTACTGGTACCGTCGTCATGGTGATTTAAAATGTATGCTGAGGAACTTAGGAACTCCCACATGGTTCCTCACTCTGAGCTGTGCTGAGTATGGCTGGGAAGACTTACTTGAATTTCTACGAGAGGCAAATGCTAACGTAGAAATCATCGAATTCAAGACACCCGGAGAACTGTGCTCTTTGGATCCAGTCAATGTATGTAGGTACTTTAATCATAGATTTGAAGGTATGATGTCTTTCATCATGAATAAGAAGAATCCACCTCTTGGAGAGGTGTTGGATTTCTTCTGGAGAAAGGAGTACCAAGCAAGAGGTGCTCCTCATATACATATGTTGCTGTGGATCAAGGATGCACCTAAATTTGGAACGGATCCAGAAGACTCAGTGATGAGTTTCATAGAACAGTATTCTACGTGTGCTGTTCCAAACGCAAAGGAGAAAAAAAGCATAAGAGAAAAAGTTCTACGTTTCCAAAGCCATCGATGTGGAAAGTACTGTCGTCGTAAATTCCGAAACAAAGACAAGTTCTACACCAAATGTCGTTTCGGCTTTCCACGACCGGTGATTTCTAAAGGAAGAGTGAACAGTTTGATGTCTTCGCTGCGACATAATGTGATGAAGAAATCACCTAAAAACACATACAATTTGAAGAGGAACGAAGAGTCTAAGTACATCAACGACTACAACCCGGTGATTTTGTCCATGTGGAATGCTAACATGGATATACAGTTTGTGGCTGATAACTGTATGGCTGTGGCTTGGTATGTGACATCTTACATCACCAAAAAAGAGAAGACAGAATTGAAGGATATGTGGGAGGACATTTCCCATGAAAAGAGCCTCAGCAAGAAGTTGTACAGTTTCAGTCTGAAGATGTTGTCGCATCGAGAAATCGGAGCTTACGAATGTTCTGCCGGTTGTCTTCAGCAAGTCTCTATGCCAAATCTAGGAGTATCGTTTGGGCGAGTCTTGGTCTTGCTGCAACGCGTAATCGAGTTCTGAAACCTGTGCGGGAAATTGAGTATTTGGCGGAAAAGGAGCCAAACAGTACCGACATTTTGAAGACCAACATGTTGGATACATATTATCCAAATCGAAGCAGTCACCTCGAGAATGTTTGTCTGTATGAGGTTCTTCAAAATTACATATTCAAGAGGAACATCAAAGAAGATACTGAGAAAGGAGTGTATGCTGTAATAGGAAGTGAGGGATGTCTGGTGAAGCAAAGAAAATGCCACTTGATAAACCATCGAAAATTGAGTGGCGAATCTCCTGAAAAAAAGGAGTTTTTCTATTTAGCACTTTTGCAACTTTTTAAGCCTTGGCGTGCAGAAGAGGAACTGCTTGGAGATTTCCTCTGTTATGAAGACTCTTTCAATGCTGCCAAGGAGACCATAGAATGTCCTGCTTTTCCCAAATATGTAGAAATGTTGAATGTGGAAATTGAGCAGGAAGCAACGATTGCAGCGGAGATTGCCAGAGACAGTTCTCAGGACAGTCAGAGTTCTGCTTCATTGAGTCAGGATCCACTAGGAGGACCTGTTATCGAAAATGAAGCTGCCACTGCTATGAATGAAGTGGAAAGAGCAATGGCACATGCTCAGGAGGATGCGGTTAACTTAGAAGAGTTGGAAAGACAACTCAACGTTGAGCAGAGGAAAATATATGACGAAGTTACCATGCAAATTGATCATGGATTAAGTCATGACAAGAAAGAGTGCTCATGTACGTCGTTGAAGCCTGTTCGACTGTACGTGAGTGGAGAAGCGGGAACTGGAAAAAGTTTCCTTATTAAAGCAATTTCATGTTATTTGCAGGAAAGGACAGAGTCATCGATGTCTTGTGTTGTCACCGCTCCAACTGGACTGGCAGCACATAACATTAAAGGGATTACTTTACATCGTTTACTGATGCTGCCAGTGGAGCATGACAACAAATTACAATATCACAAGCTATCGGGAGATGCTTGTTTTGAAGTTTCAAGAGTCTTGAGGAAAATGAAACTTCTTATCATTGACGAAGTAAGCATGGTTTCCAATGTCATGCTTGCCTTTGTGCATTTGAGAATGCAAGAAGTTCTCAAAACAGAGTATGATGTGTTATTTGGTGGCAAACACATCATTGTTTTCGGAGATCTTCTGCAGCTGACACCAGTGAAAGGGCAACCTGTGTTCAAAATGCTCACGCATGAAGATACCAGGAAGTGCCTAGGGAGCATTGGCAACGTCAATATATGGTTAAACTTCAATTATGCTGAACTGCATGAAAATATGCGTCAGGCGAAGGATGAAGTTTACAAGACTATTCTACAAGATGTTAGAATTGGAAAAGTGACCGAGCATGGGAAAGAAGCTTTACATGCACGATTACTGACAAATTTATATCCAGACCAAGATGTTGTGCCTGAGAATATTTTTCAGAAAATTACTGAGAAGAAATCTGGAATATGTTTGATGCCAACTCTTGCAGAATGTGCCAAATTCAACAACAAAATGTTGCATTTAGAAAAGCAAGAGATTGTGAAACTGGAAGCTATTGACAGAGTAGAGCATATGGGATCAACAATTATTTTGTCTGAGAATCTGAAAACAAAATTGGATTCATTAGAGAAGAGTATATCTAAAACTGCAGGTTTTGAAAAGACTCTGAATGTGTGCTTGAACTGCCGTATCATTTTAAGAAGGAATTTACATGTTGAAAGAGGTCTGGTAAATGGATCAATGGGTAATGTTGTTGATTTTGTGAAATACAGAAATAGAGATGGAATTGAATTTTTAAAAATTTAATTTGATGGCATTGAGGAAGTACAGCTAATTGGTCGTTGTTCTGCTAGATTTTTGCTTATAAAAGACTTATATGTTCGTCGTAAGCAGTTTCCTGTTTGCTTGGCATATGCGGTGACAATCCATAAATCGCAAGGTTTAAGTGTAGACAGTGCATTGGTGAATATTGGCAGTTCTGTGTTCAAGGAGGGTATGGCATATGTGGCATTGTCACGAGTTAGAACTTTATCGTGATTGTACTTGATTGAGTGTGATGTCACAAACATTTGTGCCGATCTAGATTGTGTTAAGGAATACAATAGGTTAAGAAGAGAGTATGCGCCACATTTGCCTCAGTATCCTTTGTTTGAGAAACGTGTGGTAGGCCGGAAACGAAGAAATGTGACCAATATTGGGGAGGTTGTAGCAAAAAGACGAAAAGTCGATGAACCTGAAATTATAAGCAGAAACAAAAAGGATTCTGTTGAAGATGTTGTTGGTTTTCAATTTGAAAACAGTTCTGGTGTCAACTGCTATGCTAATGTAGTGGTTAATGTTTTGTTTTCTCTAGAAAATGTAAAAGAAGAGATTGTGGTCAATTCTGATCAAAGATTTTGCAGTTTGTTAAATTCTGTGTTAGAGAAATGTAGCACTGATAGAACAAACATAGAAAGTGTGTCTGAAATTCGAAATCTGTTAGACAGATGTTCAGGCCAAACACAATTCTCTCAAAATAGTCAGCAAGATTGTCAGGAGTTTTTAATGTATATGCTTGATATATTGCATGATGAAGGTGTAGATGTAGATCACCTGTTTGGGCTTTCTTATCAATGGCAGCATGACTGCGAGAACTGTAGGGTATCAAGTACTACTAGTGTAGACTCAGAAAGATTTATATATTTAACTTTGCCAGACAGTAAATCAGTCTCTTTTAATAAGCTAGTAAAAGGAGCTGATCACAACATGGAGTGTAGCCAATGTAAATCTGAAATGATGTCCACATTATTTATACGAACATATGGCCAGTATGTCATTTTAATGTTCCAACGATGTAGGCCTGATGGAACAAAATTGACAACTTTAATTAAAAATTTTGTGGCTTCACAGTTGTCAATATCAGGAAGGACTTTTGTAACTGTAGCAATTATATATCATGACGGTCCTTCAATAACATCAGGACATTACACAGCTTATTTAAAGTCTAGAAATGGCTGGTCATTCTGCAATGATTCTGTTTTAATTTTCAAAAAAAAATTGCCGTATGACCTTAAAAACTCTTACCTGGTGTTTTTAAAACCAACATTTTAGGGAAAGAATCTCGGGATGTGGTCTGAGGAATTTCAAGAAGTTCTAATGACTCCTACACGATTTGGCCTTGAGGATAAGTGTAGTACAGAGACATAACTTCTTACCATAACACTGGACGTCATGGAGAAATACGTGCACTTTGAATGAGTTCAGAAAAACTGTTTCTTTTTATAAGCTAATTGAAGCAGCCAATCAAAACATGGAGTAGAGGGAATGTAAGTCTGCAATGCTGTCTACTGTTTTACATTGCTTTGTGAGTAAAAGTGATGTAGAGAATTAAATAATTGTAGTAGTCATAAAGGTAGTGTAAGTCTGCTTCATAGTAAGCAGTATCAGTGTCATAGGAAATGTAGAACATGAGTGAGCAAGAAGGGGAAGATATTACTAGTCCAGGATTGTGAAAATGATCTTGAACATTTTAATTGTGAAAGTTGCGGAAATACAACATGACGGGATTGGCTTACAAGAATTCTAAGAGTTATAAATGGCTCAGACACGATTTGGCCTTGTGGAAACGTGTGGTAGAGAGCGAGAAGTCATTTATTGTATGTAACATGTTTTTGAAAACAATGGAGGTTTTCTTTCAGAAAGTGGCGGGTTGAAAGTAATAACAGCACAACAGAGTGTAAGCTGTTCATAGGACATCCTTCGCCGTCATGGAAAGTAAGTTAACTTTAAGGAGTTCTGAATTCTGATTTGTTATGTTGTATGGGTTTTTTAAACACAATCATTTTGATTGTGTTTTTTTTTCCCCGCTGTTATATGATGAATACCTTCAAGTCACTGTTTTTAGTGAAATTTGATACATTCTGAGAACAGCTAAAATAAACCATTTAATATGTATAATTAATTCTGTTCTGTTTGCATTTATGATGTACATGTAGAACTGTGTAGGAGGCATGGAGAAGGTGAGGCTTCTGTAAGTGTCAAAGTTGTTGCATGCAGTGCTCATATTCTACGTAGTCTTTCATATGATAGACTACATTTCCACAATGAGATACCTAAGCAAAGGAAACACAGGTGATATGATTGGGGAATGAGGAAAAAAAATTGCACGTTTTTCAATTATATTACCTGTGTTTGTTAACATTACACATCACATTGTGTAGATGAGGTTTAGGCATGTTCCTGGAGACAGAGGAGGTCTAACATTTGTCCAAGAGTGCAGTCGACATGACACACTTGGTTGGTAGGCCTGCACATGTATTTTCTTCTCTGTATTCTTCAATAAGTGTAAATTTGATCTGCAACCCTGAGTAGGCCTCACCTTAAACAAA
Source organism: Lissotriton helveticus (assembly GCF_964261635.1). Classification (NCBI taxonomy): domain Eukaryota; kingdom Metazoa; phylum Chordata; class Amphibia; order Caudata; family Salamandridae; genus Lissotriton; species Lissotriton helveticus. The sequence goes on along the minus strand of NC_136057.1, from coordinate 867,302,309 downwards.
CCTCTGGATAGGCCACACCTTATTGTCATCCTGAATCAATTATTTAACATGTTAGGGACAGATTTATGATAGGTGTATGCCTCTTTTGCGCCACTGTGCGTCACTTTTGTGACGCAGTCGCGGTTGAAAAGATTTGGTATGAGGCGACAAAATTATAAAATGATGAATCTAGGCAGATGTGTCATGCTGTAAAAAAACAATGCCACATGAAACCGATGCAGCAGTCATGCAAAAGATGCACAATGTTGCAAGATAGGACTCACTTCATCTGCATCAAGATACTATTAGTTTAAAATGTATATTTTTAGGACTGTGTAGGGGCATGGAGAAGCAGAGGCTTCTGTAAGTGTCAAAGTTCTTGAAAAACTATTTGTCCTTCAATCTTTTCCCTTGTTTTTTCTAATTTATTAAAAACATGTTTTAATATTTTTCAAATGTTTGTTCTCTCTTTCACAGATTTTTTAGTATAAAAAGAACAAATGAGTAACTTAACGACAATTATAAGGTAAATGTTTTGTACTCTTTTTGTTATATTTCTATCACATTTAACTTCTATTAGTTCCACTGCTTTATTTCTTTAAGAATCACTTTCCTACCTTTGCTACTTCGCTCATTCCTTTGTCTATTACTTAATTACTCTACTCCTTCACTATTTTTCTTAGTCCCTCTCTTCTCATACTTCTTCACTCTTGGTCACTCACTCTGTCTCTATTACTTTCACTGTTTCTGACTGATCTAAAAAATTTTTTTTTAAAAGAACAGTAAGTATAAGGGAAGGAAACAGACAGTTATGTTAAAAGAAAGACAGCTATAGGGAGTAAACTAGGGATACTGTTACCCGGAATCCTCTGCTGATGATGTCACTGACCATGTCATGAATGATGTAATATGTGACATCATCAGCAGTGGATTACGGGTAATAGTATCTCTAGTTTACTCCCCTACAGCTGTCTTTCTTTTAACATAACTGTCTGTTTCCTTCCCTTATACTTACTGTTCTTTTTTAAAAAAAAAAATTTTTTGGTTCGCTCCCGGTTCGCGTACCGGCGAGCGAACTGGGAAGCGAACTAAGAGAAATAGAGGTTGGCAGAGTTCCAAATATTCTACCAATTTTTTAATAACGGGGAGGTAGTTCTGAAAAGAACTTTTTTTTTATTGTTTTTCTGAACATTTTTTTACTTTTTTTGAATTTTTCTGAACGGTTTTATATTTTTGGGGGGTTTTTTGGGGGGGGGGAAACGAAAACGATTCATTGTAAAGGGCTCAACAGGAGCAACAAAAAAAAAAGAATTTATTGTTTGCGGCGTTTCGGACAAATTGGAAGATGATAGTCAATAGCTCTGTTGATCAGAGTGATGCTACTTTCTCTCTAGCAAATGAATCCATTGCAAAGTACGCAGACTTGTTTTACTTCCCCAAATCTCAGTTGTATATTTGGCACCATCTCCCTGCCCTCTGGTCCCGTCACTTCGGGTACAACAGATCTTCTGGCCATAATAGGGGGATTATCTAGTTCGTTACGAAACTGTGCAGCACTGTAGTTGTTAGGATGCCACCTAGTCATATGGCGATGCATTGTGTAGTTTCCGTAACTGTATTTCTTCTCGGTCCCTCTGGACAGTCTATCTTGACATATAAGGCAAGTTACGTATCTTGCATTTACTTTTTTCTCGCCTTTGGGAAATTTAAAAAATTGCCAAATGAAGTTTTCTTTCCGGTGAGACCTCCTGGGCTCCTCAGGCAAAAACTGCCTCTCTTCCTGCTCTTCCTCCTCTTCCTCTTCTTCCTCTTCTTCCTCCTCTTGCTGAATGATAACTTCAGCAGGTGGTCCTCTCTTCCTTGGAGGTGGTGGAGGTGGTGGGGAAGCACCAGCTAAAGCTACTAAAGAAGCCATTGCTCACTGGTAACAAAGGGTCTTTCTCTCACAAAGATGGAAGTCAGAGTGAGGAAAGAAGGAGGGGTTTTCATCATTTGGGAAAAACAATAGTTCTCAACCAATGAAAAGTGTTAATTTTATATTACATGACCTAGTGTTACATCATTAGGAAAACAAAAGTGAAATGAACCAATGAAAGTGTTATTACCAAGTCACATGACCTGCTGTGTTTACGTTACGCGCTTTGCCTCTGGGAACCTGCGCTTCGCATACCAGTTCGCTAACGTAGCACGTCATATGACGTATCACGCGACAACGTGAAACGTCATGCGGACGCGAGGCGTCACGATGTTTTCTAACGCGGCAGTTGCGTTAAAGGAACGTTTACCGGTTTGCGGACTATTTCGCGGCATCAAGGTCAGCTAACGGGAAGCTTCCCGATTCGCGAAGCGGGAGGGAAGAAAAAAAAATATTTTAAAAAAAAATTATTAATAAACATATAAAATATATTTTTGGATTTAAAGAAGAATACATTTTACAGCTACAGATATTAGCTTTTAAAAAACCAATGAAATTCACTGAAAAAACCATAGGTTATAGACCATATATAGTTAGGAATTAGCATTTACAAAACCTTGAAAATTCACTGAAAAAACCATAGGTTATAGACCATATATAGTTAGGAATTAGCATTTAAAAAACCTTATTTTACTCACACAAAACCATTGAAATTCCATATATAGTTAGTTGCACTAACTATATATCGCGCACCCGCAATCCACTGCTGATGATGTCACATATTACATCATTCATGACATGGTCAGTGACATCACTGATGACATCACTGATGACATCTCAAATGACATCACTGATGACATCACTGATGACATCTCATTTGACATCATTCTTGTGCTAATACGATAAACCTCTTCAGACTCTAATAAAACCTTAGATACAGTCAGTGTATACAGACACTCACACACTGTTACTCATCCATGGAGTTACTCACACACCTAGTCAGTCATGCAAAGAATCAATCACACCTCTATTTCCTCAACTATACAGTTATACACACCTTACTTATTCAAACATATACTAACACATATTTACTCTCTTATACAATCCCTGATACAAGTTCACAATGATCCATACAGCCACTCACACATTCAGTGGCTCTCATGCACAGTTATTTATATATGCCAACTCTCACATGTACTGTGTTTTACATATGTACTTAGTATGACATGTAGCATTGACATATCCATTCACTCATCAATACACTCATGCACACAGTCAACCGCCCATGTAGCTGTTTCCACATGCACTCTTGAACTCATACACCTAGTGAATCAACTGCTCACACATCTATGCACAGAGTCACACACCTCCCAGCCACCCCCACACAAACTCAATCTCCCATACAAATACTTGGGCAACCAATCAATAACATATGTAGCCTCTCGTATAGCTAATGATCCACACATGCAGCAGTTTACATCACAACAGACATACTGAAGCACACATTCAGACAGTTTAGTCACTAACCCATGCATTTAGTACGACACATTTATTCACTCACTCATACAGTCAGTAACGCACCTACTAAATCCTTCATCGAGACACTTATATATCCACTCATTCTTCAATATATCTAACATATTTAAACTTTACAGAAACACACAGTCACTGGATGATGTCATCAGTGATGTCATCAGTGATGTCATCAGTGATGTCACTGACCATGTCATGAATAATGTAATATGTGACATCATCAGCAGTGGATTGCGGGTGCGCGATATATAGTTAGTGCAACTAACTATATATGGAATTTCAATGGTTTTGTGTGAGTAAAATAAGGTTTTTTAAATGCTAATTCCTAACTATATATGGTCTATAACCTATGGTTTTTTCAGTGAATTTTCAAGGTTTTGTAAATGCTAATTCCTAACTATATATGGTCTATAACCTATGGTTTTTTCTGTGAATTTCATTGGTTTTTTAAAAGCTAATATCTGTAGCTGTAAAATGTATTCTTCTTTAAATCCAAAAATATATTTTATATGTTTATTAATAAATTTTTTTTAAATATTTTTTTTGTTTCGCTCCCGGTTCGCGAACCGGGAAGCTTTCCGTTAGCTCAATTTGATGCCTCGACCCGGTCCGCGAACCGGTAAACGTTCCATTAGCGCAACTGCCGCGTTAGAAATCAACATCGTGACGCGTCGCGGAAGCGCGACGTATCACGTTGTCGTGTAATGCGTCTTATGACACGCTGCGTTAGCGCACCCGGAAGTGCTCCGGTACGCGAACCGAGGCGCGAAGCGCAGCGACCCGGAAGCGATCCGGGGCGCGTTCCGCAGCGCATAACATAAGCGTGAGAGGTCATGTGACTTGTTAATAAAACTTTTCATTGGTTCATTTAACTTTTGGTTTCATAATCATGTAAGGCTAGGTCAGGTGACCTAAAAATAACACTTTTCATTGGTTTAGAACTATTGTTTTTCCCAAATGATGAAAACCCCTCCTTCTTTCCTCACTCTGACTTTCATCATTGTGAGAGGAAGACCTTTATTCATAGTAGAGCAATGGCTTCAGTACTTGCTTCAGCTGGTGCACCCCCACCACCACCTCCACCTCCTCATGGGAAGAGAGGACCACCTCCCCAGGTCATCACCAACACAGAGGAGGAAGAGGAAGAAATAGAGGAAGAGGAGAGAGAAGGACCACAGTTCTTGGAAGAGGTGCCCCGGGTTTCCCATAGGAAAGCCTGTTTCATTTGGCAGTTTTTTTCAATCCCTCCAGGGCAGAAGAAAGTGAATGAGAGGTATGTCACCTGCCTCATTTGCAAAGAGAAATTATCAAGAGGGACTGATAAAAAGTATAGCTATGGGAACTATACCATGCATAGGCACATGAACAGGTGGCATCCACTCAATTACAGCCGGGCGGAAATTCGTGACATGGAACAAAACCCAACAGCAACTCCTGTGGCCAGGTCAACATCGTTAATATCATTGACAGCAGCAGAGGCACGGGAAACCGTGCCAAACATCCAGGAGAATTTTGGGCATATGAAATATACTGTGCATTGATATCATGTGATAACATGAGTATTAATTCCATCAACCTGGCTTATAACAATCATAATTGCCCTAACCGCCCCAGACAGTAATTTTTTTTTTGCTCCTGTTGAGCCCTTTTCAATGCCTGTTTTTTGTTGTTTCCCCCCCCAAAAAAACCAAAAAAAATATAAAATTGTTCAAAAAATACAAAAAAAACTAAAAATGTTCAAAAAAAATATATATATATAAAACAACAAAAACATTAAAAAAAAGTTCTTTTCAGAACTACCTCCCCTTTCAAAAAAAATTGCTAGAATGTTTAGTACTCTGGCAAGCTCTATTTCTTTTAGTTCGCTTCCCAGTTCGCTTCCCGGTTCGCGAACCGGGAGCGAACCAAAAAAAAAAAAAAAAAAAAAAAAAGAAGAGTAAGTATAAGGAAAGTAAACAGAGAGTGATGTTAAAAGAAAGACAGCTATAGGGAGTAAACCAGAGATACTGTTATATAGATCTATTTACCGAAGAAAAGACGGAAGAGGGTATAATTGTGGAAAACAAAATAGATAAGGAAGTGAAAGAAAAAAAAGAGAGTAGAACAATAACAAAGAAGAGTTTCTTGGAGAATGTGAGTGAATGTTCAAAATAAGATTAAAACATGGGGAATAACAGAGAGAAAAAATAGAAAACAGAAAACAAAAAATAACAGAAAAAGATTAATTGAAACAGCAAAGAAATGTAAATAACATAGAGCCATATTATCAACATAGGCAATAAAAGTTTTGCAGCTTTTATCGGCAGAAATATGTCACCAAAGCCGCTTTTGCGGCAGAAAACTGCCGCTAAAACCACTTTTGCACCAGTTTTCTGCCAATAAAAACAGCAATAATTTTATTGGCTGTGTTCATAATATGCCCCTTAGTGTGCTTCAACTACACAGAGAAAGCATTATGAACAAGTAGTGAAAAAGTGATCAGTCAAAGACACTAAGAGTAATAGAGACGGAGTGAGTGAACAAGAGTGAGGAACTATGAGAAGAGAGGAACTGAGAAAAAGAGTGGAAGGAGTTGAGTGAGTAGGTAATAGAGAAAGGAATGAGGAAAGTAGCAAAGGCAGGAAACTGAGGGTTAAAGAAATGAAGCTGTGGAACTAATAGTAGGTGAATGTGATAGAAATGTAACGAAAAGAATACAAAACATTTACCTAATAATTGTCGTTAAATTACTCACTTTTTGTTTTTATACTTTCAATCTGTGAAAGAGAGAACAAACATTTGAAAAATATTAAAACATGTATTTAAAAATTACAAAAGACAAGGGAAAAGATTGAAGGACAAACAGTTTTTCAACAACTTTGACACTGACAAGAGCTTCTGCTTCTCCAGGCCCCCTACACAGTCCTAAAGATATACATTTTAAACTAACAGTATCTTGATGCAGATGAAGTGAGGCCTATCTTAAAACATGGTGCATCTTTTGCACTGCTGTTGTCTCAGAAAAGTGTCGCAAGACACTAACATTTTAAATGATTGCTTCAGGATGCCAATAAGATGTGTCCTATCCAGAGGTTTGTTTGAGGTGAGACCTACTCAGGGTTCCAAATGAAATTTCGAGTTGTTTGAAGAGAACAGAGGACATAATACATGTGAAGGCCTACCAATGAAGTAAGTCATGTCCACTTCACTCTTGAACAAAGGCCAGACCTCTTCTGTGTCCGTGGACAGACCTAAACTTCATCTGCACAATGTCATTCATAAACTTAGGAAACACAAGTGATGTAATTGAAAAATGTGGAGTTTCTTTTCCTCATTTCACAATCACATCACCTGTGTTGCCTTTGCTTATGTATCTCATAGTGCAGATGTAGTCCAGCATATTAAACAGTACCTAGAAGTGCAGCACTGCATGCAACAACTTTGACACTTATAAAAGCTTTTGCTTCTGCATGCCCCCTACACAATGCTAATTATATACATTTTAAACTGATGGTATCTTGCTGGAGATGAACTGAAACCTATCTTGCAACATGGTGCATCTTTTACACAAAAGTGACCCACAATGGAGCAAAAGAGGCGCACGGCCACCATAAATCTGACCCTAACATTTTAAATGATTGTTTCAAGATGCCAATAAGGTGTAACCTATCCACAGATTTGTTTCAGGTAAGTCCTACTCAGGGTTGCAGATGGAATTTAGGTTTGTTGAAGAATACAGAGAAGATAATACATGTGGAGGCCTACCAACGAAGTGAGTAATGTCCACTGCACTCTTGAACAAATGTCAGACCTCCTCTGTCTCCAGGAACAGGCCTAAACCTCATCTACACAATGTGGTGTGTAATATTAGGAAACACAGGTAATATAATTGAAAAACATGCACATTTTTTTGCTCATTCCACAATCATATGACCTGTGTTTCCTTTGCTTAGGTATCTCATTGTGGAAATGTAGTCTATCATATGAAAGACTACGTAGAATATGAGCACTGTATGCAAGAACTTTGACACTTACAGAAGCCTCTCCTTCTCCATGCCTCCTACACAGTTCTAAATGTACATCATAAATGGAAACAGTACAGAATTAATTATACATGTTAAATGGTTTATTTTTGCTGTTCTCATAATGTATCAAATTTCACTAAAAACAGTGACTTGAAGGTATTCATCATATAACAGCGGGGAAAAAAAACCACAATCAAAATGATTGTGTTTAAAAAACCCATACAACATAACAAATCAGAATTCAGAACTCCTTAAAGTTAACTTACTTTCCATGACGTCAAAAGATGTCCTATGAACAGCTTACACTCTGTTGTGCTGTTATTACTTTCAGCCCGCCACTTTCTGAAAGAAAACCTCCATCGTTTTGAAAAATATGTTACATACAATAAATGACTTCTTGCTCTCTACCACAAGTTTCCACAAGGCCAAATCATGTAAGAGCCATTTATAACTCTTGAAATTCTTGTAAGCCAATCCCGTCATTTTGTATTTCCGCAACTTTCAGAATTAAAATGTTGAAGACCATTTTCACAATCCTGGACTAGTAATATCTTACCCTTCTTGCTCACTCATGTTCTACATTTCCTATGACACTGATACTGCTTACTATGAAGCAGACTTACACTACCTCTATGACTACTACAATTATTTAATTCTCTACATCACTTTTAATCACAAAGCAATATAAAACAGTAGACAGCATTGCAGACTTACATTCCCTCTACTCCATGTTTTGATTGGCTGCTTGAATTAGCTTATAAAAAGAAATAGTTTTTCTGAACTCATTCAAAGTGCACTTATTTTTCCATGACGTCCAGTGTTATGGTAAGAAGTTATGTTTCTGTACTACACTTATCCTCAAGGCCAAATCGTGTAGGAGCCATTAGAACTTCTTGAAATTCCTCAGAGCACATCCCGAGATTCTTTCCCTAAAATTTTGGTTTTAAAAACACCAGGTAAGAATTTTTAAGGTCATACGGCAATTTTGTTTTGAAAATTAAAATAGAATCGTTGCAGAATGACCAGCCATTTCTAGACTTTAAATAAGCTGTGTAATGTCCTGATGTTATTGAAGGACCGTCATGATATATAATTGCTACAGTTACAAAAGTCCTTCCTGATATTGACAACTGTGAAGCCACAAAATTTTTAATTAAAGTTGTCAATTTTGTTCCATCAGGCCTACATCGTTGGAACATTAAAATGACATACTGGCCATATGTTCGTATAAATAATGTTGAAATCATTTCAGATTTACATTGGCTACATTCCATGTTGTGATCAGCTGCTTTTACTAGCTTATTAAAGGAGACTGATTTACTGTCTGGCAAAGTTAAATATATAAATCTTTCTGAGTCTACACTAGTAGTACTTGATACCCTACAGTTCTCGCAGTCATGCTGCCATTGATAAGAAAGCCCAAACAGGTGATCTACATCTACACCTTCAGTATGCAATACATCAAGCATATACATTAAAAACTCCTGACAATCTTGCTGAATATTTTGAGAGAATTGTGTTTGACCTGAACATCTGTCTAACAGATTTCGAATTTCAGACACACTTTCTATTTTTGTTCTATCAGTGCTACATTTCTCTAACACAGAATTTAACAAACTGCAAAATCTATGATACAAATTGACCACAATCTCTTCTTTTACATTTTCTAGAGAAAACAAAACATTAACCACTACATTAGCATAGCAGTTGACACCAGAACTGTTTTCAAATTGAAAACCAACAACATCTTCAACAGAATCCTTTTTGTTTCTGCTTATAATTTCAGGTTCATCAACTTTTCGTCTTTTTGGTACAACCTCCCTAGTATTGGTCACATTTCTTCGTTTCCGGCCTACCACACGTTTCTCAAACAAAGGATATTGAGGCAAATGTGGCGCATATTCTCTTCTTAACCTATTGTATTCCTTAACACAATCTAGATCCGCACGAATGTTTGTGACATCACACTCAATCAAGTACAATCCCGATAAAGTTCTAACTCGTGACAATGCCACATATGCCATACCCTCCTTGAACACAGAACTGCCAATATTCACCAATGCACTGTCTACACTTAAACCTTGTGATTTATGGATTGTCACCGCATATGCCAAGCAAACAGGAAACTGCTTACGGCGAACATATAAGTCTTTTACAAGCAAAAATCTAGCAGAACAACGACCAATTAGCTGTACTTCCTCAATGCCATCAAATTTAATTTTTAAAAATTCAATCCCATCTCTATTTCTGTATTTCACAAAATCAACAACATTACCCATTGATCCATTTACCAGACCTCTTTCAACATGTAAATTCCTTCTTAAAATTATACGGCAATTTAAGCACACATTCAGAGTCTTTTCAAAACCTGCAGTTTTAGATATAGTCTTCTCTAATGAATCCAATTTTGTTTTCAAATTCTCAGACAAAATAATTGTTGATCCCATATGCTCTACTCTGTCAATAGCTTCCAGTTTCACAATCTCTTGGTTTTCTAAATACAACATTTTGTTGTTGAAGATGGCACATTCTGCAAGAGTTGGCATCAAAAATATTCCAGATTTCTTCTCAGTAATTTTCTGAAAAATATTCTCAGGCACAACGTCTTGTTCTGGATATAAATTTGATAGTAATCGTGCATGTAAAGCTTGTTTCCCATGCTCGGTCACTTTTCCAATTCTAACATCTTGTAGAATATTCTTGTAAACTTCATCCTTCGCCTGACGCATATTTTCATGCAGTTCAGCATAATTGAAGTTTAACCATATATTGACGTTGCCAATGCTCCCTAGGCACTTCCTGGTATCTTCATGCGTGAGCATTTTGAACACAGGTTGTCCTTTCACTGGTGTCAGCTGCAGAAGATCTCCGAAAACAATGATGTGTTTGCCACCAAATAACACATCATACTCTGTTTTAAGAACTTCTTGCATTCTCAAATGCACAAAGGCAAGCATGACATTGGAAACCATGCTTACTTCGTCAATGATAAGAAGTTTCATTTTCCTCAAGACTCTTGAAACTTCACAACAAGCATCTCCAGATAACTTGTGGTATTGTAATTTGTTATCATGCTCCACTGGCAGCATCAGTAGACGATGCAAAGTAATACCTTTAATGTTATGTGCTGCCAGTCCAGTTGGAGCGGTGACAACACAAGACAGCGATGACTCAGTCCTTTCCTTCAAATAACATGAAATTGCTTTAATGAGGAAACTCTTTCCAGTTCCCGCTTCTCCACTCACGTACAGTCGGACAGGCTTCAACGATGTACATGAGCACTCTTTCTTCTCATGACTTAATCCATGATCAATTTGCTTGGTAACTTCGTCATATATTTTCCTCTGCTCAACGTTGAGTTGTCTTTCCAAGTCTTCTAAGTTAACCGCATCCTCCTGAGCATGTGCCATGGCTCTTTCCACTTCATTCATGGCAGTGGCAGCTTCATTTTCGATAACAGGTCCTCCTAGTGGATCCTGACTCAATGAAACAGAACTCTGACTGTCCTGAGAACTGTCTCTGGCAATCTCGGCTGCAATCGTTGCTTCCTGCTCGATTTCCGCATTCAACATTTGTACATATTTGGGAAAAGCAGGACATTCTATGGTCTCCTTGGCGGCAGTGAAAGAGTCTTCATAACAGAGGAAATCTCCAAGCAGTTCCTCTTCTGCACGCCAAGGCTTGAAAAGTTGCAAAAGTGCTAAATAGAAAAACTCCTTTTTTTTCAGGAGATTCGCCACTCAATTTTCGATGGTTTACCAAGTGGCATTTTCTTTGCTTGACCAGACATCCCTCACTTCCAATTACAGCATACACTCCTTTATCAATATCTTCTTTGATGTTCCTCTTGAATATGTAATTTTGTAGAACCTCATACAGACAAACATTCTCGAGGTGACTGCTTCGATTTGGATAATATGTATCCAACATGTTGGTCTTCAAAATGTCGGTACTGTTTGGCTCCTTTTCCGCCAAATACTCAATTTCCCGCACAGGTTTCAGAACTCGATTACGCGTTGCAGCAAGACCAAGACTCGCCCAAACGATACTCCTAGATTTGGCATAGAGACTTGCTGAAGACAACCGGTCAGAACATTCGTAAGCTCCGATTTCTCGATGCGACAAAATCTTCAGACTGAAACTGTACAACTTCTTACTGAGGCTCTTTTCATGGGAAATGTCCTTCCACATATCCTTCAATTCTGTCTTTTCTTTTTTGGTGATGTAAGATGTCACATACCGAGCCACAGCCATACAGTTATCAGCCACAAACTGTATATCCATGTTAGCATTCCACATGGACAAAATCACTGGGTTGTAGTCGTTGATGTACTTGGACTCTTCGTTCCTCTTCAAATTGTATGTGTTTTTAGGTGATTTCTTCATCACATTATGTCGCAGCGAAGACATCAAACTGTTCACTCTTCCTTTAGAAATCACCGGTCGTGGAAAGGCGAAACGACATTTGGTGTAGAACTTGTCCTTGTTTCTCAATTTACGACGACAGTACTTTCCGCAACGATGGCTTTGGAAGCGTAGAACTTGTTCTCTTAGGCTTTTGTCCTCCTTTGCGTTTGGAACAGCACATGTAGAATACTGTTCTATGAAACTCATCCCTAAGTCTTCTGGATCCGTTCCAAATTTAGGTGCATCCTTGATCCACAGCAGCATATGTATATGAGGAGCCCCTCTTGCTTGGTACTCCTTTCTCCAGAAGAAATCCAACACCTCTCCAAGAGGTGGATTCTTCTTATTCATGATGAAAGACATCATAGCTTCAAATCTATGATTGAAGTACCTGCATACATTGACTGGATCCAAAGAGCACAGTTCTCCAGGTGTCTTGAATTCGATGTTTTCGATGTTTCCATTTGCCTCTCGTAGAAATTCAAGTAAGTCTTCCCACCCATACTCGGCACAGCTCAGAGTGAGGAACCATGTGGGAGTTCCTAAGTTCCTCAGCATACATTTTAAATCACCATGACGACGGTACCAGTACTCATTAGTAGCACGCTGACACGCCATGAGATTAATCAGGTGACAATCCAAAATACTGTCTTGGACATTGACTTTATCCATAAAGTCACTTGCCGAGATGTTTTGCATCTGTATACCACTTTTCAAGATGTGGTTCACTGCATATGACAGTCCAGACAGATCGCTTTCAAACAGGAGATGAAACAAATAGGGAATGCATTGTCGAAACCTAGCATCTTCCGCATACATTCGTAAAGTCCGGTATTCAGAAGCAGGAATTTGATGAGGTCGCTCATCATATCTTCCTCCTTGACCTGTTGGAAATAGCTGTGGGAAACACCGAGCTTCCAAACTTTCCTCCCAGACACTAATGGGACTCCCTTTGGCTTGTTTCATTTGAAACAACTCAATAGCATTCCCCATGACTTCCTTGGAATGCAAAGGATGAACACTATAATGTTCATATATTTCTTCACTTTTAGAGGGTTCTACTTTCTCAATTTGACCAGCACACACATCGCTATCCTCTTCCTCACTTACTTCCTCTTCTGCAACATATACATTCTTATAGTACTTATTATTTTTTTTCAAATACAATGTTGCCTTTTTGACTTTCCTAACATCCACTAAATCTTGCCATATTTTTTTATTCTTTGTCGGAACCCCATTAACTAAGATAACCAGAGGTTCCTCTTCCACTTTTTCTACTCCAATTGTGTTAATGTTTTTTTTCAAATCTAGAGGCAAATAAACAACTCTTCCCTTTAATCCTCTCTGTAAATCTGATGGAGGCAATTTCCCTGTCTTTGGCTCCATTCTTACAATAGCCTGAAAGGGATTGATACTTTGAATCAAAATAGATTCATAAGTATTTAAATCCTTCAATTCAGAAGGAATCTCAACCAATTCCAGATTATTATGAACCACTCTAGCAGGCATCTGGTTTTGATTTAATTTGTTACAACAATAAGTACACACACGTTGATCCAATCCCAAATCAAAACAATTTTCTACCATCAAGTATGTAGCGAAATCCTTCCATTCACTATTATTTTCCCTTTCACTTCTTGCATATAAATCCACTAACTTAGTCTGATTCTTATAATAAGTGCGTCGACAACACACACAAGTGAAATTAGGCCTCTCACTTGATTTCACCTGAAACGTGGCAATTTCCTTCTGAAAATTATCTGTACTGGAAACCTGTACACTATCTTCCACATTACCCTCTTCTTCTGGGTCAATTTCAACATTCTCCTCTTTACTTCCAAAGTAACAAAACTCAATTTCTTCACACATATTCTTCACATCTATTTCAGAACCATGCAAAAGAGCAGCGCATAATTGTTTAAGCATAACTGCTGGACTCTTAGCATAATACAACATTCTAACTAATTTCCTCACTTTATTATGATGCACTGCTAGCATCCTGAAATGATGAAAAACACTCTGGCATACTCTCGTGGAAAGACAAGCCAGTGAATGACCATGCAAACCTGTCACTTCTCTCACTCTGCAAGGATCTAATTCTTGCAACAACTTCATTTTCTGCTTCAAACTTTTCTTATTAAATGTCCGTACAAAATCATAAAGCAAATTGATGGAATCCTGTCGCACACTGCAAATACTACTACACTTCCAGGTGTACACAGGTCCCTTAGGACGTCTTCCTAAAACCTCATTACCTAACATCTCTTCTGCCTCTGTTGTCACAAGTTTTTCTTTTTCAACTGGACAACCATCTTTCACCTCATAAGCTCGACCGCTGGTGTCAACTGCATGCACCAAATCATTATCCTGGAAATAACTCTCTTCATTGAAAAATGCCTCACAACTTGAACTATGCATCCATTCTCCGGAAAAACTTCACAAAAATTACTACGATTAACTATTCTCTTCCATCTACTATTTCTTTTGAAATCATAAATTGCCTTATTTAGCTTCCTAATTCTATTGATTATCAAAATAAATAACTTTCGTTTAATTTCAAATGCCTGATCAATAACTTTCTCAATTTTTTTTTTCTCTTATAAAAAACCACTTTCTGTTGACCTTTCTTAATATTTTTTAACAAATTGCCAATTATCCTGTTGCGGAACATTCGTTTACGAATGTCCCTAAACTGTTGTTTCCTTCTACTATCATGCACAGAGTTATCTCTTGCTCTAGCAGTAACATTTTTGATTGGCCTTTCCTTTCCGTTTAAATTGCTTCTCTTTTTCTGGACAAAAACATTTTCTGTAGTACTACTTTTTTTTCTAGAAATGTTTCTTATGAATGTTTTCGTGGTCTTACCCGGTGCTTTCTTGGTGACTTCACGATTTTTTATGGTAGAGGACTGCTGCAGTAAATGATGGACCTGCTGTGTTTGACGTTTTGTAGCCTTTCTCATTCTCTCCTTAGTTGGCATTCTCAAAATTTGAAATGATCTGCAGTTGAATCTGTGGTAAAATATAATAAAAAATGTTATTAACCACTATTACCAAACAGTAAATCAATAACAGTCATCAAAAACTTAACACACTACTTAACATGTTTACATATAATATTTTTTAGTGCTTTGGCAAATTTAGAAAACAGAAATAGCAGAAAAGAAATGGAATTCTTCTTCATTTTACCTGTCCTGTTTTATATGTGAATCTGATCTAATTTTATGAGCATATTTTAATATTTTATTGAAGACACTACACATAACCTGTTTTTGAAGGTGTGTTTAATTTAAAATTAAACAGTTTACATTTTTACTTTTCATTTATTGTAAATTTTAAAAATAAATGTTTATAGTTCCATAGGCTCAAGCAGGTCAGCTTCCCACCCTATCTCATACAATTCTGACAAATCGGCATCCTCATCATATTCTTCATCATCCTCAAGATTTAAATCATCCAAGGGATCTACTTCCACTGACGTTTCAATTACAATTTCAATGATGAGGTCGAGATCAACTGATTGCTGATTGTCACTCATGTTGATGTTGTCATTATCTTTAAAGAAAGAGAACAACAATGAGATGTTGCAGAGTAAGAGACAAATCTCAGAGATTATAATAGTAAATTTGTTTAACAAGAGTAAAATTTTGCAGCTATTATTTAGCCATGTTCAGTGATGCTGAGGAGGTGAGGCCTATGTCCAAGTTTTCAATGAACAGGACTCATCTCTTCTTAACCTTGGATAAGCCTCACCGACTCTGTGTCCCCTGCTCATACTTAAATGTACAGGGGCAGATTTATGCTAAGTGGCGCATCCCCACGGATGCACCAGTTAATGTGCACCGCTGCTCTGCCACCCATAGTGTGCCACATTTACAATGTGGAGCACCATTGAGCAAAAACAGCACAGATGCGTCACGCATCTGTGCCGCAAAAGCAGCACATTCCAGGAATCACGTCATAAGCGCAACATGTCTACTGCAATGCACAGGAGGAAGCCTCACATTGCATGGTGCATCACTTCTTATGCCTGTTTCAAACAGGCGTAAGGATTTGATTCAGCAATGCTATAAAGCTGACTCAGTGAAATCTTCTAAATTTCACTGTGTTAGTTTTACAGGGCTTTCATGCAAATTAATGCATACCTTGCAACAAAACACTTATATAAAAACTGACACAGGTTTCATGTGGCACAGGACTTTACAACATGACACATCTGCCTAGATGCATCAAGTTGTAAATATGTCGCCACATAGCAAATCTTTTGCACCGCCGCTGCGTCACAAAAGTGACGCACAGTGACGCAAAAGAGACATACACCTATCATAAATCTGTCCCTAACATTTTAAATGATTGATTCAAGATAACGGTAAAGTGTGGCCTATCCAGAGGTTTGTTTCATGTGAGGCCTATTCAGAGTTGCAGATGAAATTTACGCTTGTTGAAGAGTACAGAAGAGATAATACATGTGAAGGCCTACCAATAAAGTAAGTCATATCCACTTCACTCTTGAACAAAGGCCAAACCTTTTCTGTGTCCATGGATAGACCTAAACTTCATCTGCACAATGTCATTCGTAAACTTAGGAAACACAGGTGATGTAATTGAAAAATGTGGAGTTTCTTTTCCTCATTTCACAATCACATCACCTGTGTTTCCTTTGCTTAGGTATCTCATAGTGCAGATGGATTCTAGCATATCAAAGACTACACATAAGTTGAGCAGTGTATACAACGCATTTGACATTCACAGAAGATTCAGCTTCTTATCTTGTTGGAGATGAAATGAGGCCTGTCTTGCAACATGGTGCATCTTTTCCATCACTGCTGCATCGGTTTCATGTGGCACGGGACTTTACAGCATGACACATCTGCCTAGATGCATCAATTTTTAAATATGTCGCCACATAGCAAATCTTTTGCACCGCCGCTGCGTCACAAAAGTGACGCACAGTGACGCAAAAGAGTCATACACCTATCATAAATCAGTCCCTAACATGTTAAATGATTGATTCAGGATGACATTAAGGTGTGGCATATCCAGAGGTTTGTTTAAGGTAAGGCCTACTCAGGGTTGCAGATTAAATTTACGCTTGTTGAAGAGTATAGAGGAGATAATACATGTGAAGACCTACCAATGAAGTAAGTCATGTCCACTTCACTCTTGAACAAAGGCCAGACCTCTTCTGTGTCCGTGGACAGACCTAAACCTCATCTGCACAATGTCATTCGTAAACTTAGGAAACACAGGTGATGTAATTGAAAAATGTGGAGTTTCTTTTCCTCATTTCACAATCACATCACCTGTGTTTCCTTTGCTTAGGTATCTCATACTGCACATGGACTCTAGCATATCAAAGAGTACACATAAGTTGAGCAGTGTATACAACAATTTTGACATTTACAAAAGATTCAGCTTCTTATCTTGATGCAGATCAAATGAGGCCTGTCTTGCAACATGGTGCATCTTTTGCATCACTGCTGCATCGGTTTCATGTTGCACGGGACTTTACAGCATGACACATCTGCCTAGATGCATCAAGTTGTAAATATGTCGCCACATAGCAAATCTTTTGCACCGCCGCTGCGTCACAAAAATGACGCACAGTGATGCAAAAGAGGCATACATGGCTATGTAAGTTAAATAATCAAAATCTAAATTTGCCAAGCACACATGGGTGTGTATTTACAAGGACCTTCCACCACGAGGAAATGTCTTTAATTAAAAAGGGAGAAATAACATCAAAGGGACTCAAATGCCTTTTAAATGTACCCCAAGCAACCTATGAAACTCTAGCAGTACATATCAAGAAACTTAAATGACTTCAATAAACGTTTTTAAACACATCAAGTAAAGCAGTTATTCAAATACATTCAAGGCGAAATGACTTAAAATGGCCTAAGACACATGAAAGCGTTTTTTTAAGGTCCTTGCACCATTTTTGGGTCACTTTTAACATGGCTATGATAGTCAAAGAATTAAAATCTAAATTTGCCAAGCACAGATGGGGGCGTATTTACAAGGACCTTGCACCACGGGGAAAGGTCTTTAATTAAAATGAGAAAAATAACATCAGAGAGACTCAAATGCCTTTTAAATATACCCCAAGCAACCTATGAAACTCTAGCACTACATATCAAGTAAACTAATTGATTTCAAAAATCGTTTTTAAACACGTCATCTAAATCAATTATATACCTACATTCAAGGGGAAATGACTTAAAATGGCCTAAGACACATGAAAGCGTTTTTTTAAGGCCCTTGCACCATTTCTGGGTCACTTTTAACATGGCTATGTTAGTCAAAGAATTAAAATCTAAATTTGCCAAGCACAGATGGGGGCATATTTACAAGGACCTTGCTCCACGGGGAAAGGTCTTAAATTAAAATGGGAAAAATAACATCAGAGAGACTTAAATGCCTTATAAATATGCCCCAAGCAACCTATGAAGCTCTAGCAGTACATATCAAGAAACCTAATATTTTTCAAAAAACGATTTTAAACACATCATATAAATCAACTATATACTTACATTCAAGGAGAAATGACTTAAAATGTCCTAAGACACATGAAAGCGTTTTTTTAAGGCCCTTACACCATTTCTGGGTCACTTTTAACATGGCTATGTTAGTCAAAGAATTAAAATCTAAATTTGCCAAGCACAGATGGGGGCATATTTACAAGGACCTTGCTCCACGGGGAAAGGTCTTAAATTAAAATGGGAAAAATAACATCAGAGAGACTCAAATGCCTTATAAATATGCCCCAAGCAACCTATGAAGCTCTAGCAGTACATATCAAGAAACCTAATATTTTTCAAAAAACGATTTTAAACACATCATATAAATCAACTATATACTTACATTCAAGGAGAAATGACTTAAAATGTCCTAAGACACATGAAAGCGTTTTTTTAAGGCCCTTGCACCATTTCTGGGTCGCTTTTAACATGGCTATGTTAGTCAAAGAATTAAAATCTAAATTTGCCAAGCACAGATGGGGGCATATTTACAAGGACCTTGCTCCACGGGGAAAGGTCTTAAAATAAAATGGGAAAAATAACATCAGAGAGACTCAAATGCCTTATAAATATGCCCCAAACAACCTATGAAGCTCTAGCAGTACATATCAAGAAACCTAATATTTTTCAAAAAACGATTTTAAACACATCATATAAATCAATTATATACCTACATTCATCGGGAAATGACTTACAATGCCCTAAGACACATGAACGCGTTTTTTTAAGGGTCACTTTTAACATGGCTATGTAACTTAAAGAAACAAAATCTATTTGTAAAACACTTGACACAAAGCAACATTTTAAATATAGAACTTTCTTCATAATTTTCTCCCTAAAGCATACTATTGTCTATCTAAATTAAATGAATCTTTTCTCACCTTAGCAAATACTTTATGAATTTCAAAACAGTCTCAGAAACACACCAATTTGTCTTCAGCAGAGCAAAAGGTATGCACTCCAGAGTCTGCAGCTATCAAAAGCACAGAAATGCTGTAATTCTTCACACATATCTCTCATGTCACCCAATCAAAACTCTTCCCTCACTTTTTTCAAATCAACACCCTTCCCCCCTCTGCCCTTTCTGCCTTTTTTGCATAGCAACCACCTCCTGAAAGACCTCTGATGTTTGCAAGTTCACACAACAATGTTTCAATTGAACTCTGAACTCTCAGTGCACCTGCATATCCAGTGCAATCTTTCATAAAATAATTTTTTCTTGACCATTCAAATTACATCTTTCAAAGAACTCATCCATGCACCCTAACTTTCTGTTTTCAGCAATCAAAATCCACCAATCACTGCTACTGCTTCCTTAACACAGAAACTCCACAGTTTTTTTCATTTTAAACTCTTATTTTTCCAACTGCCATTTCATTGCCACACTTCATCTGACTGCAGCAGAACCTTCTCTCACCATGTTTTCTGTCTGGATTGTTGGACATAGTTACATCTATTGGGCTCAGAGGTATGCTGATAACAGAAATTTACCTAACCTCAATTTACAATATGTGGAAATTAAGTGGTTTGGCCACAGAGGATTAAAATGTCACCAATTGATACCATTGGTGAAAACCTTTATGCATTTGCCTAAACCTGACCTGTTAATTTTGCACTGTGGAGGTAATGACTTGGGCACTTTGACTGGTGTAGGTCTGGAAATGCTTTTAAAGGACACCTTTGAGCAATTGATGGCACTATTTCCTCAAACTGCCTTGGTATATTCAAATATATGCCAAAGACAGAAATGGAGGTGGTCGAACCAATTTTGTCCACAAATTGAGAAATCTAGGAAGCATGTAAACAAATCTGTTTCAGCTTACATGAGAGGCCATGGAATGGGCTCCATGTACAACAATAACTTGCGTTACTACATGCAAGATATCTACAGAGGAGATGGAGTTCACTTCTCAGATGAAGGGAACAGAGTTTTCATTCTCAATTTAAGACTGTGCATTGGTACCTACTTATAAGTACCTAAATGTACCATAAACCCAAAAGCTCTTCTCAGAGCTACCCTACATCTGATCACTCACAATTATTATTTTACTCTAACTTTTTTCACTAATTTTCAACAAAGTACGCTCCCCGGAGCGCTACCCGGTACGCGAACCGGAAGCTAACCGCGCGAAATTTTAAAAAAAAATGGGTTTTTTTCGCGGGAAATTTAAAAAAAAAAAAGGTTTTTTTTTCGCACATATGGGCCTCCTCAGCCACCCTCAGAAAACCTAGGGGGTCAAGATACGTCTACCGTGCCCCCTTCTACCCATTCTGAACATTATTTGCCCTCCATCTTGTATTTTAATTCGACCGAAACACAAAATGGTGGACTCCCGTAACGCTGCAGGTTCGCGTACCGGGGCGCTCACCGGGAAGCGCTCCATTAAAAAAGGTGGGAAAGTAATTTACAGAAGAAACCCTGGAGACACTTTCACCAAATATAGATTTGCTCATACTACATACCAATCCCTACCATTTTCACAAATTTGGTTGGAATTCCATTTAGCCATTTAGCCTGTAGACCTCTCTAAATACCCTGAGGTAAATTACTTCACAAAACACATCTGAAGTGTTGGAATTGACAACCAATTAAAATGTTACTTTCATTTTCTACTTTTTTTTACCTGACATTTGATTGGTTATGTACCTGAATATATATATGAAGGAAGAGAAGGAAACATAGCCATTTTGACTACTACTTCCTGGTGTACATTTCAATAGGATTTTCACTAATACCTTCAACTTCTTTTTAAAGGTAAGTTGTTATTTTAAAAACTGAAGTATATTGTGCACTTTAAGTTAATATGGTAAACTTTTTCTGATAGTTATATACTATGACTCTGTAGTAGTTATAGATTTAGATAGACTTCTCTGTTATAGTTATGGATGGAGTTAGGCTTGTCTTTTATAATTATGAATTTACTTACGTTAAATCACATACACTTTTTTATATTCCTACTTCCACTCTGATACTATACACTGCCCAAAGATAAATTCACTGTTGAAAACTGCCTATCTAAAATTAATCCCAACAGTGCCCTATCTCTACTAATATATATTTTTTTAATGCAAATTTCAGGCAAAATGGAAGGCGAACAGAAAGTATCATTTGAAATTGTCCTTGCAGAGACCAACGAAGAAATCATTGATCCAAATGATATTGAATTTATGGATGAAACTTGGGACCAAGAACTACTGCAATGTGTGCAATCAGTAGATGTCCTCCTTGAAAATGAGGACATTTTACACACTCAAACATTACAAGCTATGTTCAATGAAAATAACGACATTTCAGACAGTGAAATGGTAGACATTTTATTAAATTTTGAAACACAATGACAATAATAAATAATTGTTTAAAAAATAAATAAATAAAAAAAAATCAACAAAACAAACAATCAATTAACATACAATATTTAAAAAGTCTATCATTCTTTTTTCCTAATAGTACGCTCCCCGGGCCGCTCCCCGGTTCGCGAACCGGGCGCTCCCCACGCAAAAAAAAAAAAACTTTTTTTTTTTTTTTGCCCCACGGGGCCCTTTTAAAGCCTCCACATCAAACCTAGGGGGTCAGGTAGGATCTACTATGCCCCCTTATGGTAATTTCCTCCTTTGTTTTGGCCTCCTCTTGTCTCTCGATCCTACCGAGAGACAAGATGGCGGCCGCTCCGGACTGTTTAGAATGTTGACAGACACCGGAGAACCAATCAGCTTCGCTTTGCGAAGTTCCGTTACGCGTCAAGTACGCGAACCGGAGCGCTACCCGGGACGCTGTCACAGATATATATCTTTTTTTGAACGTTAATTTCTCAAAATCCACTGGAGCACATATATTGAGACCTAGCAAAGGCACATCGGGCTAACAGTCCCTACAATTTTGCCAAGTTTCGTGCAAATCCATTCAGCCGTTCGGGCTAAAAGTGAGGCCAACCGCCCTATGGAAATTAACATGGGAAAAACGCGTTTTGGGACCCCCCCCCCAAATTTTCAGGGGCTGCTCAGAAACAAAATGTTCAATTTTCCTGAAAATTTCAGCCAATTCCGTCCACAAACGCCAAAGTTATTAGACATAGAATTTTCAAAAATCCCATAGAGAAAAAATCCTAACTATATATACCTACTGGCGACCGCCAGTAGGTAATATATATATATATATATATATATATATATATATATATATATATATATTCACTGAAAAAACCATAGGTTATAGACCATATATAGTTAGGAATTAGCATTTACAAAACCTTGAAAATTCACTGAAAAAAACATAGGTTATAGACCATATATAGTTAGGAATTAGCATTTAAAAAACCTTTTTTTACTCACACAATTTGAGATGTCATCAGTGATGTCATCAGTGATGTCACTGACCATGTCATGAATGATGTAATATGTGACATGATCAGCAGTGGATTGCGGGTGCGCGATATATAGTTAGTACAACTAACTATATATGGAATTTCAATGGTTTTGTGTGAGTAAAAAAAGGTTTTTTAAATGCTAATTCCTAACTATATATGGTCTATAACCTATGGTTTTTTCAGTGAATTTTCAAGGTTTTGTAAATGCTAATTCCTAACTATATATGGTCTATAACCTATGGTTTCTTCAGTGAATTTCATTGGTTTTTTTAAAAGCTAATATCTATAGCTGTAAAATGTATTTTTCTTTAAATCAAAAAATGTATTTTATATGTTTATTAATATTTTTTTTTATTATTATGCTTTGGTTCGCTCCCGGTTCGCGAACCGGGAAGCTTCCCGTTAGCTTAATTTGGTGCCGCGACCCGGTCCGCGAACCAGTAAACGTTCCGTTTGCGCAACTGCCGCGTTAGAAATCAACATCGTGACGCGTCGCGGAAGCGTGACGTATCACGTTGTCGCGTAATGCGTCTTATGACGCGCCGCGTTAGCGCACCCGGAAGTGCTCCGGTACGCGAACTAAGACGCGGGGCGCGTCGCGAAAGTGCGACGTATCGCGTTGCCGCGTAATGCGTCTTATGACGCGCCGCGTTAGCGCACCCGGAAGTGCTCCGGAGCGCGAACCGAGGCGCGAAGCGCAGCTCCCCGGAAGCGATCCGGGGCGCGTTCCGCAGCGCGTAACATAAGCGTAACAGGTCATGTGACTTGTTAATAAAACTTTTCATTGGTTCATTTCACTTTTGGTTTCCTAATGATGTAAGGCTAGGTCATGTGATCTAAAAATAACACTTTTCATTGGTTTAGACCTATTTTTTATCCAAAATGATGAAAACCCCTCCTTCTTTCCTCACTCTGACTTTCATCTTTGTGAGAGGAAGACCTTTTGTGATCACTGAGCAATGGCTTCATTGGTAGCTTCAGCTGGTGCACCCCCACCACCACCACCACCTCCTCATGGGAAGAGAGGACCACCTCCACAGTTCATTAGCAACACAGAGGAGGAAGAGGATGAACAAGAGGAAGAAGAGATACAGGCACCACAGTTTTTACAAGAGGAGCCCCGGGTTTCTCATCGGAAAACTAGTTTCATTTGGCAGTTTTTTTCAATCCCTGAAGGGCAGAAAAAAGTTAATGCTCGATATGTCACGTGCCTGATATGTAAAGAGGACTTATCTAGAGGCACCTTAAAGAAGTATAGCTTCGGCAACTACACCATGCACCGTCACATGCTGAGGTGGCATCCACTAAACTACAGCCGGGCAGAGATGCGTGACCTTCAGGACAATCCTCAAACTCCTGTGGCCAGGACATCAACACAGATATCTTTGTCAGGGCCAGAGGCACGGGAAACCGTGCCAAACATTCAGGACAACTTTGTCCATATGAAGTTTACCTGTTTATATTGCGGTGCATTACTCTCATGTGGCAATATGAGCATTAACTTAATCAACAGAGTATTTGAAAACCACAAGTGCTCTAAACGCCCCAGAAAGTAATTTTTTGTTTTTGCTCCTGTTGAGCCCTTTCCAATGCCTGTTTTTTGTTGTTTCCCCTCCAAAAAACCCCCCAAAAACATAAAACTGTTAAAAAAATACAAAAAAAACTAAAAATGTTCAGAAAATAAAAATATATATAAAACAACAAAAACATTTAAAAAAAAGTTCTTTTCAGAACTACCTCCCCTTTCAAAAAAAATTGCTAGAATGTTTAGCACTCTGGCAAGCTGTATTTCTTTTGGTTCGCTTCCTGGTACGCGAACCGGGAGCGAACCAAAAAAAAATAAAAAAAAAAAAAGAAGAGTAAGTATAAGGGAAGTAAACAGAGAGTAATGTTAAAACAAAGACAGCTATAGGGTCTAAACCAGAGATACTGTTTAATAGATTTATTTACCGAAGAAAAGAGGGAAGAGGATATAATTGTGAAATACAAAATAGATAAGGAAGTGAAAGAAAAAAAGGAGAGTAGAAGAATAACAAAGAAGATTTTCTTGGAGAATGTGAGTGAATGTTCAAAATAAGATTAAAACATGTGGAATAACAGAGAGAAAAAACAGAAAACAGAAAAGAAGAAGTAACACAAAAAGAATAATTGAAACAGCAAAGAAATGTAAATAACATAGGGCCATATCATCAACATAGGCAATAAAAGTTTTGCAGCTTTTATCGGCAGAAATGTGTCGCTAATTCCGCTTTTGCGGCAGAAAACTGCCGCTAAAACCACTTTAGCAGCAGTTTTCTGCCAATAAAAACAGCAATAATTTTATTGGCTGTGTTCATAATATGCCCCTTAGTGTGCTTCAACTACACAGAGAAAGCATAATGAACAAGTAGTGAAAGAGTGATCAGTCAAAGACACTAAGAGTAATAGAGACGGAGTGAGTGAACAAGAGTGAGGAACTATGAGAAGAGAGGGACTGAGAAAAGGAGTGGAAGGAGTAGAGTAAGTAGGTAATAGAGAAAGGAATGAGGGAAGTAGCAAAGGCAGGAAACTGAGGGTTAAAGAAATGAAGCTGTGGAACTAATAGTAGGTGAATGTGATAGAAATGTAACAAAAAGAGTACAAAACATTTACCTTATAATTGTCGTTAACTTACTCACTTTTTATTTTTATACTTTCAATCTGTGAAAGAGAGAACAAACATTTGAAAAATATTAAAACATGTATTTAAAAATTAGAAAAGACAACGGAAAAGATTGAAGGACAAACAGTTTTTCAACAACTTTGACACTTACAGAAGCTTCTGCTTCTCCAGGCCCCCTACACAGTCCTAAAGATATACATTTTAAACTAACAGTATCTTGATGCAGATGAAGTGAGGCCTATCTTAAAACATGGTGCATCTTTTGCACTGCTGTTGTCTCACAAAAGTGTCGCAAGACACTAACATTTTAAATGATTGTTTCAGGATGCCAATAAGATGTGTCCTATCCAGAGGTTTGTTTGAGGTGAGGCCTACTCAGGGTTCCAAATGAAATTTCGAGTTGTTGAAGAGAACAGAGGACATAATACATGTGAAGGTCTACCAATGAAGTAAGTCATGTCCACTTCACTCTTGAACAAACGCCAGACCTCTTCTGTGTCCGTGGACAGAGCTAAACTTCATCTGCACAATGTCATTCGTAAACTTAGGATATACACTGGTGATGTAATTGAAAAATATGGAGTTTCTTTTCCTCATTTTACAATTACATCACCTGTGTTTCCTTTGCTTAGGTACCTCATAGTGCAGATGGAGTCTAGCATATCAAAGAGTACACAGAAGTTGAGCAGTGTATACAACAATTTTGACATTTACAGGAGACTCAGCTTCTTATCTTGTTGGAGAAGAAGTGAGGCCTGTCTTGCAACATGGTGCATCTTTCGCATCACTGCTGCATCGGTTTCATGTGGCACGGGTTTTTTACAGCATGACACATCTGTCTAGATGCATCAATTTGTAATTTTGTCGCCACATAGCAAATCTTTTGCACCGCCACTGCGTCACAAAAGTGACGCACAGTGGCGCAAAAGAGGCATACACCTATCATAAATCTGTCCCTAGCATTTTAAATGATTAATTCAGGATGACGATAAGGTGTGGCCTCTCCAGAGGTTTGTTTAAGGTGAGGCCTACTCAGGGTTGCAGATCAAATTTACGCTTGTTGTAGAATACAGAGGAGATAATACATGTGAAAGCCTACCAATGAAGTAAGTAATGTCCACTTCACTCTTGAACAAAGGCCAGACCTCTTTTGTGTCCGTGGACAGAGCTAAACTTCATCTGCACAATGTCATTCGTAAACTTAGGAAACACTGGTGATGTAATTGAAAAATGTGGAGTTTCTTTTCCTCATTTTACAATTACATCACCTGTGTTTCCTTTGCTTAGGTACCTCATAGTGCAGATGGAGTCTAGCATATCAAAGAGTACACAGAAGTTGAGCGGTGTATACAACAAATTTGACATTTACAGGAGACTCAGCTTCTTATCTTGTTGGAGATGAAGTGAGGCCTGTCTTGCAACATGGTGCATCTTTCGCATCACTGCTGCATCGGTTTCATGTGGCACGGGTTTTTTACAGCATGACACATCTGCCTAGATGCATCAATTTGTAATTTTGTCGCCACATAGCAAATCTTTTGCACCACCACTGCATCACAAAAGTGACGTACAGTGGCGCAAAAGAGGCATACACCTATCATAAATCTGTCCCTAGCATTTTAAATGATTAATTCAGGATGACGATAAGGTGTGGCCTCTCCAGAGGTTTGTTTAAGGTGAGGCCTACTCAGGGTTGCAGATCAAATTTACGCTTGTTGAAGAATACAAAGGAGATAATACATGTGAAAGCCTACCAATGAAGTAAGTCATGTCCACTTCACTCTTGAACAAAGGCCAGACCTCTTCTGTGTCCGTGGACAGAGCTAAACTTCATCTGCACAATGTCATTCGTAAACTTAGGAAACACAGGTGATGTAATTGAAAAACGTGCAATTTCTTTTGCTCATTTCACAATCACATCACTTGTGTTTCCTTTGCTTAGGTATCTCATTGTGCAGATGTAGTCCAGCATATGAAACAGTACCCAGAAGTGCAGCACTGCATGCAACAACTTTGACACTTACAAAAGCTTCAGCTTCTGCATGCCCCCTACACAGTGCTAATTATATACATTTTAAACTGATGGTATCTTGCTGGAGATGAACTGAAACCTATCTTGCAACATGGTGCATCTTTTACACAAAAGTTACCCACAGCGGCGCAAAAGAGGCGCACGGCCATCATAAATCTGACCCTAACATTTTAAATGATTGTTTCAAGATGCCGATAAGGTGTAACCTATCCACAGATTTGTTTCAGGTAAGTCCTACTCAGGGTTGCAGATGAAATTTAGGTTTGTTGAAGAATACAGAGGAGATAATACATGTGCAGGCCTACCAACGAAGTGAGTCATGTCCACTGCACTCTTGAACAAATGTCAGACCTCCTCTGTCTCCTGGAACAGGCCTAAACCTCATCTACACAATGTGATGTGTAATGTTAGGAAACACAGGTAATATAATTGAAAAACGTGCAATTTTTTTTGCTCATTCCACAATCATATCACCTGTGTTTCCTTTGCTTAGGTATCTCATTGTGGAAATGTAGTCTATCATATGAAAGACTACGTAGAATGTGAGCACTGTATGCAACAACTTTGACACTTACAGAAGCCTCTCCTTCTCCATGCCTCCTACACAGTTCTAAATGTACATCATAAATACAAACAGTACAGAATTAATTATACATGTTAAATGGTTTATTTTTGCTGTTCTCAGAATGTATCAAATTTCACTAAAAACAGTGACTTGAAGGTATTCATCATATAACAGCGGGGAAAAAAAACACAATCAAAATGATTGTGTTTAAAAAACCCATACAACATAACAAATCAGAATTCAGAACTCCTTAAAATTAACTTACTTTCCATGACGTCGAAGGATGTCCTATGAACAGCTTACACTCTGTTGTGCTGTTATTACTTTCAGCCCGCCACTTTCTGAAAGAAAACCTCCATCGTTTTGAAAAATATGTTACATACAATAAATGACTTCTCGCTCTCTACCACACGTTTCTACAAGGCCAAATCATGTAAGAGCCATTTATAACTCTTGGAATTCTTGTAAGCCAATCCCGTCATTTTGTATTTCCGCAATTTTCAGAATTAAAATGTTGAAGATCATTTTCACAATCCTGGACTAGTAATATCTTACCCTTCTTGCTCACTCATGTTCTACATTTCCTATGACACTGATACTGCTTACTATGAAGCAGACTTACACTACCTCTATGACTACTACAATTATTTAATTCTCTACATCACTTTTAATCACAAAGCAATATAAAACAGTAGACAGCATTGCAGACTTACATTCCCTCTACTCCATGTTTTGATTGGCTGCTTCAATAAGCTTATAAAAAGAAACAGTTTTTCTGAACTCATTCAAAGTGCAGTTATTTTTCCATTACGTCAAGTGTTATGGTAAGAAGTTATGTCTCTGTACTACACTTATCCTCAAGGCCAAATCGTGTAGGAGCCATTAGAACCTCTTGAAATTCCTCAGAGCACATCCCGAGATTCTTTCCCTTAAAATTTTGGTTTTAAAAACACCAGGTAAGAATTTTTAAGGTCATACGGCAATTTTTTTTTGAAAATTAAAACAGAATCGTTGCAGAATGACCAGCCATTTCTAGACTTTAAATAAGCTGTGTAATGTCCTGATGTTATTGAAGGACCGTCATGATATATAATTGCTGCAGTTACAAAAGTCCTTCCTGATATTGACAACTGTGAAGCCACAACATTTTTTATTAAAGTTGTCAATTTTGTTCCATCAGGCCTACATCGTTGGAACATTAAAATGACATACTGCCATATGTTCGTATAAATAATGTTGACAACATTTCAGACTTACATTGGCTACACTCCATGTTGTGATCAGCTGCTTTTACTAGCTTATTAAAGGAGAATGATTTACTGTCTGGCAAAGTTAAATATATAAATCTTTCTGAGTCTACACTAGTAGTACTTGATACCCTACAGTTCTCGCAGTCATGCTGCCATTGATAAGAAAGCCCAAACAGGTGATCTACATCTACACCTTCAGCATCCAAAACATCAAGCATATACATTAAAAACTCCTGACAATCTTGCTGAATATTTTGAGAGAATTGTGTTTGACCTGAACATCTGTCTAACAGATTTCGAATTTCAGACACACTTTCTATTTTTGTTCTATCAGTGCTACATTTCTCTAACACAGAATTTAACAAACTGCAAAATCTTTGATCAGAATTGACCACAATCTCTTCTTTTACATTTTCTAGAGAAAACAAAACATTAACCACTACATTAGCATAGCAGTTGACACCAGAACTGTTTTCAAATTGAAAACCAACAACATCTTCAACAGAATCCTTTTTGTTTCTGCTTATAATTTCAGGTTCATCGACTTTTCGTCTTTTTGCTACAACCTCCCTAGTATTGGTCACATTTCTTCGTTTCCGGCCTACCACACGTTTCTCAAACAAAGGATATTGAGGCAAATGTGGCGCATACTCTCTTCTTAACCTATTGTATTCCTTAACACAATCTAGATCCGCACAAATGTTTGTGACATCACACTCAATCAAGTACAATCCCGATAAAGTTCTAACTCGTGACAATGCCACATATGCCATACCCTCCTTGAACACAGAACTGCCAATATTCACCAATGCACTGTCTACACTTAAACCTTGCGATTTATGGATTGTCACCGCATATGCCAAGCAAACAGGAAACTGCTTACGGCGAACATATAAGTCTTTTACAAGCAAAAATCTAGCAGAACACCGACCAATTAGCTGTACTTCCTCAATGCCATCAAATTTAATTTTTAAAAATTCAATTCCATCTCTATTTCTGTATTTCACAAAATCAACAACATTACCCATTGATCCATTTACCAGACCTCTTTCAACATGTAAATTCCTTCTTAAAATTATACGGCAGTTTAAGCACACATTCAGAGTCTTTTCAAAACCTGCAGTTTTAGATATAGTCTTCTCTAATGAATCCAATTTTGATTTCAAATTCTCAGACAAAATAATTGTTGATCCCATATGCTCTACTCTGTCAATAGCTTCCAGTTTCACAATCTCTTGGTTTTCTAAATGCAACATTTTGTTGTTGAAGATGGCACATTCTGCTGTAGTGTAGCTCCTATTTTCCCAATAGGCTCTGCGCATTGGAATAATACCTACAGCAGTAAAGGCCTAGACCAGACGTTAACTAGGTCTACTACTGTCGATACTAGACTTAATTTTTGGGTTTGCCAGCGTAGCTCAGAGTTCGCTAGAAACTTTCTCGAATGTTCAGGAAAGAATTAACTCCCCTGATTAGACAAGAAGGGATTTAGTTTCTGACAACCATAGAACATGACAACTTTGCTCTCCCCTAATCAAGAGTCAATCTC
This sequence comes from Lissotriton helveticus, assembly GCF_964261635.1. Classification (NCBI taxonomy): domain Eukaryota; kingdom Metazoa; phylum Chordata; class Amphibia; order Caudata; family Salamandridae; genus Lissotriton; species Lissotriton helveticus. The sequence continues at coordinate 867,271,550 of NC_136057.1, read as the reverse complement.
GAGAGTCGTGTGAGCACAAGGCAATTATTTTACTCAGTCAGTACGTGCATTCTTAGTCTCATCAGATTGTAGAGAAAAGGAAGAGACGGGCGTGTTCAATAAAAAGATGTTATTTATTGATCAGTCTCTTTTCTCGTACAAGAGAAATGGATCGATATTATTGCAATACTTATAGTTAAGTAAAGTGCATACATTAAAAGCAATAGTATAAAATAATACTGTAAAAACATTGATATGGTTTCTGAGCCATATGATGTTTAAAATGATAAAAATATATTTACATACACATATACATTTGACTAAACGTACTCAACTGGTGTTTCTAAATACACCTACCCCGTGTACCTGACCTAAGTCTAATGCGTGGGCGGGAATAGAAAGTTACAGTTTAAGTTAAGTTTGTTTTTGCCAAGTGAATAACTAAAGAATTCTCTGTGAGGGGTTATTCAGTTCTGTACCTGGAAGTTAGGATGAATGAGGAATGGTATCTCTTTCTCTGCTCTCGATATTCCAGGCTGCCTGCGAGGGCTGCCCAGAAACGCCGGTGCTGGGTCTCTCGGCTTGAGATAGCAGCGCGTCTCTCAGCGCGTCAGGAAGGCGGGGCTGCGCCAGCGGGGTCTGCTTCTGCTCTCGGCTTCGGCAAGTATGGCTGCTCCGTCTTGTCACCACGCGTGTGTTTGCATAGGGCAAGATCGGCAATATTTATACCTTAAAGGTGCCGAGATTGACGTAAGGATGGACATAGATACGTCAATAAAGATGTCATACGACTTGCTCGTTAGCACATTCTTTTACTGAAGTTCTCTGTGAAATCAAAACAATGGCCGCACGGATTTTCCAGGTTGTCATAGGTTTGATTTGTTATGAGAACGTCGTATGCCTTATCAGGGGCTGGAGGAATGTCGCTTGTCTAATTAGATCTCAAGCGTTATGACCTAATCAGATAACACGTTCCTGTGCCGTAGTGTGACTGCGTCAGATAACGGTATCTGCATCATGGGGGCTTTTCTTGCCTCATGGGCTGACTGTTAGTTAACTTGATAGTTAGTTTAACCAGAATATGGTCAGGAATAGGGGGATCGATTCAGAACCTATAGGAATACATGACACCCACTCCACGCTAACTATGGTCATATTTACTAATCTATGCATAGTATAACATAGTACAACATACTATAGAGTATAGTGTATACCTTACCACCCCAAAATACATAAATGCATTTTGAAATTTTCAAATATACTGAAAAATTGCAGTCATATATATTGTATGCACTTAAGCTATGAATTAAATGCAAAAGTAAACACGCATTTGTATGCATTATTGCTTATTTGGTATATGAGAAATACACATGAAATGGCTCTTAATATGGCTATACAGAAAGGAAGTTCGAGACCATCTCATCACATAATAAAATATTTGTGAACATCCCAGCGGGCAACTAAAGTTTATAAAGTATCTAAAAATAGAAATCTTAGTTCTCTAGGAATAGTTTCTTACTTTAAGCAGAAGATAAGAGTCCCGAAAAATTTGTGAAAAATAATTGGGGCTGCTAAAAATTGTTGTCCGTGAACTGGTGGGAAGAATTGTTCATGTTACTTTATTTTTAAAGTTGAAGGCCGAATTCAGGGAACGCCGTGTGCGAGTTTACTCAAAAGTCTCTATTTCTGTTCTGGAGAGAACATCATATCATTCAGGCTTTCGAAAAAACTGTCAACAGCTTCATGGGAAAGTTCCACTAAGTCGGAAATAGGGGTAACCATGCATTCGTGCGCATGATTGTCTGCATTGACATTCTGATTCGCATTGCTGACAGAAGGTCGTACCTGTTCGATGCTGCTTTCATCTTGAACTTCACTACTCTTCAATCGCAGTGGTGAAGATTCCAGGAATGCCGTCATCAGGATTGGCAGCCTTTGAGAGCAGCACAAAGCGTGAACCTTGGTAGGAACCAACAGTGTATCTGCATCCACTGGCGCATCCGATTGTAGCGTCAGACAGGTGTCTAACACGCATTCTTCTCCGCATAGCAGACATCTCAATACAGGTAAAACACATCTTTGCCACATTGGTCGAAATGATAGAAACCAAGTCATGTTCAGGTCTCTAAGCCGGGATAGTCCCAGGATTTTTGATATCCGGTCCCGGTATCCAATGGCTAGGATCGTGTCTTCCATTGTCGCGAGAGTTTGATCTGTGACATGGGTTGCCATAACGAAAAATAAGGACTAAGAATAGGATTCCTGCAATTAGTCCCAGGATCAGGGGAAGTCCGCCAAAAATCGAATGGACGAAATCTGGAAAAATACCCAGTATGGCTTTGAATGGTGTTAATGCCATCGAAAATACTGTCTTAAATACCCCTGAGATCCCATTGGTATCAGAAATATTTAGGATTTCGCTCAAGATTTCCGCGAAATTTACGGGGAAATTAGTTGATAATAATGTATGTATCTCTGCAGTCGTCCTTGCGACTTGTAGATCATACGTTTCTTTTGATGACGTGAGCCTTGTAGGCGTCTGAAGAAGCACTGTTTTCATTCTGCTTAAAGTATCTATTCGAATAGAAGTAATTTTCAAACTGGGCCATGCCCTTGCCTCCCTGTCTGGAAAGGAGCTGGGGAATAAAGAGCGTCCACAGCACTTGACCTTCGCCGTCGTAGTGACTAGATAAGGAGTCCCGGGCATAAGACTACAACATCTGCGGTCTACAATAAGAATGTAACTCCCATTATAGAGTCTTTGAAAGAATGGTTCTATTTCAGTTGCAGGTGCGCCTTGCTGGTGACATGAAAGGTTTTATGAATTCCCTTCACAGGCTCCGTGCAAACTAATACCGTTACACAGAAGCGTGCCGCTTAGTGACATAGCACAATTGTTGCCACTAAGAAACACTTTCTGTCCTTTATTACTGACACATGCATGTGAATAGGGCAGGTTCCAAGTTGTTTTAAGGTACCCCTTTCCCAATTTCTCGTACATGCCAGCCTGTATATATTTTTGGCAGTATTGAAACCTGAAGGTTGAGATTGGAATATTTATGATTCCGTGGATTATCCATTCACTGACAGGTCGTTCTGACATTGTCATTGGTAATCTTTCTAGTTTTTCAATGCTCAAGATTGTATAATCAGCACCCTTTTGCGCCATACCGATTTGTCTATCAGTAAGGTTAAAGATTTGGAATAGTGACGTTGTGTTGATTAAACGCCAAGGCACATAGCCTGAACGCAGATTTTGTAACGTCCAGCCAAGCTGTACAATAGAACGCAATTGTGACTGACCATGTTGTAATAACAGTAAGTCTTGCGATAATATATCGATTGCTGAAGACACAATGCTGTCCAATGAAAAAATTCTGGAGGACAGAGTCATTAACCCATTGTCCACTACAGAAAGTGATTTTTCCAAATTTATACGGTCAATTTCCCGTATTCTTTCTGCTGTCTCAATTTGAGTAACCTTCCAGGCCTCATTGTATGCTGCATATACAGAGGCTGCTATGAAACGCTTTTGACGCTGTTTGCGTGGTCCCATTATGAAATCACGCAAGTCAGCACCATCAGTAAGTAAAGTTAGGTGTTGCTTAATTTCAGGCAGTGTGGAAGTTTGTAGCCATTGAAGGCATAATTTGCCCACACTGTAGGTTGTTATTATCCCTGGGTGATGTCTTTGGGGATATCTAGGGTCTGGCCTGGTCATTTTGAAACTCTGTGTTTTATTCAGGAATCTATCTTGACAGTTATTTGTATCTGTGGGCCAGATCAACCATTGTTTCCAATCAGGATGTGTTCTGTTTTGGTTTAATATATGGTTTACGTCTATTTCTTCATCTGTATCAGAGTTATTGCTAAACATTGTTGGCTTTGGAATAGACGGTTTAATTAAATCTTTGATTTTGGCTAAGCCAAGACAGGTGGTTTGTTGAACAGTGTCATTTAAAAATATCATTTGTTCTGGGATCATGCAGGCTCTAAACAAAGCTTCTATACCCTGTACTTGCCATTCTTTTGTACCCCAAACACTTTTCAAATCAACATTTTTGTCCCAATAATCAAATCCAAATGTATTCATTTTTTCAAAGAATGAATCTGAATATATCAATTTTGTGTTGGTTATCATGGTTTTCATCCCTGTCTTGTTTGACAATTTAAAATAAAATGTTTCAGCATTACTTATGTTAAAACCTGAAAAATATGAATATTTGTCATATACGGTTCTAGAGCTTCCTTTTGGAGGTGTAGCACAATGTTCCCATTGATTATAATTTAAAACATTTCTAGGTTGTGCAGATTTATGTAAAAAATGGTTACCATAATGGTTATAGCAATACATACTATCATAATTTGTAGAACCTTGCAAATAATCATGTTTTGTAAATTTAGCAGACATTACTAAGTCAGACATCATGTTGTTAATGCTTTCGAAGTCCCAATCATCAGCAAATGAGTTTGGTTTTGCAAAGTCACTCAAGGAGATCTTGATTTGGTGTGGATATTTCAGGATCTCGACCGGACCATAAATTTCATAGTCAGTGTTGTCCCAGGCTACCCCACCAGGTATCGGATTGGCTGTGAAGTTGGCTGAAGAAAGTTCTCTTTTCTTGACGTGTGAAGATGTGTGTGGTTTGAGGACCAAGTTGATGTTCTGACTTGCTGTGTCCATTTTAGCATATTTTCCCTCAATGAAGCGTCCCAAAGTAAATACCATGATGAGCCAAAGTATGAGGATAAATGCACCAAAACCCACCCAAAATTCAATCCATGGAGAAACCAGATATGTTTCTTTCAGTTGTTTCAAAAGTTCCTTCGCTTTGTCTTTAAAGGATTTTGATGATGGCTGTGTCTTTGATTCACTGAAGCCGTCAGAGGAATCATCGAAGTTGATGAAGTAACCGGATGGAGTTCTGTAAATTGTTCCAATTGGTTCAGGATTTTTGTTTTTTGCATTTTCACTTGGTACTTCAGTATAGATTGGTGTGTCTCTGCTAAATGTCTTTATTTGGGTTTTCAGAGGTCTGAGTTCTATTGCATTGTTGCATAGTCCTTCTTGTTCTTCTGCAGGCGTTTCGAATGTGATGAGCCTTTTTGATAGGACCTCTGTGCTGGTAGCAAACCTTGGTGTTCTGCTACTTATTGGGAGTCCACTTGGCCTACTGTTTGTTATCGGCCACATGTTGTGGTTTTACCAGGTCGATGGATACAACTCGGTTCTCCTTTTTACCAGCAAGTGGCGGTAGTACAACTGATCTTGTCCCGTTGACAGACAAGACAGGAACTGCTTTTCTGTAAGAAGGCCCAAATTCCTTCTTTACCGCGATCTTCTCCCTGACTAGATCCCCGACTTTTGGAATCCAGACAGGTCTTGCTGGGACAGGTGGTGATTCTTCAGTGGTCGTTGGCTGTTGTTTCAACTGTATGTTGCTCAGGTCTTTTCTTGTTTTGTTTAAGTCCTGCAAAATAGCCAAACGGTCTTTGACATCAAAGGTTTTTTCTTTCACCACTGAAGTCTGACTATCAAGGTCAGAGATCATCATCCTAGTTCCAAATAATAATTCGTACGGACTGAATCCCTTCAGAGAATTTCTTGGCAAGTTATTTAGACTACGTTGGACACTTATTAGATGTTTGACCCACCCAGCTCACGAACCTAATATCCTTTCCATTATAGATTGCTTTCTGCCTTGGTTTTTTCTTTACACCATCCCGTACCCTCAGGAAGGAAGTGAGAAGATTCCCGCTGGACTGTGCTCATTTGGCCATGTTTCCCCCCAGGCTGGTATGCCTGAGTGAAAACAATGGTCAAACGTAACATGCTCTTAGCGTATATGCCATTTAGACTCGCAAATCTTGTATAATAGTCCGGACGTCAGCCGAGTGCTGGTGATCTACATTATAAGTGGAAACTAGCCTGTATATGTTAATCGCAAGCCATTCTTTTTGCTGGTAATATTATCTGCCTTGATACGACGAGGTATTAAACTGTTTCTCTCCTCACTGCGATCTCTGTTGCAGTTTGGGCAGTTTTTTACAAACATGGTGTAGTGCAGGCTCATGCCTGGCCACCAGTACCGTGATTGTAATTCTTCCAGAGAATCTTTTAATTTAAGGTGTCTGAGACCCTCGCCCATGTGTGCGTCTGCGATTAACAAGCTTCTCCTGTCCATGTTTGGAATCACTCTATCCCCCACTCCAGGGATTCGAGCAAAAGGGACGGAGTTCGCATCGATTATGTATGTATAATTGAGTGGATAGTTGATCGGTAACGCTGAGCAGTCGCCTTTTGATGACGTTTTCACCGCCAGCATTGTTTCACCGTCAATGTATTTTAATGTACGCTTTTTTCGATCTACGGGAGCCGGTTTAGTGGCTGCCGCTGCGGCTGCTTCAGCCAATGAATTCCCCAAAACGTGAACGCCATCACGCTGATGACTCAGTGAGTGTGTCACGTGAGTCTTTGGTAGTTCTTTTTGTAAAAGAGCTACTTGTTCCCAGAGCAGTTTCTGCTTTATTGGTGCATCTGTGTCATCTTTGTAACCGTTCTGAATCCATGTCTGCAAATCCTTGTTATATGCTTTGACGCAGTAATATGAATCTGACACTATAAGTGTCGGGAATTCGCGATCCGCATTATCTAGCGCCATTTTCAAAGCTATTATTTCAGTTTGTAGTTCTGAATTAGTTTCTACTGAGTGTGATTTTGTTAATAGAGGTCTTAGTTTACCTCCGCGCCACACTTCTTTTGTAATCTCACATGTGGGGTTGTATGCATGTTCTCCCCAAAAGGAGGGTTGAGCATGTCCGTCTGTATAGATTACACAGGCGTAATGTCGTAGAGGCAGAATGTCGATTGGCAGAGGATACGTCTTTTCATATTTTAGATTTTTTAATTCTTCTAGTTCTTAGAAAATTGTCAACCAGGCTATACTTGATAATTCATATCCTACGTACAAGACTGTCAGATGGGCAATTCTGGACTTTTTAAAGTTGAATTTGTAACCCTCTGCAGCGAACCCAAGTATTATGGTGTTCACCCTTTTCAAGTGAGTCTCCAAGTCATCATCTGTTAAGTAAATGTCATCGACATAAGATAATGCTTCATCATCATATAGTTGTAGTAATTCTGTTACTCTCGCTGAGAATACCCCCGGGCTGTTCTTGTACCCCTGGGCTAACCGACAGAATTGTTTTTGAGTGCCATTTACTGAGAATGCAGTTAAATATCTGCTCTCTGGTGCTATGTTTTGACAAAAGAATCCATTGGAGATGTCCAAGGTTGTTTTGTATTTTTTGCGCACTATGTTATTCATTAGTGCAGCACTGTGTGAGTTTTGCACTGCAAAAGTTTTGCAACATGTGTTAACGTGTCGGTAATCCAAAACTAGACGATATGAATTGTCTGGTTTGGAGACCGGAAACAAAGGGTTGTTCATTTGTGAGGTGCACGTTTCAATCTCCCCCTGGTATTCTAGCTGATCTAGTATTTCATTTACTTGTTTTTTAGCTTCTTGCTTAATTGGGTACTGCCTTTGTGCAGTAGGTTGTGATTTTAACTGGATTTTGTGAGGAGGAGAATCCTCATCCCATCCTACATGATTTTTATATAAAGCAGGTGCTAAGGCCACTGCCCACTTTCTAGCAAGTGTATATTTTTTATGAATCGGGATTTGATTCGAGAAGGCAGGCATAATTACTTCTTCGCCATGAGGGCACTCCCTGACAAACTCTGGTGGCCAGTCTTTTTCAGCTAGAAGGATATCATAGCCCTTGGAGAGATTATCCCAAAATAGTCCCCTTATTTTCCTAGTCTTATCTCCCTCTATACGTAATGTTATCTCGTATATCTTGTGGGTCTTGCTAACTCTGGTGTCTGCAGTTTCCACTTGAAGGTATTCATTCGTGTCCACTGTCTCCAGATGATTCATAAGGACTTTGCGAGCTATGCTCACCTCTGCTGCGCTGTCTAGCATTGTCTGAGCCCATTCTCCGTTTTTCAGTTGTGTCCTCAGTATTCTCGGCATTTTTAACTACCTTGATACTGGCTACCTTCTTTTTTGGAAATTGTAATTTCTTTTTTAGCTGAGCAGGTTCCTTGTCTTTGGACTTGGCGTGCTCTTCTGATCGTCCTCTTCTTTCCGATTTCTGCGAGGAAGTCTGAAAAGATTGAGAGGGACGTGTATCAATGTCTTGATATCTATCAGGTTTTTTAATATTATCCCTATTTCTAAGGTTATATCTATTCCCAGAGGGGTCACTCTGCGGTGACCTCTGTCTTTGGTTTGGAGATTTCTCTCTTCGCCTGGGAGACCTTCCTCGGGACTGGAATTTCTTTTCTTTAGGATTGGATTGTTTGTTTCCATCCCAGTTCTTTTTTGGTGAATTATTATTAAAAAATATTTTTTCTGGACTTGTAGTCAGTTGCGGTTTTACTGGTATTCCACCTAGACTATCTCTGCCTAGTTCTTCATAGGATTTTTCTATGATTCTGGCAATTTCAGCTGGTTGGTCTGCTATATCTGTCTCTTTTAACCTCTGGCGGATCGCCACGTTTGCTGCCTCACCTTTTATGTTGGCTAATAATATAGCCGAGACCTGCTTGAAGTCTTTTAGTAATTTCATACCAAGAGTTAAAGCAGGTTCTGGACCGTATTCATCTTGAATTTGTTTTAGCACATCTGGTATTACCGAAATGGATGGAACACCGTGCGTTTTTGTGTAGATTGAAGCAAAGACTGTACCCCAAGTGTCACAGTCCTCTATGTGTGGTGCGATTCCCATTGGGAGACATATAGTCAGAATCCTGTGTTTTTCTAATGGGGTGGTGTCAGGAAACACCGCCTCTATTTGGGTGATTTTCTGTGCCAACCAGAATGGTATCTGTTCCCGTTTAGCTGGAACTTTACCTAGGCAGGATTGGATGTTCTGTGGTGTAATTTTATTTGTGTTCCCCTGGTGAGGGGTCAGCTGTGGAAGTTTAATCGCTGGCTGAATTGTTGAAGTCCGCATTACATACTGAACTAATTGTCTATGAATTTTTAGTAATTGTTTTAGCTGTATTAACAGCTCAGCTGCAGGCATCCTATCGATGTCTGGATGTGGTGTGTATCCGGCTAAGACCGGCCACGTTGCTCCTGGTCTACCTAAAGGACCGAGCCTTGTAATGTGATTGTTATGTATTAGGGCGCCATCAAATAAGAGCAAATGCTCTTGGAATTTGAGTGGTACTTCCACCTCCTCGAATGGAGTGTACGTTTCAGGAGGTTCCTCTACTTTGTAATAGTGGAAGTACTTTGTTACAGCATTTGCTGCTGGAAAATGTATCCATGAATAGTATACCTCTGTCTGCTGATATTCGTGTGCCTCGATTACGAATATGACTGTGCCACCTCTAGGTGTCAGTCCATTTTCTATAAGTTTTAAGGTTATAGATCTCCTTTTAATGACCGGAATGAGTGTTATATTCGGGTCTGCTGCTTGCATGGTAGCATCAGCATCTGCGAGTTCAGTTGCTAATCTAACTGCCTCTCTTTCATCATCACTCTCTGCCATTTTACAGACAGGATGGTATTATGTTTGTTTGCAGATCAGGTTTCTTTATGGAAACAGAGATTAGATGCACAATATTTTGGGACTGTTTTTATCCTTCAACGTTGACTATACCAAGAACCATACATAGGAGTTCCCTCCTGCGAGGTTTTGGAGGATATTACCTTCCACCCACTCCAGACGTCTTTGGAGTATAATGGGAAAAGGGGTCTGAGTGAGAAAGCACGACTGAGTTACTCTAAATGTCTTACGTTAGTTTTATCGCCCTTTCCAAACGCGTTGGGCGCCATGTAGTGTAGCTCCTATTTTCCCAATAGGCTCTGCGCATTGGAATAATACCTACAGCAGTAAAGGCCTAGACCAGACGTTAACTAGGTCTACTACTGTCGATACTAGACTTAATTTTTGGGTTTGCCAGCGTAGCTCAGAGTTCGCTAGAAACTTTCTCGAATGTTCAGGAAAGAATTAACTCCCCTGATTAGACAAGAAGGGATTTAGTTTCTGACAACCATAGAACATGACAACTTTGCTCTCCCCTAATCAAGAGTCAATCTCGAGAGTCGTGTGAGCACAAGGCAATTATTTTACTCAGTCAGTACGTGCATTCTTAGTCTCATCAGATTGTAGAGAAAAGGAAGAGACGGGCGTGTTCAATAAAAAGATGTTATTTATTGATCAGTCTCTTTTCTCGTACAAGAGAAATGGATCGATATTATTGCAATACTTATAGTTAAGTAAAGTGCATACATTAAAAGCAATAGTATAAAATAATACTGTAAAAACATTGATATGGTTTCTGAGCCATATGATGTTTAAAATGATTAAAATATATTTACATACACATATACATTTGACTAAACGTACTCAACTGGTGTTTCTAAATACGCCTACCCCGTGTACCTGACCTAAGTCTAATGCGTGGGCGGGAATAGAAAGTTACAGTTTAAGTTAAGTTTGTTTTTGCCAAGTGAATAACTAAAGAATTCTCTGTGAGGGGTTATTCAGTTCTGTACCTGGAAGTTAGGATGAATGAGGAATGGTATCTCTTTCTCTGCTCTCGATATTCCAGGCTGCCTGCGAGGGCTGCCCAGAAACGCCGGTGCTGGGTCTCTCGGCTTGAGATAGCAGCGCGTCTCTCAGCGCGTCAGGAAGGCGGGGCTGCGCCAGCGGGGTCTGCTTCTGCTCTCGGCTTCGGCAAGTATGGCTGCTCCGTCTTGTCACCACGCGTGTGTTTGCATAGGGCAAGATCGGCAATATTTATACCTTAAAGGTGCCGAGATTGACGTAAGGATGGACATAGATACGTCAATAAAGATGTCATACGACTTGCTCGTTAGCACATTCTTTTACTGAAGTTCTCTGTGAAATCAAAACAATGGCCGCACGGATTTTCCAGGTTGTCATAGGTTTGATTTGTTATGAGAACGTCGTATGCCTTATCAGGGGCTGGAGGAATGTCGCTTGTCTAATTAGATCTCAAGCGTTATGACCTAATCAGATAACACGTTCCTGTGCCGTAGTGTGACTGCGTCAGATAACGGTATCTGCATCATGGGGGCTTTTCTTGCCTCATGGGCTGACTGTTAGTTAACTTGATAGTTAGTTTAACCAGAATATGGTCAGGAATAGGGGGATCGATTCAGAACCTATAGGAATACATGACACTGCAAGAGTTGGCATCAAACATATTCCAGATTTCTTCTCAGTAATTTTCTGAAAAATATTCTCAGGCACAACATCTTGTTCTGGATATAAATTTGACAGTAATCGTGCATGTAAAGCTTCTTTCCCATGCTCGGTCACTTTTCCAATTCTAACATCTTGTAGAATATTCTTGTAAACTTCATCCTTCGCCTGACGCATATTTTCATGCAGTTCAGCATAATTGAAGTTTAACCATATATTGACGTTGCCAATGCTCCCTAGGCACTTCCTGGTATCTTCATGCTTGAGCATTTTGAACACAGGTTGTCCTTTCACTGGTGTCAGCTGCAGAAGATCTCCGAAAACAATGATGTGTTTGCCACCAAATAACACATCATACTCTGTTTTGAGAACTTCTTGCATTCTCAAATGCACAAAGGCAAGCATGACATTGGAAACCATGCTTACTTCATCAATGATAAGAAGTTTCATTTTCCTCAAGACTCTTGAAACTTCACAACAAGCATCTCCAGATAGCTTGTGATATTGTAATTTGTTGTCATGCTCCACTGGCAGCATCAGTAAACGATGTAAAGTAATCCCTTTAATGTTATGTGCTGCCAGCCCAGTTGGAGCGGTAACAACACAAGACAGCGGTGATTCAGTCCTTTTCTGCAGATAAGATGCAATTGCTTTAATCAGAAAACTTTTTCCAGTTCCCGCTTCTCCACTCACGTACAGTCGGACAGGCTTCAACGACGTACATGAGCACTCTTTCTTCTCATGACTTAATCCATGATCAATTTGCTTGGTAACTTCGTCATATATTTTCCTTTGCTCAACGTTGAGTTGTCTTTCCAAGTCTTCTAAGTTAACCACATCCTCCTGAGCATGTGCCATGGCTCTTTCCACTTCATTCATGGCAGTGGCAGCTTCATTTTCGATAACAGGTCCTCCTAGTGGATCCTGACTCAATGAAACAGAACTCTGACTGTCCTGAGAACTGTCTCTGGCAATCTCGGCTGCAATCGTTGCTTCCTGCTCGATTTCCGCATTCAACATTTCTACATATTTGGGAAAAGCAGGACATTCTATGGTCTCCTTGGCGGCAGTGAAAGAGTCTTCGTAACAGAGGAAATCTCCAAGCAGTTCCTCTTCTGCACGCCAAGGCTTGAAAAGTTGCAAAAGTGCTAAATAGAAAAACTCCTTTTTTCAGGAGATTCGCCACTCAATTTTCGATGGTTTACCAAGTGGCATTTTCTTTGCTTGACCAGACATCCCTCACTTCCAATTACAGCATACACTCCTTTCTCAGTATCTTCTTTGATGTTCCTCTTGAATATGTAATTTTGTAGAACCTCATACAGACAAACATTCTCGAGGTGACTGCTTCGATTTGGATAATATGTATCCAACATGTTGGTCTTCAAAATGTCGGTACTGTTTGGCTCCTTTTCCGCCAAATACTCAATTTCCCGCACAGGTTTCAGAACTCGATTACGCGTTGCAGCAAGACCAAGACTCGCCCAAACGATACTCCTAGATTTGGCATAGAGACTTGCTGAAGACAACCGGTCAGAACATTCGTAAGCTCCGATTTCTCGATGCGACAACATCTTCAGACTTTTCATGGGAAATGTCCTCCCACATATCCTTCAATTCTGTCTTTTCTTTTTTGGTGATGTAAGATGTCACATACCGAGCCACAGCCATACAGTTATCAGCCACAAACTGTATATCCATGTTAGCATTCCACATGGACAAAATCACTGGGTTGTAGTCGTTGATGTACTTGGACTCTTCGTTCCTCTTCAAATTGTATGTGTTTTTAGGTGATTTCTTCATCACATTATGTCGCAGCGAAGACATCAAACTGTTTACTCTTTCTTTAGAAATCACCAGTCGTGGAAAGCCGAAACGACATTTGATGTAGAACTTGTCCTTGTTTCGGAATTTACGACGACAGTACTTTCCACAACGATGGCTTTGGAAACGTAGAACTTTTTCTCTTAGGCTTTTCTTCTCCTTTGCGTTTGGAACAGCACACGTAGAATACTGTTGTATGAAACTCATCACTGAGTCTTCTGGATCTGTTCCAAATTTAGGTGCATCCTTGATCCACAGCAGCATATGTATATGTGGAGCACCTCTTGCTTGGTACTCCTTTCTCCAGAAGAAATCCAACACCTCTCCAAGAGGTGGATTCTTCTTATTCATGATGAAAGACATCATAGCTTCAAATCTATGATTGAAGTACCTGCATACATTGACTGGATCCAAAGAGCACAGTTCTCCGGGTGTCTTGAATTCGATGTTTTCAATGTTTCCATTTGCCTCTCGTAGAAATTCAAGTAAGTCTTCCCAGCCATACTCGGCACAGCTCAGAGTGAGGAACCATGTGGGAGTTCCTAAGTTCCTCAGCATACATTTTAAATCACCATGACGACGGTACCAGTACTCATTAGTACCACGCTGACACACCATGAGATTAATCAGGTGACAATCCAAAATACTGTCTTGGACATTGACTTTATCCATAAAGTCACTTGCCGAGGTGTTTTGCATGTGTATACCACTTTTCAAGATGTGGTTCACTGCATATGACAGTCCAGACAGATCGCTTTCAAACAGGAGATGAAACAAATAGGGAATACATTGTCGAAACCTAGCATCTCCTGCATACAATCGCAAAGTCCGGTATTCAGAAGCAGGAATTTGATGAGGTCGCTCATCATATCTTCCTCCCTGACCTGTTGGAAAAAGCTGTGGGAAACACCGAGCTTCCAAACTTTCCTCCCAAACACTAATGGGACTCCCTTTGGCTTGTTTCATTTGAAACAACTCAATAGCATTCCCCATGACTTCCTTGGATTGCAAAGGATGAACACTATAATGTTCATATATTTCTTCACTAGTAGAGGGTTCTACTTTCTCAATTTGACCAGCACACAAATCGCTATCTTCTTCCTCACTTACTTCCTCTTCTGCAACATATACATTCTTATAGTACTTATTATTTTTTTTCAAATACAATGTTGCCTTTTTGACTTTCCTAACATCCACTAAATCTTGCCATATTTTCTTATTCTTTGTCGGAACCCCATTAACTAAGATAACCAGAGGTTCCTCTTCCACTTTTTCTACTCCAATTGTGTTAATGTTTTTCTTCAAATCTAGAGGCAAATAAACAACTCTTCCCTTTAATCCTCTCTGTAAATCTGATGGAGGCAATTTCCCTGTCTTTGGCTCCATTCTTACAATAGCCTGAAAGGGATGGATACTTTGAATCAAAATAGATTCATAAGTATTTAAATCCTTAAATTCAGAAGGAATCTCAACCAATTCCATATTATTATGAACTGCTCTAGCAGGCATCTGGTTTTGATTTAATTTGTTACAACAATAAGTACACACACGTTGATCCGATCCCAAATCAAAACAATTTTCTACCATCAAGTATGTTGTGAAATCCTTCCATTCACTATTATTTTCCCTTTCACTTTTTGCATATAAATCCACTAACTTAGTCTGATTCTTATAATAAGTGCGTCGACAACACACAAAAGTGAAATTAGGCATCTCACTTGATTTCACCTGAAACGTCGCAATTTCCCTCTGAAAATTATCTGTACTGGAAACCTGTACACTATCTTCCACATTACCCTCTTCTTCTTGGTCAATTTCAACATTCTCCTCTTTACTTCCAAAGTAACAAAACTCAATTTCTGCACAAATATTCTTCACATCTACTTCTGAACCATGCAAAAGAGCAGCACATAATTGTTTAAGCATAATTGCTGGACTCTTAGCATAATACAACATTCTAACTAATTTCCTCACTTTATTATGATGCACTGCTAGCATCCTGAAATGATGAAAAACACTCTGGCATACTCTCCTGGAAAGACAAGCCAGTGAATGACCATGCAAACCTGTCACTTCTCTCACTCTGCAAGGATCTAATTCTTGCAACAACATCATTTTCTGCTTCAAACTTTTCTTATTAAATGTCCTTACAAAATCACAAAGCAAATTGATGGAATCCTTTCGTACACTGCAAATACTACTACACTTCCAGGTGTACACAGGACCCTTAGGACGTCTTCCTAAAACCTCATTACCTAACACCTCTTCTGTCTCTGTTGTCACAAGTTTTTCTTTTTCAACTGGACAACCATCTTTCACCTCATAAGCTCGACCATTGGTGTCAACTGCATGCACCAAATCATTATCCTGGAAATAACTCTCCTCATTAAAAAATGCCTCACAACTTGAACTATGCATCCATTCTCCGGAAAAAACTTCACAAAAATTACTACGATTAACTATTCTCTTCCATCTACTATTTCTTTTGAAATCATAAATTGCCTTGTTTAGCTTCCTAATTCTATTGATTATCAAAATAAATAACTTATGTTTAATTTCAAATGCCTGATCAATAACTTTCTCAACTTTTTTTTTCTCTTATAAAAAACCACTTTCTGTTGACCTTTCTTAATATTTTTTAACAAATTGCCAATTATCCTGTTGCGGAACATTCGTTTACGAATGTCCCTAAACTGTTGTTTCCTTCTACTATCATGCACAGAGTTATCTCTTGCTCTAGCAGTAACATTTTTCATTGGCCTTTCCTTTCCGTTTAAATTGCTTCTCTTTTTCTGGACTGAAACATTTTCTGTAGTAATACTTTTTTTACTACAAATATTACTTATGAATGATTTCGTGGTCTTACCCGGTGCTTTCTTGGTGACTTGACAACTTTTTTTGTAGAGGACTGCTGCAGTATTTGATACACCTGCTGTCTTTGACGTTTTGTAGCCTTTCTAATTCGAGCCTTAGTTGGCATTTTCAAATTTTGAAATGGTCTGCAGTTGAATCTGTGGTAAAATATAATAAAAAATGTTATTAACCACTATTACCAAACAGTAAATCAATAACAGTCGTCAAAAACTTAACACACTACTTGACATTTTTACATAGAATATTTTTTAGTGCCTTGGCAAATTTAGAATAGACAAATAGCAGAAAAGAAATGGAATTCTTCTTCATTTACCTGTCCTGTTTTATATGTGAATCTGATCTAATTTTATGAGCATATTTTAATATTTTATTGAAGACACCACACATAACCTGTTTTTGAAGGTGTGTTTAATTTAAAATTAAACAGTTTACATTTTTACTTTTCATTTATTGTAAATTTTAAAAATAAATGTTTATAGTTCCATAGGCTCAAGCAGGTCAGCTTCCCACCCTATGTCATACAATTCTGACAAATCTGCATCCTCATCATGTTCTTCTTCATCCTCAGGATTTAAATCATCCAAGGGATCTACTTCCACTGATGTTTCAATTACGAGTTCAATGATGAGGTCGAGATCAACTGATTGCTGATTGTCGCTCATGTTGATGTTGTCGTTATCTTTAAAGAAAGATAACAACAATGAGATGTTGCAGAGTAAGAGACAAATCTCAGAGATTATAATAGTAAAATTGTTTAACAAGAGTAATATTTTGCAGCTATTATTTAGCCATGTCCAGCGATGCTGAGGAGGTGAGGCCTATGTCCAAGTTTTCAGTGAACAGGACTCATCTCTTCTTAACCTTGGATAAGCCTCACCGACTCTGTGTCCCCTGCTCATACTTAAATGTACAGGGGCAGATTTATGCTAAGTGGCGCATTCCCACGGATGCACCAGTTAATGTGCACCGCTGCTCTGCCAGCCATAGTGTGCCGAATTTACAATGTGGAGCACCATTGAGCAAAAACAGCACAGATACGTCACGCATCTGTGCCGCAAAAGCAGCACATTGCAGGAATCACGTCATAAGCGCAACATGTCTACTGCAATTCACTCTTGAACAAAGGCCAGACCTCTTCTGTGTCCGTGGACAGACCTAAACCTCATCTGCACAATGTCATTCGTAAACTTAGGAAACACAGGTGATGTAATTGAAAAATGTGGAGTTTCTTTTCCTCATTTCACAATCACATCACCTGTGTTTCCTTTGCTTAGGTATCTCATAGTGCAGATGGACTCTAGCATATGAAAGAGTACACATAAGCTGAGCAGTGTATACAACAATTTTGACATTTACAGAAGATTCAGCTTCTTATCTTGTTGGAGATGAAATGAGGCCCGTCTTGCAACATGGTGCATCTTTTCCATCACTGCTGCATCGGTTTCATGTGGCACGGTACTTTACAGCATGACACATCTGCCTAGATGCATCAATTTTTAAATATGTCGCCACATGGCAAATCTTTTGCACCACCGCTGCGTCACAAAAGTGACGCACAGCGGCGCAAAAGAGGCACACACCTATCATAAATCTGTCCCTAACATGTTAAATGATTGATTCAGGATAACGATAAGGTGTGGCCTATCCAGAGTTTGTTTAAGGTGAGGCCTACTCAGGGTTGCAGATTAAATTTACGCTTGTTGAAGACTATAGAGGAGATAATACATGTGAAGACCTACCAATGAAGTAAGTCATGTCCACTTCAGTCTTGAACAAAGGCCAGACCTCTTCTGTGTCCGTGGACAGACCTAAACCTCATCTGCACAATGTCATTCGTAAACTTAGCAAACACAGGTGATGTAATTGAAAAATGTGGAGTTTCTTTTCCTCATTTCACAATCACATCACCTGTGTTTCCTTTGCTTAGGTATCGCATAGTGCAGATGGACTCTAGCATGTGAAAGAGTACACAGAAGTTGAGCAGTGTATACAACAATTTTGACATTTACAGAAGATTCAGCTTCTTATCTTGTTGGAGATGAAATGAGGCCTGTCTTGCAACATGGTGCATCTTTTCCATCACTGCTGCATCGGTTTGATGTGGCACGGGACTTTACAGCATGACACATCTGCCTAGATGCATCAATTTGTAATTTTGTCGCCACATAGCAAATCTTTTGCACCGCCACTGCGTCACAAAAGTGACGCACAGTGGCGCAAAAGAGGCATACACCTATCATAAATCTGTCCCTAACATTTTAAATGATTAATTCAGGATGACGATAAGGTGTGGCCTCTCCAAAGGTTTGTTTAAGGTGAGGCCTACTCAGGGTTGCAGATCAAATTTACGCTTGTTGAAGAATACAGAGGAGATAATACATGTGAAAGCCTACCAATGAAGTAAGTCATCTCCACTTCACTCTTGAACAAAGGCCAGACCTCTTTTGTGTCCGTGGACAGAGCTAAACTTCATCTGCACAATGTCATTCGTAAACTTAGGAAACACAGGTGATGAAAGTGTTTTTTTAAAGTCTTTGCACCATTTTTGGGTCACTTTTAACATGGCTATGTAACTCAAAGAATCAAAATCTAAATTTGCCAAGCACAGGTGCGAGCATATTTACAAGGAATTTGCACCACGGGGAAAGGTCTTAAATTAAAATGGGAAAAATAACATCAGAGACACTCAAATGCCTTATAAATATGCCCCAAACAACCTATGAAGCTCTAGCAGTACATATCCAGAAATGTAATTGATTTCAAAAAACGTTTTTAAACACAACATATAAATCAATTGTATACCTACATTCATGGGGAAATGACTTAAAATGTCCTTAAGACACATGAAAGCGTTTTTTGATTGCCCTTACACCATTTTTGGGTCACTTTTAACATGGCTATGTAACTCAAAGAATCAAAATCTAAATTTGCCAAGCACAGGTGGGAGCATATTTACAAGGAACTTTCCCCACGGAGAAAGGTCTTTTAATTTAAAATGGGAAAAATAACATCAGAGACACTCAAATGCCTTATAAATATGCCCCAAACAACCTATGAAGCTCTAGCAGTACATATCCAGAAATGTAATTGATTTCAAAAAACATTTTTAAACACAACATATAAATCAATTGTATACCTACATTCATGGGAAAATGACTTAAAATGTCCTTAAGACACATGAAAGCGTTTTTTGATTGCCCTTGCACCATTTTTGGGTCACTTTTAACATGGCTATGTAACTCAAAGAATCAAAATCTAAATTTGCCAAGCACAGGTGGGAGCATATTTACAAGGAACTTGCCCCACGGAGAAAGGTCTTAAATTAAAATGGGAAAAATAACATCAGAGACACTCAAATGCCTTATAAAGAAGCAGACACCATTATTTCCTTGTCATAAATTTTAAAAGCATTCCTTTTCCTCAAAAACGATTTTCAAGTCATAATTTGAAAACACTGCACAGCTCCTATGTACAAAAACACCCTGTCAGTAGTAATACTTCACATTATCTCCAATTACAATTTCTCAAAGAAACAAAATCTATTTGCAAAACACTTGAGACAAAGCAACATTTTAAAAACACAACTTTCTTCATAATTTTCTCCTTAAAGCATACTATTCTCTATCTAAATTAAATAAATCTTTTCTCACCTTAGCAAATACTTTATGAGTTTCAAAACAGTCTCAGAAATACACCAATTTGTCTTCAGCAGAACAAAGGGTATGCACTCCAGAGGCTGCAGCTATAGAAAGCACAGAAATGCTGTAATTCATCACACATATCTCTCATGTCACCCAATCAAAACTCTTCCCTCACTTTTTTCAAATCAAAACCCTTCCCCCCTCTGCCCTCTCTGCCTTTTTTGCATAGCAACCACCTCCTGGAAGACCTCTGGTGTTTGCAAGTTCACACAACAATGTTTCAATTGAACTCTGAACTCTCAGTGCACCTGCGTATCCAGTGCAATCTTTCATTAAATGATTTTTTCTTGACCATTCAAATTACATCTTTCAAAGAACTCATCCATGCACCCTAACTTTCTGTTTTCAGCAATCAAAATCCACCAATCACTGTTACTGCTTCATTAACACAGAAACTCCACAGTTTTTTTCATTTTAAACTCCTATTTTTTCATCTGCCATTTCATTACCACACTTCATCTGACTGCAGCAGAACCTTCTCTCACCATGTTTTCTGTCTGGATTGTTGGACATAGTTACATCTATTGGGCTCAGAGGTATGCTGAGAACAGAAATTTACCTAACCTCAATTTACAAGATGTGGAAATTAAGTGGTTTGGCCACAGAGGATTAAAATGTCACCAATTGATACCATTGGTGAAAACCTTTATGCATTTGCCAAAACCTGACCTGTTAATTTTGCACTGTGGAGGTAATGATTTGGGCACTTTGACTGGAGTAGGTCTGGAAATGCTTTTAAAGGACACCTTTGAGCAATTAATGGCACTTTTTCCTCAAACTGCCTTGGTATATTCAAATATATGCCAAAGACAGAAATGGAGGTGGTCGAACCAATTTTGTCCACAAATTGAGAAGTCGAGGAAGCATGTAAACAAATCTGTTTCAGCTTACATGAGAGACCATGGAATGGGCTCCATGTACAACAATAACTTGCGTTACTACATGCAAGATATCTACAGAGGAGATGGAGTTCACTTCTCAGATGAGGGCAACAGAGTTTTCATTTTGAATTTAAGACTGTGCATTGGTACCTACTTATAAGTACCTAAATGTACCATAAACCCAAAAGCTCTTCTCAGAGCTACCCTACATCTGATCACTCACAATTATTATTTTAATCTAACTTTTTTCACAAATTTTCAACAAAGTACGCTCCCCGGAGAGCTACCCGGTACGCAAACCGGAAGCTAACCGCGTGACATTTTTAAAAAAAATGTTTTTTTTTCGCACATATGGGCCTCCTCAGCCATCCTCAGAAAACCTAGGGGGTCAAAGTACGTCTACCGTGTCCCCTTCTACCCATTCTGAACATTATTTGCCCTCCATCTTGTATCTTAATTTGACCGAAACACAAAATGGTGGACTCCCGTAACGCTTAAGGTTCGTGTACCGGGGCGCTCGCCAGTTCGCGTACCGGGGCGCTCCCCGGGAAGCACTCCATTAAAAAAGGTGGGAAAGTAATTTACAGAAGAAACCCTTGAGACACTTTCACCAAATATAGATTTGCTCATACTACATACCAATCCCTACCATTTTCACAAATTTGGTTGAAATTCCATTTAGCCATTTAGCCTGTAGACCTCTCTAAATACCCTGAGGAAAATTACTTCACAAAACACATCTGAAGTGTTGGAATTGACAACCAATTAAAATGTTACTTTCATTTTCTATTTTTTTTTTACCTGACATTTGATTGGTTATGTACCTGAATATATATAAAGGAAGAGAAGGAAACACAGCCATTTTGACTACTACTTCCTGGTGTACATTTCAATAGGATTTTCACTAATCACTTCAACTTCTTTGTAAAGGTAAGTTGTTATTTTAAAAACTGAAGTATATTGTACACTATAAGTTAATATGGTAAACTTTTTCTGATAGTTATATACTATCCCTCTGTAGTAGTTATAGATTTAGATAGACTTCTCTGTTATAGTTATGGATGGAGTTAGGTTTCTCTTGTATAATTATGAATTTACTTACGTTAAATCACATACACTTTTTTATATTCCTACTTCCACTCTGATACTATACACTGCCCAAAGATAAATTCACTGTTAAAAACTGCCTATCTAAAATTAATCCCAACAGTGCCCTATCTCTACTAATATATTTTTTATCCAAATTTCAGACAAAATGGAAGGCGAACACAAAGTTTCATTTGAAATTGTCCTGCAAGAGACCAACCAAGAAATAATTGATCCAAATTATATAGAATTTATGGATGAAACTTGGGACCAAGAACTACTGCAATGTGTGCAAGCAGTAGATGTCCTCCTTGAAAATGAGGACATTTTACACACTCAAACATTACAAGCTATGTTCAATGAAAATAACGACATTTCAGACAGTGAAATGTTAGACATTTTATTAAATTTTGAAACACAATAAATAATTGCTTAAAAAATAAAGAAATAAAAAAATAATCAACAAAACCAACAATCAATTAACATACAGTATTTGAAAAGTCTATCATTCTTTTTTCCTTATAGTACGCTCCCCGGGCCGCTTCCCGGTTCGCGAACCGGGCGCTATCCACGCAAAAAAAAAAAAGAAAATATATTTTTTTTGTTGCCCCGCGGGGCCCGTTTAAAGCCTCCACATCAAACCTAGGGGGTCAGGGAGGATCTACTATGCCCCCTTATGGTCATTTCCCCCTTTGTTTTGGCCTCCTCTTGTCTCTCGATCCTACCGAGAGACAAGATGGCGGCCGCTCCGGACTGTTTAGAATGTTGACAGACACCGAAGAGCCAATCAGCTTCGCTTCGCGAAGTTCCGTTACGCGTCAAGTACGCGAACCGGGGCGCTGCCCGGAGCGCGCTTACAGATATATATCTTTTTTTGAACGTTAATTTCTCAAAATCCACTGGAGCACATATATTGAGACCTAGCAAAGGCACATCGGGCTAACAGTCCCTACAATTTTGCCAAGTTTCATGCAAATCCATTCAGCCGTTCGGGCTAAAAGTGAGGCCAACCGCCCTATGGAAATTAACATGGGAAAAACACGTTTTGGGACCCCCCTTTTTTCTCAGCCCCCCCTTGACAACCCCCCCCCAAATTTTCAGTATCTGCTCAGAAACAAAATGTTCCATTTTCCTGAAAATGTCAGCCAATTCCGTCCACAAACACCAAAGTTATTAGACATAGAATTTTCAAAAATCCCATAGAGAAAAAATCCTAACTATATATACCTACTGGCGACCGCCAGTAGGTAAGATATATATATATATATATATATATATATATATATATATATATATATGTATATATATATATAACCGGAGCTGCAGACGCTTCTAAATCTGACCTTGCCTGGACAATCTTCAATAGCTGTTCAAAACCAACTTAGAAGTCACTTTGCTTTGCCTGATGTCCATGTTAGTTTCTCATCACTTTGCTTACACTGCATGCCTGTATTATAATTGGAAAATAGAAAAAATAATGTGGCGGAATGGATTTGGGAATCTTTTATATTTTAAGGACACTTAAATTAATCCTTCACCTGGAATATATATCCCAAAGGTTTCTTTATAAATTAAAAAAAACACCAGCATATGGTCCACAGTTGTGTTTATATTTCTATCTGTATGGTTTTGTTTTTTTAGAAGGATCAACATATGAAAATAAACATACAATATACATATATATATATATATTCAAAAAACAAATATCGCCGATCCTCCAGCCTCAAATGACGGCGGGCTTGAAGCGAGGGAGCGACCCCTCTAATATTCCACACGTTGCTATTTCGTAGAAAGAAGCAAAACTTAAGCCCAATTCCTTCAAGCGTGTTGTTTTATTAAATTTTAACAAACAGCGTCAACAATCACCCGACGCGTTTCGGTGCAGCCGCACCTTGGTCACGGGTAAATTCAGTTTGCCGAGTGCCTCCATTATCTAGTGCTAGACCATAAACATAAAAGTAGGACTACCTGTCCCAAACACTGCTTAGTCAAATGAAAATTGGCAGACATTTTGCAATATTCACAATCCATACTGGTGTTAATGAGGTAGATCTATACAAGATAGTCTTAATTCAGCACATTCTTGTCTAAGTTCCTAATACTGTACAGAATTACTGTCCACCACTTCACAGGGAATAATATCTCATATTATTCTCTATTTCGTCATAAATATGCACGAGCCAGCCCAGGGCCAAAGGAATTGCCAAATCGAGGTCGAGGAAGAGGCGCCAGAGGAGGAAGTACGAGAGGCGCAAAAAAACAAGGAGTATTGGATGCCTATGTGGGAGTGCGAACAAGAGGCAGTACAGCCAAAAAATGAAGGACACCCACACTGTGGTAAATTTATCTAACATTATTTTAAGTACTGATCAAATTGAAGTATTGTCGTTGGGATTAACTTTCTGCCCATCCAGCCAATTTAACTATACAGAGGGTTGAATTGACCTCTTTCATTTCATTCGTAAGTTGAAATTAAAAAAGTGGTTTAAGACTAAAAGGGGTGAAGTAACTGAGGGTGGTATCCAGACGGCTATTTCCAAGCAGGTTAACCCCCAAGAAATAGTGGAAACTGAACAAATCGTTGAACAATGTATAACGGGACGGGGATGCAATGTATCGGATCGCTCAGAGATGCAGGTGAGCGGATTCAAACCCAAATCGAGGTTTTCACCTCAGATTCACTGTGAGGTCATAGATGCGTTTGAAAAGGGCATAATTAAGGAATTTAAGAAATTAAATCACAGCAGCAATAGAACACGTGACAATCTCCAGATTCGACATCGCACAGCCCTAGATGAACTGAGAAAGAATCATGACATCATTATAAAAATGTCAGATAAGGGCGGCAATGTGGTGGTGTGGCCGGTACAGATGTATCTTGAAGAAGGCCACAGACAACTGAACGATGAAAGTAGCTATGAAAAAAGTAGTAGAGCAAGCTACAATGAAAGTAATCTTAAATACCAAAAGCAATTGGTTGAGTGGAAGCAGGAGAATTTGTTGTCATTAGATGAGTACAAGTTTCTGAAATGCGATCATCCGAAACTGCCAGTACTATATTTATTGCCTAAGCTGCACAAGAATGCCCAAGTACCACCTGGACGACCAATAGTTTCGTCCATGGGTAGCACCTATGAGAACACCTCTAAGTACATTGACCACTACCTATGTCCACTTGTTCAGCAGCTACCATCATATCTGCAAGATACAAGGGATTTTTTGCGGCTGATTGAACCCATTACCTGGGAGTATGACATGTGGCTGTTGACACTAGATGTCAACAGCTTGTATACTTGTATACCTCACAACCTAGGTGTAGCAGCACACAAACACTTCTTGCAACAACAGGAAGGTCAACATGAAGCACATACTAACATGCTGTTAATGATGATGTACACTTGTCTCAGGAATAATTATTTTCTGTTTAACCACAGCATCTATTGCCAGTCCCGGGGGACCGCGATGGGAACCTGCTTCGCCCCCAGCTACGCAGGGTTGTACCTGGGCTGGTGGGAGGAGCAGGTGGCTGTTAACATCTTGGCCTTTTCCCAGAACATGGTCCTCTGGGCACGGTATATAGATGATATCTTTTGTATTTGGAGAGGCAGTAAGGACAAAGCTTTACATTTCGTTGAGGATTTGAATGTAAATGATTATAATTTGAGATTTACATGTAATTTGAACAAAGAGTCATTGGAATTTCTTGATGTGCTGGTATACGTAGATGAGGGCAGACTCAGGAGTAAATTATTCCGAAAGCCTACAGCTGGCAACAGCCTTTTACATGCGGCTAGCTGCCACCCACAAGGTTTGATTAAAAGTATACCGTTTGGGGAATTCCTACGAGCCAGACGCAATTGCGGCACTAATCAAGATTTTGAGGCTGAACTGTCCAACATGAAGACACGATTCAAAGAACGAGGCTATTCAGATAAAGTAATTGAACATGCTTGTTTTAAGGTGAGAACTGTTGACAGACTAGAGTTGCTACATCCTAAGGTAATGAGCATTGATGACAAGGAACCCATTCGGTTCATTACAGCTTACAGCAATCAATCTTGGCAGATGAGAAGAAGTTTAAGAAAGTATTGGCCACTATTGAGTTTAGATCCAGTACTCAAAGAACATCTGAGCAGTCAGCCACAGTTGACATTTAGGAAATGCACAGCTCTAAAAGATATGCTATGCAGCAGCAACCCCAAAGATAAAATTGATCCGAATGCAGTGAAGGGCTTTTTTATTTGTCGGGCATGCAAAGCATGTAAAAACAGCAGTAACAGGAAGGAAATACAACTGTCTGACACTGAAAAAGGCTATAAAATAGAGAAACATTTGACCTGTGAGTCAGACTTCTGTGTCTATGCTTTATGCTGTCCATGTCCTAAGGTGTATATTGGAAGCACAATACATCAAGTGAAGAAAAGAGTGCTTGAACATTCCAGAGCGATAGTGAATGAGGATAAGAACTATCCCATTGCTAAACACTTTAAGGAATTTCATAATAAAGACACTAGCCATCTGCAATTCTGTGCCCTGGACAGGGTACCTTTGTCGGAAAGAGGGGGAGACAGAGTGAGACAATTACGTCAACTAGAATCGAAATTCATAATTAAGTATGATACAGTACAGCCCAAAGGTCTCAATAAGGATGAGGAGATGGAAGTACATTTGGGATAGTTGTACATAGGTAGTTGTTGTAAAGTTGTTATACTCACTGCAAATCAGACTCTGTATATAAAAGTGAAGCATCAGTTTTTAAATTGCACTGTTACGTTTTAGTGATTGCACATTCGTTTATTTTTTTGTAGGAGACATGAATGTCTGCACACTGTAAAAAGGGAATAACCAAATGACACCTGACATGGATTGCAACTTTGATGGACAATTGAGGACGTTGGATCTGAGATTATTTGCCCACTTGGGCGGAAATTGTACATATTCAGTTTCGATAAATGTTTATGTTGTTATGAATTAATTTTGACACTGCTGGGTCCATGCCCACTTGGGCAAAACTCGTGCATATTTATGACGAAATAGAGAATAATATGAGATATTATTCCCTGTGAAGTGGTGGACAGTAATTCTGTACAGTATTAGGAACTTAGACAAGAATGTGCTGAATTAAGACTATCTTGTATAGATGTACCTCATTAACACCAGTATGGATTGTGAATATTGCAAAATGTCTGCCAATTTTCATTTGACTAAGCAGTGTTTGGGACAGGTAGTCCTACTTTTATGTTTATGGTCTAACACTAGATAATGGAGGCACTCGGCAAACTGAATTTACCCGTGACCAAGGTGCGGCTGCACCGAAACGCGTCGGGTGATTGTTGACGCTGTTTGTTAAAATTTAATAAAACAACACGCTTGAAGGAATTGGGCTTAAGTTTTGCTTTTTTCTGCGAAATAGCAACGTGTGGAATATATATATATATATATATATATATATATATATATATACACACACTAAATTCAATATACATAAACAACCACAAACATATCTATACACAAATATATACAATTCCTGTTTACCCTAACTACTATTGTGGATGCAATACCAGATTTTTTGGAACACGATAATTATCTTTTCCAATCCGTATTAACAAAGTAAGCCCATCTATATAGGTACAACAGGAGACAATATTAATAAACCTTATATATATATATGTTGTATGTTGATTTTTCATATGTTGTATATTGATCCTTCTAAAAAAACATGTAGATATAAATATAAACACAACTGTGGACCAGATGCTGGCGGGTGTTTTTTGAATATATAAAGAAACCTTCGGGATATATATTCCAGGTGAAGGAATAATTTAAGTGTCCTTCCAATATAAAAGATTTGCAGATCCATTCCGATGCATCATTTTTTCTATTTTTCAGTGTTTCTTCACCCAGATGCGGGTTGAGTATTAGGGCATACCCCCTTTTTCGAATAGTAGTATTATAATTGGCACAGTGTCGAGCTTGCATTTCTCTCCTGCCCATATTTAGCATCTTGTATGTCTGCATTATAATTGACATGGTGCCGATCTTGCATTTCCATGTTATCCATGTTTGGCATGGTGTCTTTTTCCAGTTCAGCTGAAGTTGCATTACTGTTTGCATATATGGCCCACAAACCAGCCATGCTGGGAAGGAGCAGACTAAGAGCCCCGTGTGTGCACTGACTCCTTCCTTGATGACCAGCAAGAATGAATGCATGCAGATACATTAACATTGTGGGTGACATCCACAGTTCCCTAGATAATGGTGAAGCTTGCCTTCTGATACTCTTCGACCTCTCTGCAGCGTTCGATAGAGTTAACCATTCTTCCTTACTTAATTCGCTTAAAGCTCGCTTTGGCCTTAATGGTGTGGTCCTCAAATGAATCTCTTTTTTCTTCCCACACAGAACACAACAATTCAAAATCAATGCCTGCCTCTCTTATCCTACACCTGTCTCCCTGGGCGTCCCCCAGTGCTTTATTCTCTCCCCCTCTCTCTTCAACCTCTTTAAGGTACACCTTACACTTATTCTGAAACAAGCTGAAATCAATTATCACCTCTATGCTGATGACACCCAAGTCTACTTTAAGATTAAATCCCACTCGGATATACTTCATTTAAACAATACCCTAAGTAAGACCCAATCCTGGTTCTAATCCAACCATCTTAAACTGAACCCTAAAAAAACTGAAATTATTCTCTTCTCTCCAAAAAACAATCGGCTCCCCATCCAAGGCTGGACCATGGACCTCAATGCCCTCAATTGCTCACTCTCCTTATCTGACTCAGCGAAATCCCTAGGTTTCACTCTTGACAAAAACCTAGCTCTTAAGGAGCACATACAAAACTCGACTAAAGGAGCACTTCTCACTCTCGGACACCTTAGCAAAATCAAACCCTTCATTCCTTTAGATGACTTCAAATGGGTTGGACAATCACTAGACCTATCTAAACTTGAATATGGCAACGCTATCCTCACCGGAACCCCCAAAGTACACCCAGCCACCTCAGAGCTGTGCTCAACTTGGCGGCCAGGCTCATCACTGACTGTAAACGATTTGACAGCATCACCCCGGCCCTTAAAGCCTTAAATTGTCTGCCCGTTGAAAGAAGATGCTTTTATAATACTGCACCCATCACGCACACAGCTCTTCACCAACAAACCCCGTTGTACCTAACAAACAAACTCAATAAAGTGGGCTGCAGCAGCCTGACGAGAAGCACCAATGGGCTCCTTCTCGTCCCCCGCTTTTAAAAATAAATCCACCCAATCCCGCTCCTTCTCCGGTAACACCCTGAACATCTGGAATGCCCTCTCGAAGGACCTGCGCTGTAACCTCTCCTACCTCAGCTTTAAAAAAGACCTAAAACATCACCTTCTCAACATATATTGCAGTCCATAATCTCTCCTTTGACTTTGCTTTCTGTTTCCCCTGCATTGGTTATCTTTCAGTTTTTCCTGACTCTCACTTCACTCTACCTCTTTTCATATCATCCTCTCGATGAACACCCTAAATATCGAATCCAAAATGTAGACTGCCCAAAATATAGAATCAAAAATATAGACAGCCCAGAATATCAAATTTAGGGTAAAAAATATCGAATTCCATAATATCGAATTTAAAATATCGATTTCCATAATATACATTTTTTTTAGTGTTATGTATGGTAGTATATGTATTAAAATTATGTATTATTTTGGAATGTATGTTTAATTTTTTTTAAGTAATGAATGTTATATAATTTAATGTTTGCGTAATTTAATTCCGTAGCGGGTTGTGGTTTTATAGGGGAATAGGGTGGGAAGTAATTTAATTATAGTAAATTAAATACTAATTTTTATTTATATGTATTGATAATTAATTGATTGATAATGAATTTTTAATTGGTAATTCATTTTTATTAAATGGTAAATAGTTTGTATTAATTGATTAATTGATAATTATGTTAATTGTATTTATTTGGAGCGGGTTGTGGGTTTATAGGGGAATAGGGTGGGAAGTAATTTAATTGTAATAAAGTAAACATTTATTTTTATTTATATGTATTGATAATTAATTGATAATTAATTATTAATTGGTAATTAATTTGTATTAATTATTAATTATTTTTTTTAATTGGTAATTATTTTTAATTACTTTTTTTTTGGTCTTGCTAATTAATTTAATTTTATTTTAATATTAAATCATTACTTTCCCTACTGTTGCACTCTCTGGAGTGGGAATAGTAATTTTTACCCCTACGCTATCCAACGTTTTCCCTACTGTTGCACTCTTTGGAGTGGGAATAGTAATTTTTACCCCTACGCTATCCAACGTTTTCCCTAGTGTTGCACTCACTGGAGTGGGAATAGTAATTTTTACCACTACGCTATCCAACGCTTTCCCTACTGTTGCACTCACTGGAGTGGGAATAGTAAATCTTTACCCCTACGCTATCCAACGCTTTCCCTACTGTTGCACTCTTTGGAGTGGGAATAGTAATTTTTACCCCTACGCTATCCAACACTTTCCCTACTATTGCACTCACTGGAGTGGGAATAGTAATTTTTACCCTCTCGCTATCCAACAAATTCTCTACTTTTTTTTACATTACGTTTATTATTTTTATATTTTAAGATTTTTTTACATTATATTAAGTATGTTTTATTTAATTGTTTTTAATATTTAATTAATTTTATATTATTTTTAATATATTTTAAAAATTCGATATTTTAGTTAACTATATTTTTTATATTATTTATATATTGAGCCGTTCTTGCCGTATCTTACCCTAGTGTAGGTGTTTTCATGAAGGCGTTTAGGTTGAAGGCAAAGATATGGCGGAACCCCCATGTCCAGCAGGATATTCCACATCTGGTCACGCTCCACCATATCAAACGCCGACTTCAGGTCTACAGATGTAAGATACAAACTCCCCCCTTCCAAGACTACATGATTCCAATGATTCAATACTGACATATCTGTAACTCCTTGTGTAAATATGACGCATCATTGGTGTCGCAAGGAGCGCACAATGAAAAGTGACGCATCGCTGTTTTCACGCAGCGATGCGTCACTTTTCAAAAATGAGGACCCTAATACTTTGGTCCTCCTCTGTACCAATAGCTATAACTGCCTGTAAGAGAGGGAAGACCGCAGGGCTCGATGGGCTTCCAGCTGAATTGTACAGGTCCTTGGGCGAGGTGATAATTCCGGTCGTGACTCAAATATTTAATAAGCTCTTATCAGACGGCCTCAAGCCCCCAGAGTTTTGGAACAATGCTACAGTCATTCTGATTTTAAAACCTGGTAAAAATCCAGCGAATTGTGGGTCATATCGACCCATTCTGCTGTTGAATACAGATTATAACATTTTCACTACGATTTGGGGACTAGGTTGGGGTCAGTAGCGAGTGATGTCCTTCACACCGATCAGAAGGGGTTTGCTAAAGGCAGACATTTATCCGATCTTACTTACAACCTTATCGGAGCGATATATATTGGCACTACTTATTCACTTCCTCTCGGTGCCTTGACACTTGATGTTACCAAGGCTTTCAACAGAGTCAATTGGGTATACCTGTCGGAAGCCTTAGGGAAATTTACCTTGGGCAAGAAGTTTTGTCAGACCATTCGGCTGATATGTCAAGATCCATCGGCCAGGCTGCTGGTCAATGGCAATCTGACCAAACTCTTCAAGATCACTAGGGGAACCAGGCAGGGCTGCCCCCTTTCCCGTCTCCTTTTTGATCTTTATATCGAGCCTTTTGCTCATAGGCTCAGGGAAGATATTAGTATCATGCCCTTTAAATATGGAGAGTGGGAGAGGAAGGTGGCCCGGTATGCAGATGACATCTTGGTTCTCTATGCTATTTTGGCTGCAACCTTTCCGGCGGTGATCAGATTGGCACAGGAATTCGGGCAGGTTTCTGAGTAGGAAGTAAACTCCAGGAAGACCGAGGTCATGACGTGGAACCTCGAGGGGAGTCAGCTACAGGTCAGCCCCAGTATGCGATATTTTGGTGTTAGAATTGTCCAGCACATCAGTAAAATCTCAGATGGTAATTTATGGTTTAAATCTTTTATTGGGTTTTCAAAACAATAAAAACAATCAGACCGCAGTTCCCCATCAGATGCAAAAGCGTTGGTTTGTGCGTTAAACCCCCCAGGGCTTAAGGTAACAGGGATATTGACAACGCCGTCGATTTAGGGGTCTGGCAACGGGGAACACCAGTCCGCAACCCCCTCCCACCCCCCTCCTTGTCCACAAAGCAAAGGAATAAAGAAAAGAAAATTACCACTTCTCTAACGGGAGGCCACAGGTCAAACATCAGCCCTTAGTCTTACGTTTGTGCGGCTGAACTTTAGGTTCCTCGAGTGGCGTGTCTGCAAGGCGAAGTAAGCGTATCAGAAGTTAATTTAGCACTAGTGTCAAGGGAGTGTCAAAGACAGATGAAATCCAGGACACATCTTCCTTTAACTATTCTTGGGAGGGTGAATTTGGTTAAAATGGTGGTTCTCCCTAAGATAACCTTTCTCTTTAATTCAATCCCCCTACATTTTGGGAAATCTGCTATTGATAAACTTCAGCAGGCCATAAATTATTTTGTCTGGGTATATAGAACTACCAGAATAGCCTGGAGGAAGTTGAGGCGTAGGCGAGAGAAAGGTGGTCTTATTTTTCCTGATCTACAATATTATGCCTGGCCCTTCCAGTTATCACACTCTCTGAGGGTGTTAAAAATGCCAGAAAGCACTGCAATGGAGGTATGTTTTTGGCTATGTTAAGGGGAGCTGGCCTACCTGAAGAGGGATTTGTGTTTAAAGTTGGTGAACCCCAAATTCTTCAAGAAGGCAACGGTTAGAACATGGGCCACATTAAAGTGTCTTGTAGGCCTTAATTACTTCTCAAGTTTAGCCGCACTCTGGGATTCACCGGGTGCACCGGAATGCTTGAGGGACAGATTCGCTTTACCTCTTAGATTAGCTGGTCTGATGGTTTGGGGAGACCTGGTCTATGAGGGTACACTTATCTCATGGGAGCAACTTAGAGAAAGAGTGGGTGAGGGCCTTTCAAAGTTTAAGTATATTCAGCTACAGAGCTGGGTCCAATCACAACATAGCCTGAAGAATCCCATTGGCTGGGGTAACTCCCTGGAACATCAGTTAGTAGCCAGGCCACTGGGGAGAAGGGAGGTCTCTTTTTGGTATTGGTCAAAGGGGGAGGCCGTGGATGGTGAATTCAAGCTCGCATATGAACAATGGGGCAAACTCCTACCAAATGAACAACTATGGTAGGCTTCATTTAAGACTCTCTATGGTATAGTAAAACCTGCCTGGTTAAAGAGAAACCACTTCTTCATCGTACATAGGGCCTATCTCTCTCCACTGAGATTGAATAAATTTGCGAGGGGGGCTCCTGTTAGCTGTGAAAAATGTGGGTTGGTTGCAGTCTCAGATATACATATGTTCAAGGACTGTCCTGCCATCGCAGTTTTTTGGGCTGAAGTTGGTAAGTCTTTGGCGGATATTTTGGGCTTCCCAACTCATATAGATCTGGTGTTGATAATTTTTGGCCTCACTGAGCAAGTCACAGGACCAGCTAGATCCCTCTTATTTTATGCTATTTTGCTAGCCAGAAGAAGAATATGTAAGCGCTGGATTGAATCCTCCTCTCCTATGCATTCAGAGTGGTTGGCTTTGCTATTTGAAACATCCAAGAAGGACTTGTCTAGAGCTTGTAGCAGGAAAAAGACAGCATTCTGGGATCTACTGCTAAAGTGGAGAAGAGCCTAATTTACATGAGAGGCATATCTTTGTTTTCATTATTCTTATGTCCTATGATTATGCCTCCTGGATACTCTTTGGACTATGTTGGGCACCCCCATATATCCTGATTGCCAACGACGCGGTCCATGAGGCTTTTGTGGGCCTAGATAAAGAGTCACCCCTGTCCCTTTCAGGGGTTAGTGACATCCAAGTTTGTCAAAGTACGTTTAGGCGGGCGTTCGTTACGAGATTCCAATCTGAAACCTATCCTTCTCACAACCATCGAGTATTGGTACGGACAACTTGTTTGTTCATTGGGGTTTGAAGCGAATTAGGACCAAAAAAAAAGAGAAAAAAAAAAGAAAATACAACACACTCTGTTGATTGTGGTAACAACTCACCCAACTTGGGTATTGCTCAAGAATCCTCAAGTCGTGCGTGGCAGCACGCTAATTTGCGTGCTGAAACACATTAAAGTTGTAGGTCAGTAGACCTGCAATTCAC
Organism: Lissotriton helveticus; assembly: GCF_964261635.1. Classification (NCBI taxonomy): domain Eukaryota; kingdom Metazoa; phylum Chordata; class Amphibia; order Caudata; family Salamandridae; genus Lissotriton; species Lissotriton helveticus. Next base: position 867,237,707 of record NC_136057.1, on the reverse strand, counting down.
AACTTGCAGGAAAGAAGTTGGAATTTACCCTCTCTGTGATTTTTGTCACATTCAGGTTTTAATACATGTGACACATTAGAGATTGGGCATGAAAGAACTGAGCAAATCATGCATTGGTTTCTCATTTTCCATATTGTGTCACACTTAAATGTACTCTGATGAGGTTAGTTGTCTCTACACTACAGGTCATTGCCAAAATAGATTTTTACTTAGATGTCCAGAGACGTATGTGTGAATAGGCCATGTTACATCGCATGCATTTACAATGCATGCCTTTACAAAGCGGCCATTACAACACCTGTGTTGTAACATCGCATACCATTACAACGCAAGTCATTACAACGACTTGCTGTAGTGTGGGCACTGGATTTTGGAATAGTATAATATACTATTCCAACTCCAGTCTGTGCAACCGTAGGGAAGGTGTTGGATTTTAAATCTAACACCTTCTACCCCCTGCAGCAAGTCATTGTAACGACATGCATTGTAATGGTATGCGATGTAATAACACAGTCATTGTAATGACCACATTGTAATGGCATGCGTAGTATCGCATGCGTGGTAAATGATGTTTACTGGACGTGTGAATGGGAGCAGACATGAAACCTATACATTGAAACATCAGTCACTATGTAGATTAGGTGACACAGGTCCTGAAGAAAAGCTGCTGAACCATCTATATGACTACATTTGGCTTGAAACATGTCGACCTATAGCTATCTTGTAATACATTCTAGTAGATGATGCCACACATTTTAATATAAGTAAATACCAACCACACACTTTTTTTAATCCTTATATTAACCCCTTCGACGCTCATGACGAGCTGGGCTCGTCATGAGGTAGCCTCCTGCTACGCTCATGACGAGCCCAGCTCGTCACGTAACATGCGATACCGCAAATCTCAGCGTGCGAGCGGAATTCCGCCCGCACGCATGCGGTTAAAGGAAGAAAAACAAACCAATATTACTCTTGGGTCTGTTGGGTATTTCTTTACCCTTTTAATTTCTATTTTTTCAATTTTTCAAAAGAAGAATTTTATGTGTAAAAAAGGGGAACACAAAACATTTTAGACATTTACACATAAATACAAAACATTCATTACATATATATACACACTGTACAATATTTACTTATGTTAATTAATATACACAGATCCTTGTCTCAACTTGACAAAGTAACGCTCAATAACAGTATTAGTTCAATACATATAAATGTGGACAATCAACAATTATTCAAGAATATAAACCATGTCTAAATTCATTGGTCTATAAATCAATTGATGTCGTGTTTTATATGCCTACGCGTTTCGAACCAGTTGACTTGAGTTCCTAGGTTCTCTTCAGGGCTCTGTCTTTTAGTAAGTATCTGAAAATATGTACAAAAAAATTGACAAATTTGTTTTAGCTACTATTCATTTCTTGTCTCCAATTCTTTAAACATGTCGCTATTTGTACCTGTTTATCCAGCAGCCGCCGGTCTACAGGATAGATGTTTTTATTCTTTATCGATCTCAGTCCTGCACCCAAAGTGAATAATAAATATGTCACTATTCGTGAGGTATCTATGACCAACATTGTCGAGCCTTATCTCCCCAGAAATACCTTTTTATTATTTCAAATTTCCCAGATTTTTTGGTTACATCTCTTCATGGGACAGGGCTCTTTCTGTCTCTAACCGGACAACCTAGAATTTACAAAGGTGTCTCAGTATATACGAAGTCTGTGGTAGGTTTTACCATTCTATTACTTTTTAGAAAGGATACGACTTGTGGAGCATACCTGTTTGCGTTGTTATATTATCGTTAGCGCGCTCCGCTTTTTTTTGGAATGGAGACGGTACTCCCTTTGTTTTATGTTCTTCTTTGAATCTGTAAATTATGCACAGGTCTGTTAAATCAATCGATTTACCTAACTTTTCTCCTAGCTCACTTTCACACCAGCGAAGGCATACCTTTGTTCTTTAATTGGTGCTCCGCGTGTATGTTCGTGTCACCTCGAGTGCCGAAAGAAAAATCGCGGTGGCACGCGTGTCCTTCTACCTATTTAAGAAAAATTGAATCAGTCCGTGTTTTGAAGTTTTTGAGACTTCCATTCACCCGGGGTGCTCTATCAACCCCTTACCTCTGCTTGCGGCGATCCGGCGACTGCAGAAACAATCTGTGGACGCCGTCGCCATCTTGGTCTGGGTTCTTAAAGCAAAGGCCATGTATTTCGTGTCGGCCATTTTGGAAGGGGAAAAAAAACTTTTTTTCGTTTTTACGAGATATTATTCGTGGATTTGAAGCAATTAAATACATAAAGTTTTTAACTTTTAAGTGCAATTCATTGTAAGTGGAGGCTCGGATGTTTGTAGTGTTTGCATATAATTGGCCCATGGGTCTGGTGTATTTTCGGCCAAATACCAACTTTCGCTGCCTGTACTGCACTGTCCCTAAGTGAATTCCATAGGGACAGTGCAGTACAGGCAGCGAAAGTTGGTATTTGGTAATGAATGCATATAATTTGCGAAAATGTAGTCCACCCTAAGAGGGCTGCCACCGAAATAACAAAGGGAGTACCGTCTCCATTCCAAAAAAAAAGCGGAGCGCGCTAACGATAATATAACAACGCAAACAGGTATGCTCCACAAGTCGTATCCTTTCTAAAAAGTAATAGAATGGTAAAACCTACCACAGACTTCGTATATACTGAGACACCTTTGTAAATTCTAGGTTGTCCGGTTAGCGACAGAAAGAGCGCCGTCCCATGAAGAGATGTAATCAAAAAATCTGGGAAATTTGAAATAATAAAAAGGTATGTCTGGGGAGATAAGGCTCGACAATGTTGGTCATAGATACCTCACGAATAGTGACATATTTATTATTCACTTTGGGTGCAGGACTGAGATCAATAAAGAATAAAAACATCTATCCTGTAGACCGGCGGCTGCTGGATAAACAGGTACAAATAGCGACATGTTTAAAGAATTGGAGACAAGAAATGAATAGTAGCTAAAACAAATTTGTCAATTTTTTTGTACATATTTTCAGATACTTACTAAAAGACAGAGCCCTGAAGAGAACCTAGGAACTCAAGTCAACTGGTTCGAAACGCGTAGGCATATAAAACACGACATCAATTGATTTATAGACCAATGAATTTAGACATGGTTTATATTCTTGAATAATTGTTGATTGTCCACATTTATATGTATTGAACTAATACTGTTATTGAGCGTTACTTTGTCAAGTTGAGACAAGGATCTGTGTATATTAATTAACATAAGTAAATATTGTACAGTGTGTATATATATGTAATGAATGTTTTGTATTTATGTGTAAATGTCTAAAATGTTTTGTGTTCCCCTTTTTTACACATAAAATTCTTCTTTTGAAAAATTGAAAAAATATAAATTAAAAGGGTAAAGAAATACCCAACAGACCCAAGAGTAATATTGGTTTGTTTTTCTTCCTTTAATATAAGGATTTAAAAAAGTGTGTGGTTGGTATTTACTTGTTTTTCACAGATATATATGGTCCAACCAACCACATGTCCGAGGGCCTAACTCCACCTATTGTATAAATACACATTTTAATATAGTCAGGAGGACTCGGTCATTAAAAATTATTCTGTACAAAACCACTGGTCCTAGTATTAGCCTCACATTAGCACCTATACACTTAGTACACCAATCTACATCTATGCCCACACTTCACCAAATGGTTTATGAAAAGATCTCCGGTAAAGAGCCCCCATTGAGGGTGCCCGTTTGGCGTTCCAGTGCCGGCTTGACATGAAGCAAAATCCCAATGATGAAGCATGACACATTTATAGATATGTGAGAGCATTTGTTCCTATGGAATCATGCTTCTAGCAGAATCCATGGAACTGGATTGACCTGAGTAGACAAACACATCTCATTAGGAACTGCATCCCCTTCTGACCTTGACTAGTAAATTGGAGCATGTATGCACTCTGAGTCCATTCCTCTTGATACATGTTAAAATTTTAAATGCACTTCAGGGCCACTTAAAGTAAAAGGAGACCCCGAATGAGCCATTAAGCTCACATTCACAACATTAATAAAATCATTGCAAAATGGCGCTTTCCTCCTAAAAGGCTTTAACTCTCCCACAACATTACTTTTGGTGTCTTCAACAACATCAATCCCTTTGTTCATGACAACAGTAAAAATAACATCATTGTCATCATTAGATAACGGATTCTCTTCCACCTGTGATATTACAGATTTTCATCATCTATAACACAATGTGCCTATGATTACACATATATAACATGTTTGAGACAAAGCAGGACAATTCTTAGCAGAAGCCATATGATTGTGACTCCTCCATCTAAAAGACACAGTAACATAATGTATCTTGTTTTTTTTGCTTCTGTGTGGACATTTCTTTTTCCACCTATCCTTTGCCTAATGAGCATACTCTATCTTAGTTATTCCTAAGCCCACAGGGGCTGATAGTTCTTTGAAATGCATTGAAAGTCTCAAATGATCTTCTGTGGAAAGTAATCTTTCTTCAATCATCTTGTTACATGTTTACTCAATTAATTGATCACAAATGATTTAATCTTTGCACTTGCGGTAATTACATGTAAAAACTAGCAGTTATAATGCAGATACAAAGTCATTAATTGATTCTCCTTGTTGTTGCCCCTTTGATAAAAACTTGTTTCTTTCCAATACCACATCCCTGACAGGAGGAAATCTTTTCTCAAATGTTTTAATAACAGAAGCATATTCATCCACAGCATCAATCACAATCATTTCCCCAGATGATCCCTCCTGGTGTAGCTGTGCTTTCACTTCCTGTAAAGTAGTATTTTTAAAATAGATCTCCCTTCAGGACCCAAATTATGTATAAGTAGTGCTTTTATTTTTTAATTGGTGAAAGTATCTCCAACAATGGCATCCAAATATGCTTCAAATGCCGCCTTCCACTGTATCCAGCTCAAAGGAGGCACTCTAGGGTGGAATCAGAAACGTAGGAGGTGCATAGACACTCTCCATGGCTCAAAGCTGTGCAATGATATGTAAACAGAACTTTAGTAATGATTTGACCATGCTATAGATGCTATGAAAAATGATGAATGCAGAATTCTATGAACTTGAGGAAGTGAGAATACTGAATAAGCACTGAGATGAACAGTGCCATGGCAGAAAATGCTCACTGTAACCAATACCCAAATAGCAAAATGTTCATGATTTCTGCAGTGCTTTGGGCAGTTTGCATGTTCTAAAATGGCACGTTATCCTCTGTACAGCAGGCACGTTATGCCCAATCTAAAATGACAGACACAATGAGTCACAAGAGGTAAGCTCGTATGTATTACTCCGGCCAGTCTCCATGGGTGTCTCAGTCCAGAATGAGCTGGCAGTGATGATGGCCAATCTGAAATGGCTGATGTGACAAGCCACAAGAGACGAGCATGTAAGTGTCACTCGGGCCATACCTCCAAGGTGTCTCTAACGAGAATGCTCTTGCAGTGAAGATCGTGGGGAAGGCCCAGAAAGAAGCCCCTTCCAAAAACTAACAAGGCCATGTAGGATGCTGATAGGCTGTGTAGAAGAAGCAGAGTGTGACAAAAGGCTCTGAAAGAGATGCAGGTTGGGAAAGATGGTGACAAAAGAGTGGATCCGGCACCCACTTGTCACCACTAAATGGAAGCAGGAGACATTGACAATGATTGGTGAGGGGTTTATTTCCAAATTGTTGATCAAGATATTTCCAACAGCACATCGCACTGCGTCAACTCCGTTCTGTCTTTAATTCCTACCGCTGGACCTCCCTCATAGAATTCTCTAATTCCACACACAATCCACATTCTGATTCCCAGCATTTCTCCAGATGAAATCTCAACAGGGACATTCAGAGGGTCCTCAGACACCTTAGTCCCACAGTAAGCACACATTTTGGTTTGGTTTGCTAGTAGTACATTTCCAATCTTCTGAAATGCCTGGGTAGGAAACACCAAGAGTATGATATTTCTGCATGTCAAACAGAGGCTGAGAAAGGTAAACACTCTCATGTCTCGGTTTATCCCTTGGTTCACCGGTGATCAGACATGCAGAGTTTATCTTTATTTTCCCTCATGGGCTGCAGAGGCTGGAGTAATACAGAGAGTGTACAGCTGAGCTGCCCCTGATTACTGTCACCCACCCCCACCCAACACATAATTCAAATAAAAGAAATGTTTGAAGCGAGGATCTTTGAGTCTGACGTGCTGATGGGAGGGGGGGCTGAAAGCATCCTAGATGCTGAGTGTCTAACCCAGGATACAGTTCATGGCACAACATATACAGAATGAGAACATATCTACTCATTTTCATTATGTTTCCCTGTGCTGGCAAACTGCACTGGGGCATTGTCAAAATGTTACACCAGAAGAGCTTCCATCCTGTGTATGTCTGCTAATGTTCTGTGGTGGGGTCCGGGTGGATGACTGACAGGAGTCAGCTCTCGCTGAAGCACGGAGACTACGGTGAATGCAGCGATGCAAGGATTTGGACAGAGACGGCATTGAGGCTTCACAAGGTTCAGCAAGCCTCAGCACAGATTTGCTACTGGGAAATTCCAGCTAGTGTTAGCACTGGCTGGGGGTCATCCCTGACTCATTTTTCCCTGAGGACGACACTGGAGAAAAAAAAGGAGGATAATGAGGGAAGTTGCCATATGAGTTAAGCTTGAGGAGTCAGCCAGGTGATAGTGGAAAACACCGAGAGTCTCCTAAACCCCCAGTTACAGGCAGATAAACAAGAGGAAAAAGGTCAGAGCAACTGGGGGCAGGAGGGTCTGTGGAATCTGAGTTGGGGAGTGTAAAAAATAGGTATGTGCTGAGAAACAAAATTAAATGTTCGGAGGTTGAAGGCAGGAGTCCGCATTTAGCCCGAATCGCTATTGCTATACAGAATATTAGTGGGAAAGGAGAAGTCAATCCCACTAAAAAATAAAGGGAATGTGAATTTGCAGAAAAAAGGATTTGATCCTGTCTCGATCTCTTTATGTAGGCTTGAGGATAGGTATAAGCCAAAAGAATACTTGGGGAGTGTGACTAAAACGGCTGATCATATTAAGATAAACCCCTCTCTAAGTTTGGTTTTTAAGGTTCAGTCTAAAAAAAGGAGTAGTTGATTCCCCCTACCCTGAACTCTACTTGACAAATGTCTCAGGTCCGTAAAAAGGAAATATTACCCCCATGGAGGCTCACAAGCAGAACACAGGGGGAGACATGCCGAGCTTTGAAGCTAGTAGCGGATTTCAGGTTTTAGCCGGTGACAAGGCACACAAACAATCAGAGTCCTATGAAACACAGTCTCAAGGTTCAAGTCCCAAGACCCAAAGCTCTAAAGGCCAGCCATGAGTTGATAGGATACTAGTAGCTTTCAGAAGGGATCAGGGGCGAATTCACAATGTTCTTAAAAAAGCAAGCAAGGATCCAGGAGGCTTGTGATACCCTAGAAGGCAAAATGAATACCCTAATGGAGAGAATGTGTGTGATGGAAGCCTCTCTAGAGACACTCAATAGGGAGATTGAAGTTAATCATGGAGAAATCCAAGCATAAAAGGCGGGGGAGAAAGAACTCCAGGATGAAACAGAGTCTGTGGGAAATTATGCAAGAGGAAACAATGTCAGGGTACTGAATTTCCTGGATGGCTCAGAGGGAGATAACCTTAAACGTTTCATGATAATGTTGTTCAAGGAATTTATCCCTTTCGTAGTCCCTAATGAGCTTAAAGTAGATAGACAAAGTATTAATTGTGACCTTTTCACGACAAATCTAAATATGAAAAACACCAGAACAATCCTGACCAAATTCTCTCAAAGAGCATATTTTATCTGAGGCCTTAGAAGCTGGCAACTTCTCAAAAGGAGAGTGTTCTTTCTGTGTCATATTAGATATCTCCAGGGCTACAAATTATAGACAGTGGGAGTTTGGGAAGTACATCGTAGAGCGTAAAATGCCAGGAGCTATTGCCCAAATGAGATTCCCTACAACTTTAAAAAACTTGTGGAACAACTAAATGCATAACATATTGGACCCAAAGGAGATAACAAACTTAATGGAACAGGTTAAAGCACACTAGAAACAAAAATAAAACACAGTGGAAGAAGAGGGCTCAAATGGGTATAGTGAGAATACCCAACATGGATTTAGGGCGGGTTCCGCTGGGAAGGAGGCAGGAGTTTAGGTACAACAAGAAGGTGAGTGGATAAGAAATCACTGGTTGGGGAGCATGGGGGAGAAAATTGAATAAGACATGGTCTTCTCAAGCGATCTATGAGAGTAGAGGCTGCCCACAAAAATGGTCCAAGATCTGGGGGCATGGAACAAATACAAAGGGAAGATCTGCATTCCGTTGGCCAACCATGACCACCAATGGGATTAAAGCACATGGAGAATTGTTGTCATTGTGTATTCGACACTGTACCAACATGCATAGCAGTATATTGACATTATCTGTTAATGATTTATAAAAATAAAAAATAGAAATAGTCTTCTCTCGCAAAAAGGCAAGACAAAAAGATGAAGGAACAAGAAGCTCATATGAAGGATTAATGGATTTCCCTACAGTAAAATGTTAGACCCAAATAAATATTTACCATTGAGGGTCCTAACATGGAACATGAATGGCCATAGGGTGAATAGTAGGAGGATAAGAATCAAGGAGTATATGAGATAATCAGGTAATGATGTCATAATAGTACAGGAGACTCATCTATTTCAAGAGGAATGGAAGGATATTTTAAAGAAACTAAAGTAAGTTGAGCACTTTGTGTGCACTAATCAATCATGCTGTGTCAAGAGTGTGGCAATCCTGATCAAAATCAGAAACTCTGCTAAGGCTGCTTTGGGTGAAAGTATTGTAGCTCCAGGAGGGTGATGGTTAACTACAAAAGTAAAAATATACAGTTCATGGTATGCCTTTGTGGGAAATTATGGGCCAAATATTGATGATCCGGCACCCCTCCAAGCTTTGTACTGCCAGCTGCTGAAGGCTAAGCCCCCTATAGCGATAGGAGGAGACTTTAAAATATTATTGGACTCCAACTTTTATAAATCTACTAAGAGACATACTGCAAGCTCTCCTCAGATGACGATGTATGTAAGGCAGTTGATGAAAGAGTTGGGTTTAACATATATCTGGAGAGAGAGAGCCAACAGGAATAAAAGTTTTACCTTCCATAACAAAAAATATGGACAAGCCTGCAGAATCAATCTTTTTCTTGTGGATGCCAGGCTGGCTAAAAAAGTCAAAAATATGGAGCACCTTCCTGAACATCTCTCTGCATGAGGTTAAAATTCCTCCTTGAAAATATACCAGTCCCTTCCAGGTGGTCTCTAAATAGAAAATTTCTCTTGGATCAAGCAGTAACTAACCAGCTGCGAAAGGATACAGTAGAATTGTTTTAACTAAACAACAACTCAGCCCACCACATATAATCTGGGACACATACAAAGCCTTCATTAGGGGAACGATAATAAACCAGGCAGAAAACAAGCTAAGAGATTTAGAAGCTAGAATCGAGAGGCTTCAGACAGATGCAGTGATCACATCCAGAATCAGACTGCTGTGTACAATAAGATCAAAAACGCAAGAGCTGAATTAGCAGACTATCTGGAAGGAAGGCTACAGAGCAAATGGGATGATAGCAAACAAACTCCCTACAAATATGGAGAGAAATGAAAGAATCTGGCATACAGTGTACAGAGGACTCCGACACATAGCGCGGGCCTCCACTATCTTTTTTCACGAGCTATATACAAAGGATTAAGCAACCTCTAAAGAACAGATAGGGGAGTGTTTCAGGGAGGATGCCTTGCAGACACCTAAAGCTAAATTAAAGCAGAGCTTAAATCAGGAGATCAGTATGAAGGAGGTGCAGGGGCGATCAAGACTCTAAAGAGAGGGAAAGCAGCTGACCTGGATTGCTGAACAAACTATATATAGTTCTAAAAGAGGAGCTAATTCCAGCTCTGACTAATCTATTAAACAGTGTTTTCTCTGAAGGCCACACTTTGCCACAATCCTGGGATAAAGCAACAATTAGCATCATCTTGAAACCAAATAAGAATCCTATGATCTCCAAAACATATAGACTAATGTTGCTACGTAATTATAAGATTTATAGTCATGTGTTAGCTAAGAAATTGGAGAAGGTGATTGGGATGCTAATTTGCGAAGACCAAAATAAAACTCAATTAACAATACTAACCTTCAATGCCGCTAAGGCCTTCGACAGGGTGACACCATTTTTTACACTATGTGATCAAGCAATATGACTTGGGAGAAGAATTTTCAAAGGCAATTAGTGTACTCTACAAAAAGCAGACAGCAAGGATTGTAGTGAATGGAAATCTAACTAAACTGATTAACATAGAGGAAGGGATATGGCAGGGGTGCCCTCTGTCACCTCTGCTTTTTAACCTCTATATTGAGCCCGTAGTAAAGAAAATCTGAAAAAAACAAGATATCATCCCCTTCAAATGTAATGGATGGGGAAAAAAGTTGCGCTGTATGCTGATGATCTGATGGTTTATACACAGGTTTATACACAGCACACCCTAAACAACTTTAGGAGGGTCTCCGGATATCTGGTAAACCAGCAGAAAACTGAAATAATGGCATGGAACACCCACTGCGATAGCCCCTTGTGAAAAAGGAAATAAGATACTTAAGGGTCCAGGTAGTACAGGAACTGGATAAGATGACCCAGGTCTATTTCAATAAAATAATGACAGTACCAAGGAGTTATTGATATCATGGGGCTGCCTCCCCCTTTCAATTATAGGAAGGATCAATATAATAAAATTAAAATGGCGATACTCATTTCATTTCATCAATCTTTATTTCGGCACTTTATGGCCATAAAAGATGCATAAAACCAAAGTACATTTCACAGTTGAGGAAAAAAACAGTTTACATGATGTCGGATGGGGTTTGCAGGAATACATAAAATCCATAAATTAGTTAAGAAGGCATGTATAAAGCATTTACTTAAGAAAAATTGTACATAACCAGTTATTTGAATCCTAGGAGCAATTTAATTATTATACAATCAATAAAAGATCAGAACAACCTTGTCCACCACATATAAATATACACAGACCTAACCATTTATAAATCCAGTCCCAATTTTTTACGGGTATAACATACTGACAATAAAACTCTGCTTATACAATAAACAACCAATTGTCTGGCATCAGTTTTAATAATCCTATATGCTTCAACTTAGGAGCGTACACCCATGGCATTACACAGTGGTTTAATCCATCTTTTTCTTGCTAATAAATATGCAGTACAAAAGAACAGGATGTGATTATCATCCTCTTTAGGACTGGACGGACAACACATACACCTCACGTTTTTTGGAGACCCCACCGTCAGAGACCAACTGGCTAACATTACGTTACTATTAAGTATTCCATATCTGAATTTCAGATATAGGCTTTTTGCCAGGGGTGGTTGGGCCTCGTCTAAGAAGTCCTCAAAGAATGGGGAGTCCTTGAAAGCCAAGAAACTCCTTGTAATGGTACCACCTGTATGGCTATTTGGGAGATTGTATGCTATGTACGTCCAGAATTTTATTTTGACTAGTTTTTTGCAGCTGAGTGTAAGACATTGGGGTTCCTCCCAAAAATGAGACAGCTCAATTCTACTAAGCCATGTTTGAACGTGTTTCAGCCAGGGGTAAAGATCCAGACTCTTAAGGTCAAGGAGTCTATCTCTATAGTCTCCAAGTTCTGGTGTGCACCAGAGTCTCACCCAATAAGAAAGTGGACGTAAAATGGCAAAATGATCTGTACGATTTGTACTTAGGTCTAACAATAACGGTAAAAGTGGGGTACGTTTGGGTAGTCTTAAAATAGTTCTATAAAACTTGTTTTCACTCTTTGCAAATAAATTCCCAGCTTTTGGGCCCCAAATTTCTGCGCCATATAGAGCTGCAGACTGGGCCTTAAATTTAAACACTTCTAATGCTGGTGAAATTGATTTGCTAAGACTCGCCCCATGTTTCTTTGAAATTGGTAAGGAGTTATGGGTTAAAATAGTTTTGCTTTTTTATGGGTTAAAATAGTTTTGCTTTTTTCAATTTGGGTTTTCCATGAATTTTTCGAATCTAAGGAGACTCCCAAATAAATAAAATTTGACACAAGTTCCAGTTTTTGATTGTTTAGAAAAAAGTTCCCCTTGAATGATTTATGGGGATTTACGTATGAGACCTCGACTGTTAAGTAATTCGACTGATCCCAATAAAATAATTCCACAATAAAAGAAGTAATAGATTGGTTTGTCCTGAAGAAGGCGCTGGTTCGCCGAAACGTGCGTCGATATAAAACTCCCTCCTTTATTTGTGTGATATAAAATGTCTTTTATTGTGTCATATCCAATTCATTATTTGTAATTATTTCTTGTATGACTTTTATGTTGTTTTTAAATTGTTTTTTAACAGTAATAAATTAATGTTATTGAATTTTTTACATGTACTGATAATAAAAATTGTGTCCGCTTCCGAGAATTGGTTCCTTGCCCTCGTATTATTAAATAGACAAGTTACTATAACTGCCTAGGTTTTTATTGTCTCATATGTATTTTTCCTGACCTAGGAGTTGCTTTATCTACTTTTTAGGGGGTCCTTGTTTTATACGTTATGGGGATTTACGGCCATACATTTGTTTTTTTTTCGCGTTTATCTCTAGCCCTTTCTCATTACAGTAAAGTTGGCATCTACTTAGAAGGGTTTGAAGAACATTAGGCGTTTGAGAGATCAGGATAGTATCATCCACGAATAAGAGTGCGGGAACCCTTATTCCATTCAACTTGGGTGAATCGTTATTACAATCTTCCAAGTGAGCTGGGATGTCTTTAACAAATAGTGAAAAAAGCGTTGGAGCCAGCACACACCCTTGGCGGACTCCCCGCTTTATGGGTACAGATTCGGACAGTTCCCCATTTGGTCCCCAACGCACTCAAGCATAGTTATTGTCATGGAGTCTTATGATCTGATGAAGTAGGCAGACCGGCAACCCCAACATAAACAAACAATCCCATAGACGATCAAAGGCTACTCTAAGGTCAACAAAAGCTACATAAATGTGCCCTTTCCTTAAAAAAACATACTTCCAACAAAGACAACAGAATCTGAAAACTTGGTCAATCGTACTAATGTTTCTCCTGAAACCAGCCTGGAACTTTGTAAGGATAGCATTCTCGTCTATCCAAAAATCAATTTGTGTTAAAATATGCCTACTCCTAAAAATGTACTTTCACTTTTAATATAATTCCATTAGCTTTTAAGCCTGAATGGTTCAAGAAGTTACATGGGGAGAGAAGTAGTTTTATCTGGTCACCTAAGGGGTGAGATTTGGCTTTAGGAAACTGTTAGGAATAACATTGAAGGAGTTATAGCAGGTCCAGATTTTCAGCTATATTGCTGGACTTATCAGTTAAAGATTGTAAGAATACTGCTGTCTTGAGGGCTCTCATCTTCTCTTTTATTTCAAGCTCTCAATCAATCAATCAATCAAGGCATTTATATAGCGCACTACTCACCCGGAGGGTCTCAAGGCGCTAGGGGAGGGGGGGGTCCGCTACTGCTTGAACAGCCAGGTCTTGAGCTGCTTCCTGAAGGCGAGGTGGTCCTGGGTCAGGCGGAGGTGGGTCGGGAGGGAGTTCCAAGTCTTGGCGGCCAGGTAGGAGAAGGACCTTCCCCCTCTGGTGGCTCTACGGAAGCGGGGGACGGTGGCGAGGGCGTGGCCGGTCGATCGAAGCTGGCGTGTGGGAGCGTAGAAGTTGAGGCGGCTGTTGAGGTATCCTGGGCCTTGGTTGCGCAGGGCTTTGTGTGCGTGGGTGAGGAGACGGAAGGTGATTCTCTTGTTGACCGGGAGCCAGTGCAGGTCTCTCAGGTGTCCGGAGATGTGGCTGCGACGGGAGATGTCCAGGATGAGTCGTGCTGAGGCGTTCTGGATCCGCTGGAGTCTCTTCTGGAGTTTGGCGGTGGTACCGGCGTAGAGGGAGTTGCCGTAGTCCAGACGGCTGGTGACGAGGGCCTGGGTGACCGTCTTCCTGGTCTCGGTGGGGATCCACCGGAAGATCTTACGTAGCATGCGCAGGATGTTGAAGCTTGACGAGGAGACGGCGTTGATTTGTCTGGTCATGGAGAGGGAGAAATCCAGGATGAAGCGCAAGTTGCGTGCATGGTCTGTTGGTTTGGGTGCGCTGCCCAGGGCGGGGGGCCACCAGGAGTCGTCCCAGGCGGAGGGTGAGGATCCCAGGATGAGGACTTCCGTCTTGTCCGAGTTCAGTTTCAGGCGGCTGTTCCTCGTCCACTTGGCTACGTCTGTCATCCCTTCGTGTAGGTTGGCTCTGGCGGCGGTGGGGTCGTTGGTGAGGGAGAGGATCAGCTGGGTGTCGTCGGCGTAGGAGATGATGTTGAGGTTGTGTTGGCATGCGATGGCTGCGAGGGGGCTCATGTAGACGTTGAAGAGGGTTGGGCTGAGCGAGGAGCCTTGAGGAACGCCGCAGATGACTTTGGTGGCTTCTGACCTGAACAGGGGGAAGCGGACTCTCTGTGTCCTTCCGGCGAGGAAGGAGATGATCCACTCCAGTGCCTTCTCCTGGATTCCGACGTTGCTGAGGCGCTGCACTAGGGTGCGGTGGCAGACAGTATCGAAGGCCACGGAGAGGTCTAGGAGGATGAGGGCCGCTGTTTCTCCGTTGTCGAGCAGGGCTCGGATGTCATCGGTGGCTGCGATCAGGGCAATCTCGGTGCTGTGGTTGGCTCGGAATCCAGACTGCGAGAGGTCGAGGGATCCGTTCGTCTCGAGGAAGGTGGCCAGCTGCTTGTTGACGGTCTTCTTGATGACTTTTGCAGGAAACGGGAGCAGCGAGATGGGGCGGTAGTTCTTGAGGTCGGTGGGGTCGGCTGATGGCTTCTTAAGTAGAGCGCTGAGTTCGGCGTGCTTCCAGCTTTCCGGGAAGGTAGCGGTGTTGAAGGAGGTGTTGATGATGTCCCGCAGGTGGGGTGCGATGACAGCGTCAGCCTTGTTGAAGACGTGGTGAGGGCAGGGGTCGGTCGGAGAACCGGAGTGGATGGAGTTCATCGTGCGGACGGTGTCTTCAGTGCTGATCGGGGTCCAGGCGCGGAGGGTGGTGGTGGGGGGCGGTGGTTCGGTCGTGGCGTGCGTCGGTTGAGTGCTGAAGCTGTTGTGTATGTCCGCGATCTTGTTGTAGAAGTAGGAGGCGAGGGAGTTGCAGAGGTCTTGTGAAGGGGTGATGTCGTTGTTTCCGGCGTTGGGGTTGGAGAGCTCTTTAACGATGTTGAAGGGTTCCTTGCTGTTGTGTGCGTTGTTGTCCAGTTGTTCCTTGAAAGCAGTTTTCTTGGTGGCGTGAATCAGTTGGTGGTGTTTTTGGGTGGCGAGCTTGAGGGCAGTCATGTTGTCCGGTGTTGGGTCTCTGCGCCAGGCTTTCTCGAGGGCTCGGCAGTTCCTCTTGGAGCTCTTGAGTTCGTCGGTGAACCATGGGGCTTTCTTGCTGCCGGGTCTGCTAGGCGGGGTCCTCAGAGGGGCGAGGTCATCTGCGCAGTTGCTGATCCACTTTGTTAGGTTGGTGGCCGCCTGGCTGGGGTTCGTTGCGCCGGCGGGAGGGTTTTTGCTCAGGGAAGTCGCGAGCTGGTCGGCTGTGATCTTGTTCCAGCTTCTGCGTGCAACCTGTTGCTGGTGGTGGTGGATCGTGGTCCTTCTGAAGCTGATGTGGACGCAGCTGTGGTCCGCCCAGTGGAGTCCAGTGGCGTGGCTGAAGGTGATGTCCTTGCTGGATGAGAACACGGGGTCGAGTGTGTGTCCGGCGTAGTGGGTGGGGGTGGTCACCAGCTGCTTGAGTCCGAGGTTTGCGAGGTTGTCCAGCAGGGTGGTGGTGTTGCAGTCGTTGTTGTTCTCCAGGTGGAAGTTGAGGTCCCCGAGGAGGATGTAGTCAGCGGAGGGGAGGGCGTGCGGGCTGATGAAGTCGGCGATGTCTTCGCTGAATTGTGTGCGTGGTCCCGGGGGTCTGTAGATGAGGGTGCCTCTGAGGGTGGTCTTGGGGTTGATGTGGATCTGGAAGTGCAGGTGTTCGGCGGGTGCGAGGGTATCGTTGGTGTTGGTCGTGATGCGGATGGTGTTCCTGTGGATGATGGCGATGCCTCCTCCTGTCTGGATGACGCGGTCCCTCTGGATGATCTTGTAGCCGTCCGGGATGGCGATGGCGATGTCGGGCGCTGAGGAGGCGTTCATCCAGGTTTCCGTGAGGAAGGCGACGTCTGGGGCTGTGGTATCGAGCAGGTTCCAGAGTTCGACGGCGTGTCTGTGGACGGAGCGGGTGTTGAGCAGGATGCACTTTAGGAGGCTGCTGCTGGTGCTCGTCTTGGTCGGTGCTGGTGTAGTGCAGGTCCGGATGCAGGTGAACTTGCAGGAGTGGCAGCAGAAAGGCCCGTGGGTGCGCCTCGGGGTGGCTCGGTAGCATCCAGGGATCCGGCCGGCGTTGAGTGCGTTGAGCTCGGTGGCGTCTTAGGTCCGGCTGGTGGGCTGGTGTCTGCGGGGGCCAGGGGTCCTGGCGCTGGGCGCGGTCCAGGCGCGGACGGGCGCAGACGGGCTTACCTTTGGCGCACCTTCGGCGCTCAATCGGTGCTCCCGCTGCGCGCGTCCGCTGCGCGGTCGCTCTGGGGGCGTCATAAGAGAGGAGCCGGGAGGGCGGGTCAGCTGGGTGGCGGGAGCGGGGCGGCCAATGGGCAGGGGGGGCGGGGTCGGCGGAGGTCTGTGGCGGGAAGGGGCTCACAGGGCGGCTCTGCGGTGGCTGGGTCGTCCGGCGGAGGCGACCCAAGGAAGGGGGAGGGCAGCAGAGGGGGGTAAGGGGTACACAGGGCAAGCAGGAAGGGAGAAAAGAAAACGAAGTGGCAGCAGAGGGGAAGAACGAAGTAGGCAGCAGCGGGGCAGCAGGAGGGGGGAAAATGCAGAAGGCAGCAGCGAGGCGTCGGAGCAAGGCTCAGGCAGGCAGCAGTCAGCAGTCAGCAGCAAGGCTCAGGCCGGTGGCAGGCAGGAGCAGCGGGGTGGGGGCGACCTCGCCTTGGAGAAGGCTCTGGTGACAAATCTGCCCCAGGGTGGCAACCATTTCCTTTTCAAATTTGGCCATCCTGAGTTTTTCAAAAAGATTAGGTTTAAGATTCTGGCTGAAGTATGCAAGCTTTGGTTCCAGGTCAGCCAGGTACTGGGGATACCCTATTATAGTAACTTTGTTCCAATATGAAATTCACCTGGAACACTGGAATGTATGCAGGCTAATTTAGGAAGAACCTTTAATAAATGCAGGTGTGGATAAATCAGGTCAAATTATAGAGGAGAACCTCCTGATTCCCTGGGAAACCTTGACATGGATCACAAATAATAGAAGCTAAATTTAAAGTTTTATCAATTGGCAAGTTGGGTGCGAGGATTTGGTAAAGACAGGTAAGGAAATAGGGAGTGGGAAGAAAAACTACAAAGGAGCCGACCTAAAAAAAATAAAGTTTCTAAATGGGATTGGATGCTACTCAAACGGGAGGATGGAGCCTTTACTGTGACAGCTGAGACTTGGAATAAGGACCTGAGGAAGCGAAGTTAACACACCTATGGCAAGTAGCTATGTCTACTCTATGGGCTTCAGGAAAATCTGCACCTTTCAGAAAAAATCATCTATCTACAGTGAATAGGGTGTCAATCAAGCTTAGAAGGTGGAGAACAAAGGTTTGCCTCAAATGTAGTATGGAGAGTGCAGATGACGTTCATGTGTTCTTGCAGTGACCCGCTATTCAGGTGTTCTGGCAAGAAGAGGGTAAAGCTGTATCTAAGATAATAGGAAAGGAAATGAGGGTAAGCCTTGCACTGACGACTTTTGGAATCTTAGAAGTGGTGGGCCCTTGATAAATTACAGAAAAAAGCAGTCATCACTATTATTTTCACTAATCCTGCTTGCACAAAGGGAGATTTGTCTGAAATGTGTGTCATCTGCACCTCTCATTTTTACGGATTCGGTTATCTCATCTCAGTGCGTCAATAGGTTAGACGGCAGTTGCCATTTTAGTACAATAGTAGAGATGTGGGAGTCCTCGGAGCACTGAAATAAGGCAATGTCTAAGCATGTATGAGTTCCCTCAGTCACATAAAGCCAATGTCTAATTAATACAAAATAGAAACAAGCAACGAAGGAAAGAATACAGGGGCCACCACAAACCTCCTACAGATGGTTGCAGGAGGGTTTGGACCAGGAAATAGGAAATTGCAGTTTTTCTGTAAAATGCCCTCTTTTTTCCTGATCTCCCACCTCCTTGCAAATTAGGACTGAAATCACAATTCCGATACAGTATCATTTTTGAGTAGTTACTCACTCAAAGACCTCCTCTGTAGAGCTCCACATCATTAACATAAAATGTGACATTCCGATTTTGACAGAAGAGCACACATGGCATTGCTCTTCCTAAATAAAGTATACCGCAGCAAATTCTTGTGGTGCTACGGCAAATAATAGTTAACAAGGACATACAACTAATAAAAGCAGAGGTAGCACAACATTGAGAAATAAAGTACAGATAGGAGCTTAAATTAAGGAGAATCTCAAGTGCATCCAATTAAAATAGCAGATGAAACTGTACAACATAGGAGCGCTCTGCAAACAGGAGAAATAGATTACAGAAAACAAACCACATGTTTGTTAAAGTTTGTGATCGCCTTATAAAAGGAACCACTTAACTTATAAAAATGAACCACAATTGTCCGAAATTGAAGTCGAATTTTATGTAGCCCACAACGCTTAACTTGGAGGAGTTTCTAAATTGAAGACGTTGTTAGGAAACCGAGGATTATAATTTTAGCACAGGAAGATGCCCAGCTCAACTGCCTGTGCTCAAGCAGAGGCAACAGAGCGTGTTCCATAAAACGAAGAAATTTACAAACAAAAACTGGTCGAATTGCAACAGACTGAACATACAATTGTGCCCGCAGATATTCACTTTATTTTGCTGTTCTAAAATATTTAGGAGTGGTAGTTTGCCCCAGTCTGCAGGTTTTGGGAATGGAAAATAATGCGCTTGTTAAAATTGGCACCAGCTTAATGTGTGCATGTAAAACTTTCAAAAGGGCTTTTGTGGTGAGATATACATTGTTACAGTGCAATTCAGTTAGACCATCACTCTTTTGGCACACCGTTCCAGATTTGAATTCGAACCCTAAAAGTGAATTTGTTGAAGAAAAACTGGGTAAAATAATGAATGGAGTTCAGTTCTTAATGAAGCCAGCACACACAAGCCAGAAGTTCACTTATCATTTTGGCTTGTTTCTCACACATATCAAAACAAGTCAAATAATATTTAAATAAACCCGGGTTACACCTCCACGTTTTTTTGCTCTGATGACTAGTTTATTTAGCTTTATATGAAGCAGGTAATATCTAATCGAAGATGATCTCTCGATTTTGAGGAAACATCACCACCACAACAAATAAATATATATTTGGTCTGCAGCTAACTCTTCTATTTATTGGCAATGCCCTACTACAGAGTCGAATAATACATTATTTCTATTACGCAGACTTTCCTAAAACAGTGAATACTGTAAAACACAGGGATAAAGTTGCTTATAGCAGCAGAAACATAGGGGCACATTTATGAGCTTGTGATGCAAAGCAAAGCAGCAGGTCAACATACTGCCCTGTGTGACAGAGAAAGTCAATACACAGCATTTCTGTTCTTTCCCTTGCACTTATGCCCTTTTGGCAAGCTAGTGCCAATGCAGGAACCCTTGCACCATAGCGCAAGCGTGCCTGTGTTGCATGCAGGATTGTTTTTGTACTGGAAGGTGCACCTTCCTGCACAAAAACAATCCTGAGAGGCAGAAACGGGGAGAAATAGAGATATTTCCCCTCGATACGCCTACCTGGAAAGATGTAAGATTTTGGCACATTCCCAGGTTTACAAGTTCTTGTAAACCTGATGCTGTGTCAAAATCCATGGGAGTTACATGGGAACACCCATGCAATGCCCATGGAATGCTTACCAAGAGCACAGTAACGCATTGTGTTACTCCAGATCCATGGGATCTCATAAATAAGCCCCATAATATCCAGCCAAGGGGGTTGTGAGCCAATCAACACTCCAATGGTGAGATGCCAGTGGGAGGGCAAGTCATGTCCTTCATCCTGCTTGTGTGTTGTGCGACAATCCCCATCTGCAAAGCAGACTATGAGGGACAGCCCTGGAAATGGAAGTGAGTTCGGGTTGGAAACAGTCACAAATGTCCCCAATCGCTTACTCAAAGAGACGTGACATTCAGCATAAAAGGCTGTGAACAAGTCTACATCCTCTACAAATTTGAAGAGGGGCTGAAATGTCGCTGGTTGGGTAATTCGTGTCCCAGTGCTGCGTCTATACTGCCTAAAAAGCTACACTAACCACACAGACTGAAAAGGGTAATGAGCGCTCTAATGGAAAGAGGTAACAGGAGTGGGATCAGGAAAGAAACAGTCACCACATGCCCCCTGTCACTTGAATGCTTGCTGCCGCATGATGTCCAGCAGAGCAGGGAGTGAGCGAACTGAGATGCTTGGGGTTGGCTGAGTCATGTCCTGCTTCCTGCCTCTGAGTGCACTACCCAACCAGCTCCATCTACCGCTCAAACAGGGAGAGAGATCACTTTGATAGAACAACGTAATGGGAGCAGCATCAGAAAAGAAAGAAAACGCTCTTGCAAAATATTTGGGCAACAACATTTTGCTGTAGCCAAGCTGGGTACAAGTTGTACACTTTACAAACTGCATGAATGTGATGTTCACTTACTTTGTTTAACTTCAAAACTGATGCTAGCAACTTAGCATACAGGTACGCCCTTCACAAAGAAAATAAGTTAAATGTCCAAGAAATATCTGTAAAAATTCCTACATAGATATATAGCTATAGATATATTACTTTTTCTTATATTGCAATAACACTGCTACACTAGCCATGTTGAAACCTCCGCTGCTATCAAATATGGGATCCAGTGATTGGGTGTCTTGGTGAATTTGGGTCATTAGTTCAAGGAATACTTCTTGTTATTGCCATGTGTATGCTAATGCAAAGTGTTACTGGCTGAAAAGCCATCTAAAAAGTCAGAACTGGCTGAAGATGTCACATAGGACTTTGGTCTACTTAGCTGCTATGCAGGCAAAGCTACCGACTGTTGGCCATGATCAACACAAATCTTCCCATTCCTCACAGAACTTTGATTATCAAAAAGCAATGCAAATCTTGCTGAATTATAGCACCAGATTTCATATATAGCAATTTATTGACACTGATGAAGCGTGATTTTTGCAAAATGATCTTGCTTGATCAAATATGCTCATACGTGTGTTATTTTTTAAATTATTTTTGTTAAAATAAGGAGTTAGACCCCTAGGGGCATGGGGTAGGATGGACCTTATTGTAACAAGAAAAACAAAAATGCCTACTCCACCCTTATTTATACTGAAACCTATTTCAAATGGTCAAACCACAACTTCTATTGTTTGACCAAGTATTTTTATTTATACCATACATTTTTATATTTTCTTTTAAAGACTATTTTTTCGAAGTTCATAAATGCAAAAAATAAGACCACTGTACATTGATCTATTTACAATACTATACAATACCATTAGAGATAAACATATAACAAAACACTAAATCAAAAATGAATTATCAATATCATTCATCCCAAACAGAAAATTTTAAACAAGATCTGGGTTTGTATGAAAAACTGATTTGCATATTAATATTGCAATTAAATATTTCTCTTCCTCTCTCTCTCTCCTCTCACTCACTTGTTATTGATTTTATGATGTATTTGTCATGAACTGAATTTTGTTACTGTGTACTTACCTGTTACATCGAACTAACACAGAATCGATTTAATCCGCTGTACTTGTATATTGACCATTCATATTTTGAAATATTTAGATAAAAGTAACTTGATAAGTATACAGTGTTTGTCTTTATTGATGAATTATTGACATATTGCATATTATGACTATTGTTGTTAGTTAGGCATTTTCTTCATTATAGGTCCTCATGTTGGAAATAACATAAGTCTCTTATTGTCGAGTCACTAATAGCTCTACCAAAGATCTATCAGAGGACCTGATGTTTTTAAGCGGTTATTGAGTTTCCATGGACCCAAACTTACATTATAGTGGAAAAATCCAATTTATGATATAGTAGAGTTATTGTGTATGATTATAACATTTTTCACCACTTCTGCTTAATCAGCACCTAAATTCTGCCATGAGTAGGTACCAAGGTCCTTGCAATTACAGTGAACTTTTGGGATTTGCAGCCTTAAGCTTGCAATTAGAAAAAACAAAACTACAAGTACTAAACGATAAAATAAAATTAATCGCTGAAGGAGATGTTCTTGTCCAAAATAGGTCCCTTGAAAGCTCTACATTGGTATCCCACCCCCTTTGTTGCAAGACAGAAATTATGCTTCCGAAGGTATAGGCACAATTGATGGCAAATGACTAAGAGCAGAGGCTTTCTTCCTTTCCTACTACGTTTGGTTAATTTCAGAGGGCGTGAGAAAGGGATGCTTAGTCTTTTGGGAACAGTGGGTAATGCGACCAGTAGATACATTGATTTGAATAAATGGGGTGGCAAACTGTCATGCATTTTTCTGTTCCAGGAGGTAGGAGGGTGGCCAGATGCCAGGTGTGGGAAGGATAACAGGTGTGTCCTTTGGGAGGGGTGTATAAGCAGGAAGCATGTATACTTTTTCAGACAGTGAGTTTAAATGTATGATCCTCCATCTGTCAAATTCTAAGTGAATGTTCTAAGGTTTAATGATTTAATGGGCTGGTCCATTTTTTCATTGTGTGGTTCTTGATTCTTTCATTACTCCTCACCAGCCATGTCATAGGATTCATGACATGCTGAGTGGAAAATGATGCATCTACAGTTTGGAACATACCTTATAATTAAGAGGTTCACCTTTGAAATGGTAATGCTGATAATATCAGTTGTTCGCACAAAAATAATTTACTTGAACACTACGTTGTGTACAATCAAAAAAGACAAAGAAGCTGCTAGATATTCATTCAGTAGTAAGTCCTCGGGAATCTAGCCAATAGTTAGGGGAGGAAATTACATTGAATGAACTTTTCCATTGTATATGCATTTATTTGGATTATTGTAATCTCAGTATATGATCTGTTCTATTTTTATTCATTTCAATGTATTGCTGCAAATTTCTTATGGCAGCTGACAGGCCACTGGGCATTACAGCTCTCTGTGATGCTTGGCACAGGTATGCCATCTGACGTGGGCAGTAAATGCAGGGGTAAATGCAAGAGAGAGCAGCAGGAGAAGTGAATTCAGTGTGAGGGCAGGAGGAGGAAGAGAAATAGGGTGAGTTGGTCGGAATGGCCGTGCATGCAGGATATAGTGCTGTAATACTGTATCGGGAATACAAAGGAAACCTCGTCAAGCTGGACCAGTGTAGGAAGCAGCAGCTCACATCCCAGCCTGTCCTACCAGTGCTGGTTGCGATACTCAAAATAGCACAAGCAGCATTGGAAGGAAAGAGGGATGGAGGCTGCAAGTCTTCCACTTGTCTCGTTTACCCTCCAGAAGGAATGTTTTCTTTGGCGTCCTGTGTAAACCATGCAGCTGAATGTTGGTCTGCTGGATTTTTTCCAGTGGTAATCGGTTGAAGCCAAAACATGGAAACCATAGCTATATTGTTTTATGATGAATTGAGCACTGCTGTGAGCTTGGTGAGGGCCATCTTTGCAGTGCCTCATTCTGTGGGCTCTCTGCACTCTCTAGGAGGGATTCAAAGTCGTCATTCGCGGCAAATGTATCTCTAAACAGTCCGTGGTCTTATGCTCCATTTGCAGCACTCTCGATAAACTGGAACTGAAAATTAAATCATTGGACTCCTCCCATGCTCTTGACCATAGCCCCTAAACACTCACTCATCTCCGCGAGAAACATACTGAATTCGCCGAGGAGGCCGACAGAGAGCTTTTGTCTCTTGGCAGGGAGGCCCGGGCATGCCACTTCGGCAAGGGCGACCAGCCTGGTAAAACCTTGGCCAACCTCCTCCATCTGCCTCGCTCTGCAACCTATAATACAGCGCTCCGGGACGGTGCCCCAGTTCGGACCACCTCCCCTGAAGAAATTAAGACGCTATTCACGGATTTTTACACGTAATTATACACTGCGGAATCTGCCCCCCGTTTGAGGTCCTTGACCAGTATTTTGATACCCTTCTGCTATTATGGTTCGAAAACTATCACTGGGAATTCCTTGATGAGCCCTTCTCTAAAGAGGAAATACTTGCCACCATCAATGGTATGCCCGGTGACACGGCCCCTGGTCTGGACGGCTTGCCCGTCTCTTTCTACAAGACCTTTGCTCCACTTTTGGTGCCACATCTGGCCGCCATGTACAACGAGTCTTTCAAGAGCGGCCAATTCCCACCTTCGCTCCATGAGGCTATGCTGACTCTTCTCCTTAAACCGGACAAACCCCCTGAATTGTGAGATTCCTATCGCCCCCTGTCCCTAAATGATACTGATAACAATATCTTTGCTAAACTGCTAGCTTCGCGTCTTCTCCTTCTCATGCCGCACATCACCTGCCGAGGTCAGTACAGCTTCATTCTGAGCCACGCAACCTCCTACAATCTCTGGACCAACTTCTTCATCCTCCACCAAAGCAACCCAGCGCTCCCTGCAATGGCCGCCTTGCTTGACGCCACCAAAGACTTCGATGTCCTGGAATGGCCCTTCCTATTCTCTCTCCTACCACATCTTGGCTTCAGTCTAGTTTTTATACACAACATCTTACTCCTGTACACTATCCCCACCGTCCATCTCCGGATCAATTGCCTATTATCTTATCACATCCCTATCGAACGGGGCACCCGTCAGGGGTGCCCACTCTCACCTATGCTATTCGTTATCGCGATGGAACCACTGGTGGCCAGACTCCAACAACACCACACTCAGAGGGGGATCAGGTTTGCGGCATGTGCCCTCTCGGTCTCCATGTATGCGGATGACATCACTTATATGTCCGCCACCCCCAGGAAAATCTTAGTCCTCTGGTGTGTGAGGTCATACGGTTTGGTGGCTATTCAGACATACAAGTGAACTGGAACAAGTCAGTCCTCTTTCCTCTCACTGACGCCAACACACCCTGTACCACGGACTTGCCTTTCGTGTAGGCGTCAGGCCCCACTCGCTATTTAGGTATCTGGCTGAGCAGGGACGTGGACAAACTCTGGAGGGCTAACTTCGGTTGCGCGGTGGACTGGCTCGAGTCAAAGATTCCCTTATGGAGCCGGCTGCCCATGCGGTTAGTCGGTCGAATAGCAGTTGCAAAGATGGTAGTCCTCCCGAAATTTTTATATGTATTCCTGAACATACCTATTCCTCTCACTGCCCATTTTTTTTGCAGGGTCGGCTCATTGATCAGTTCTCTCATCTGGGCTGGCTGGCAACCCAGGATCACGTACAACACTCTTGCCCTTCCGATGTCTTGTGGATGCCTAGGTGCTCCTAACTTTAAAATCTATGCATTGTGTGCTTAGGCCAGCTTTCTGCACTTTTGGCTTCACCCCACTCCTTTCCAGCCGCACGTGGCAGTTGAGGCAGATCCTGCTGCCCCGTGGCCCCTCACCATAGCCCTGTTTGCCCCGACCAAACTTCCACGCACTGAAATGTAAACGGTGGTCGAGTCCTTGCGTTGGGCCTGGGAGGGACTTCCCTGCTTTTACGGTGCCCCCATGCTTTCGGCAAATTCAATGCCGACAGTTCGGCAGCCGGCTTTTCCTCCTTTTCAACCATCCAGTATGGCTAAACACGCCACCTGTCTGGGGTTGACTACGATAGCAGATCTCTACGCAGGGAACACATTCTACTCTCTCGCTGATGAGTCCGGTCCCATTGACACTTTGCTTTTTTATCAGCTATGGGCAATCTGCAGGGAGCTACATCCTGCGTTCCCCCGCCTCCTCCCTCGATCACCGCTCTTGATTTCCTGTATTCGTCTTCCTCTCCTCAGAAGTTGGTAACCAAACTTTACGCCCTCACAGTAGAGGCCACCCCCCATCTCCACTGATTGTGCTTGTGTGACATGGGACGAGAAACATGGGGTAGATTTCTCCCAAGCTGATTTGGCTTTATTGTTATAACCAGACTAAGCGATTGTCCCCAAATTATCGCCTGCGCCTTATTCAGTTTAAATACTTGCATAGGCTTTAAAGCACTCCCGTTCAGCTACACAAGCTGGGACTCATTCCCAGTGACAGATGCCTGCGCTGTTCTGCCCCTGTGGCGGACTTCTCTCATCTTGCCTGGTTGTGCCCCAAGGTCTCCGCTTACTGGCGCGAGGTCTGTTCTGCCATTTAAGTGATCACCTCCTCGCCGGTTCAGCCTGACCCCCCGTTCTGCCTCTTAGGCTTTGTTAAATTTTGCCCAGACGCCTCCCGCCGCTTGATTGCCATATAGCTTGTCCTCGCGTGGCATAGGGTTTCCATGTGTTGGGGTTGCAAACCTGCTCCTAAATGCGGACAATGGTTCGAGGATGCATCGCGCTGCCAGACTCTATTGTCTGAATTCTGGGATCTTATGCCAGCTAGATCTCGCCCACTCGACATATGGGGGCCCCTAGTGTCATATCTCCTGGCTCGTTTCCACCAGTGTCCGGCTACCTCTCCCACACTCCCCGCCGGCACTCCGCCCGCGGCGGCCGCGGTTATAAGATAGTGCTCGGCCTCCCCCCTGTCCCTATCCCTACTCTGCTGGGCCCGTCCATTTTCCCGCAGCTTGAGCGCCTCCCATCAATGACTGTTCTTTGTCCAGACGTGCCTACATAAACATCTGCCATGTTGTCGCTTTCTGATGTTTTCTACATTTAGTCCACCTTGCTATTTTCAATTGTGCTCATGTGTATGGTGCTTTGATTCGGTGCAAGACTGTAACTTGTCTATGCAATTTTGTCAATAAAGGTTTTTGAAAAATTAAAAAAAAAAAATTTGCAGTGCCTCTGCAATGCGTTGGACTTCTGTTTGTTGTTCTGCCCAATGTGTTATGTTTGTTTGTAATTGGTTAATATTATAGTTGATAGTTTTGTGAGCTTGGCAACACTTAACAGTATTCAATATCTGGCTCTACTGTGTGTGTAATCTCATGTTCATTGCTGGGGTTCCAGAGCCAACATTATGGATTGTCACACGGTGGTACCCCTTTATAACATCTGTTTTTTCATAGCCTCCTACTTATTTCTGATTCCTGCTCGTTGCACATTCCACTTAAAGCCACCCCCATATGAAACTGGGAGTTTGTGGGAGGCCTGCCTAAACATTCCAGTGGGTAGTCTGACCTCTTAAAGTCACCCAGCAAGATACTTGACCATCCTGAATAGTGGATGTATCCCCACGGATACATCCCCACCTATTGAGTTCCCCATGGAACTCAATAGGTGCAGCCAACATTTTGAAGAACGAGTTTATTGGGTGTCCATTGAGTGTATGGTGAGAAGGCAGAGCTGGGGATTGTAGCACACTCCCATGGCAATCAAACACATTTGTGGAGGAAAGCTACAGACTAAATCAATTGTTGAATGTCAAATACAAAATAACAATTTTGAAATCATAAAATACTTAGTTTCATACAGCACCACATCAATATGCAATTTTATTTAGATTCTACTACTGTTCTGCTTTAAAGCTGCTGAATATCTTCTTCAGGTATTTGTTTTGTGGCATCACTACTTTTATTCATTCTTTAATATTGATGAGGAAATCAGAGACTATACAATACAATCTGGCTGAGCAAATGAGATCTTTGAAGTTTGGCGTCTCAAATCTGTTGCCACTTTTATGGGAGGGGACATAAAATTTATAATTCCACGACCACACCGCTAAGTCATGACATGTCATCATTTCTGTTTTGGTATCTCCCCCTCTCACTTGTCCCATCCTAGCACCTCCCTTGTTTCAATCCAGTTGCATCATGTAACACTTTTTCCTCCCATGATCTTTCTGCTCTGTGTCTATCAGTCCACACAGGGCCTCTTTCCATGTGTTTCTTTTCCCTACAGATGTTTTCTCCACTCTGATCACAGCTTTAGCAACGTTAATTCTGTGCTCTTTCAAATTCCATGTCCTCCCTGGCCCGAGTGGGCTTTGCAATCAGTTTCAAAGACTGAAGACAGAATTATGTTTTCTGAACAAAGCTCCAAGATCTTAAGCCAGAAGAATGGTGTTGTATATTAGAAACATATACAGTGCTTTCCAAGGCAGTATGAAGTGATGGAACATTAAACATGGCTATGTTTAAAACAATAGAACTTCTTGTATGCTGGCCAAGCAATATCCTGCTCTTTGTTCCGGTTACTAAAACAATACGTCCTTTCCTTGCAAGGACGACTAACTCCATTAGGACTCAGCAAGGCACTATTTCATGTAATCAAAACTGCAGAGCTCGAGTAATGAAATAACAAGGCGATCCAGATGATGACCTGGGCTTCATTTCTGGAAATACTGAACTGCTATAAATAACAAGAACACGTTAAACAGAACCAGAAATAGGTCCCTGATGCATCACACCAAACGGGAAGAGTACAGCATACCAGTTCAGATCCTTTGTCTATATATGGGCAAGTCAGTGACTCTGAAGGATATCGGTCCCGTCACCCTTTCGCATTATCCTTGAACTTAATAGGCTAAAGAGGTATGGATGCTCGGGTGACAAGGAACAGTGCTCAGCCGGTTTGTGCATATTTCATGTTGATAAGATCTGGGGTCCACACAGCTCGTTGGGTCCCTCTCTGCGCAGTGTCATCTGCATCTCCCATCAGAAACAGGGGGCAGACCTCGCCCTGCATGAAGAGGGTCCCCTGGGGTCTTTCACGGTAGCATAGGAAGTTGATACCAAGTAAAGTAGATGATCACGGCCAGTGGGGCTCCAGGTTACATCAGAGTTCAGTATGATAAATGTCGAAATATTTTCTGCGATGACGAAAATAATCAGCAAGACCACTGTCAATGCCCTACCCCTGTGCATTCTGTATAATGCCTAATTGCTGAGGGGACATTTATGGACCATAAATTAATCTTACCTACGGGTAGAAATAGTCTGCAGGATATGGAATGGGTTAGCTCAACAAGCTCAACAAGTAAGCTGTCCCGAACAATAAATACTCTCTCCGTACTAGGGGCAGTAAAGGAGACGGAAAAGTCCCCTTGGATTAGTCAACATGGCAATCCAAGTCACCACTGGCTTGTAAGGAAATATGGACACCGTTTTGTTCTTTAGGTCTGATGTCCCTGAATGTGGAGTAAGTTATGTAATAGAAAAGTCACACTTCTTTCAAACTGGAAAACCAGACTAGGAGGACCCTCATATATCTGAATCCCTAAAGCTTTGTTTAAAATCTTGTAAGCTTTCATTCGATCTTTCTTACAAGCAAAATAACGTATAAAAAACAGAAATCAATACTGTCTGGCACTCCAGTTACACATCATAGACACACTCAGACCATTCAGGGAGCAGTAAGAGTCATTCACATTTCTGGCGTATAGCTGTTGTTTTTAAAGTCAGGTCACCATTCTCGGATGTATGACGTTACAACGCAGGCTATTACAACGCCTGCCTTTACAACGCGGTTTTTACATCGCAATCCATTACAACGCATAGTGCTTTTTGGTGTTGGATAGTGAATAGTTTAATTTACTATTCCAACTCCAGTCCCCGTGGACACTAGGGAAGGTGTTGGATAGTAAATTAAACTTATTCCCTATCCTAGAGCACCCCCCAGCGCAATGCGTTGTAATGGTTTGCGTTGTAATGACCGCGTTGTAATGGTAGTGCGTTGTAAAAGTTTCGTTGTAAAGGTTGTTTACCACCATTCTCAATAGTGGCTGCTGCAGAAACATGCAGCATTAAGTCCCCTAGGTAGAAGCTCCTCCTGGGCTTTACAGATACACGCCTTTTGGCAACCTAGCCACACACAGTGAAACTGTTATATTGCTAGTCTATGGCGCATCATTCACACTCCCTTGAATGCGCAAACAATAAACCTATATTCCTGCATTTCATTACCATATTTGGTGTTTTTTGGAATAGAACTTGGTTTTCAACAATTCAACTTGTAATTCACGTGTTTATTGAAAAATGAGTTAATCAGCTTGATAATTAAATTTAGAGATTTATATCCTCAATAGCAATTTTTTTCTGGTTCAACAATGTCATTATTTATTTCGAAGCTTTAGAAGATATATTCCTCAAGCCATACATGAATAGCAGTCTAGCACTTTTCCCCTCTACTTACATATTTTCTGAGCATCATAAATAGAAATATACGAACCCAATAGGCTTTCACATAATGTGTTATGTAATGATAAGTTATGCAGATCTGTAGAACGCACTACCACCAGGGAGGGTGTACTGGTGCTGAGCAGGTGTGAGGCCAGCCACACCTAGGGCCTGTGTAGACTACTCCAAAAGCCAGGTCTTCAGCTTCTTATGGAATTCTACAAGTGAGGAGGAGGTTCTTATCAGTAGAGGCAGGTCATTCCATGCTTAAGGAGCAATGCAGGAGAAGGCTTGACCACCGGATCTGGTTTTCTCTACGCCTGGGATGTGTGCAGGTAGGAGACCGGGTGAGTGGAGGTGAATGGAAGGTTTGTCAAAGCAGATGTGATAGTTGAGGTATTTTGGACCTGTGTTATGTAGTGCCTTGAAAGTGTGGGTGAGGAGTTTGAATTGTGCTCGTTTGTAAATGAGGAGCTAGTGGAGCTCATTCAGGTATGGTGTGAGGGGAGTGTAGTATGGGAGGTTGAGGGTGATTCCACCAACCAAGTTCTGAATTGTCTGCAACCTTTAGGTGAGGTTTTCGTCAATCCCGGCATAGAAGGTGTTCCCGTAATCTGGCTTGCTTGTAGCCACGGTGTGGATGACAGTTTTCTGGGTGCTTCTTGATAGCCATTTTAAAATCTTCCTCAGCATCTTCAGGGTATGGAAGCATGAGGTGGCGACGGCATTGACTTGGGTAGTCATGTTGAGATTTTCAGTCCTGTTGGTGTTCAGTTTCAAACAATTGGTCTACATTCAGGGAGGATTGCAGTCATGCAGGAATTGAACGTGATCCGGGTTTTTGACCTTGTCGATGAGCGAGAGAATGAGCTGTGAGTCATCAAGGTAGGAGAGGATGTTGATGATGTGAGAGCAAATGATGTTGGCTAGAGGGATCATGTATGCGTTGAAGAGGGTATGGCTGAGGGAGAATCCTTGCAGATTTGCTAAGATGAGGTTGTGGGCTTCTGTGGTATACAATGCCTGGCTGACTGACAGTGTCACTTCCAGTCTGAAAGGAGAGGTTGCATCTTAGTGGATGTCATGTAAGCATTGGTTGAGGATGGGATGTGTTGAATGCTTCAGAGAGGTCTAGGAGGATGAGGGCCACCATCTCTCCTCCCTCCTGAGTCATGCAGATGGCAGCAATAAGGGCAGTTTCTGTGCTGTGGTTGGGTTTGAAATCAGACTGAGTGTCAAGAAGATGGTGGTCGTTAAGGTATTCAGTAAGGTGTCCGTGGTTGATTTTTCTAAGAGCTTGGTCGGGAATGGTAACAGGGAAATCGGTCTGTAGTTGGCAAAGGTAAAAGGTTCTGCAGAGGTTTTTTTCTGCAAACGGAGGAGAGCTGCATGTGGTGAAGCATCTGGGAAGGTTACAGAAGAAGTGGAGGAATTCAAAATGGTTGTGAACATGGCAGAGATGGGTTGCAGTCCTCTGGAATAGGTGTGGTGGGGCCAAAATGTCCTCTGAGTGGATGGACTTCATGATGGTGGTGGTTACTTCTGGGTGATGACGGGCCATGTGGTTAGCATTGTTTCTTTGGATAATATCGGAAGGCTTTTAGCAAAGTCTGTTGGGTCTGGTGCTAAAGAATGGAGAAAGATTGTTGCTGAGGTCCTCCAAGGAGGTGATCGAGTTGAGGTGGCTGCTGGTGAGGTGCAATCTTTCACAATGGCAAAGACTTCTTTGCTTCGTTTTGTGCTGGCATCAATACGGTCCACCAGTGGGCACGCTTGTTCATCTAGATTATTTGGTGGCAGTGTCTTAGGGCGGATTTAAATGTGCTCCTGTCTGTAATGTACTCATTAATTCTCAATTTGTGCTCCAGTTGTTTGCTGTGGCATTTCGTCAGTTTGAATTCCTCTGTGTACAGCTGGCATACGTCTGGATCTTGTTGTATTGCTGTGTTTGAGGAGGGCTAGGAAGTTGGTGCAGGAGGTGATCCAATTGTTTAGATTCTTGATGGCTTTGGGGATGCTGTTGCTGTGTTCAGGTCGGTGGGTGTTGAGGGCCGTGTTCCATTCCTTGAAAGTGATACTGTTCTAGTTCCAGTGGGCTGGTCTTTCAGTGGTCAATGTGCATTGTTAGGGACTGGGGTGCAGAACTTACAGAGAGCATGGTCCGTC
The DNA here is from genome assembly GCF_964261635.1 of Lissotriton helveticus. NCBI lineage: Eukaryota > Metazoa > Chordata > Amphibia > Caudata > Salamandridae > Lissotriton > Lissotriton helveticus. The sequence continues at coordinate 867,205,198 of NC_136057.1, read as the reverse complement.
CAGGTGACTGGTGTGAGCTCATCACTTTGCATGTTGTAGAAGATGGTGAAAAAAGGGTCCAGGAAAAGTCCAGTGACATGGATAGGTCCCTTAACTAATTGGAGGCTTAAACGGTGTCTTGTGTTGAATAAGGGGAAAATATAACAACATTAAGGCTAGCTTGATGCTGTATTGCTTCTTTGGGTTAAGATATACATCACCGCCTGGTTCTAGTTCCTTTTTGTTTTCTGAAGTAGTTTTGGGAAGATATGCATATATTATATTTTACAAGTCCAGAAAACAAAGCCAGATATTTTGTTGAATGGTGAACTAAGTGGAAAATCTTGAAGAACATGTCCAACTGGTTGTGTGTTCTATTGACTGTTGAAATTACATCGCCTCAAGTGGAGTGATCACATTTCAATAAGGAATCCAAGTCTAGGATTCTTTGAACTGGAGGGAGAGCCAATGCCAATGAGTGATGTAATGCATTTAAAGCAATACAAGAGAGGTATTAAACAGCAGAATAATTTCTACTTATGTTCCTGTTAATTAGAGAAAGTTGTCCTTCATGTAACTGTATATGTGATTGACAAAACCTATGATGTTGGTCTTCCAGTCTGCTGTCAAGAAAAAGATGGACTCAGTTATCTTTATTGAATATATGAAAAATACATTTATGTTGTTGAATATCCTGTGGGAGTGGACATGGAAATCATAAATAAAGTGTCATGTTGCAATTTATTCAATCCAATATGGTTTTTTGCAGAAGAAAAGACCCAATTTGCCAAGGATTTGTTTGGTCAGGCCACTGAATCCAATCACTTAAGGATTGTTTGAGGATGACGTAATACACCATCTTATTATATTGTATTTGCATTTTTTTAGCGCTTACTACCCCTGACGAGGCGTTGAAGTGCTTTTTCGGTGAGTAGCATGCTACTCCGGAACCCATAAAGGTTTAGTGTTGAGTTAGTATAGTGAAATATGAAAGTAATTTAAGTGGGGGATAGGTTAGTCAGTTATTTGGATTCAGAAATATAACGGGGGATAGAATAGGGAAAAAGGTTTGCATTTATGTAGCGCTTGTTACCCCTGATGGGGTGTTAAAGTGCTTTTTTTGGCGAGTAGCACGCTACTCCGGAACCCATGAAGGATTAGTGGTGAATTAGTATAGGCCAATATGAAAGTAATTTGAGTGGTGGATATTAGTCAGTTATTTGGATTGAGAAGGATAGCAGAGGGATAGGAGAGGGAAAAAAGGTTAGCATTTATTTAGCGTTTGTTACCCCAAATGCGGTGTTGAAGCACTTACTTGGCGAGTAGCACACTACTCCGGAACCCATAAGGATTAGTAGTGAATTAGTATATTGAAATATGAAAGTAATTTCAGTGGTTAATTAAGGTGCTGCTGAAAAACCTAGAAGTATCATGGCTTCTGTATGTAAATCATTCAAGCCTTTGATTCTACCAACAAGTGTGACATCAGTCTCACTGAGAGACCTGAACCATTTTAGTCATGAATCAGTATGCTTCATTGAATTGTTTTTGCTTCCTTTAGTATCTTTTTACTAATGAAGGGGTGGCTGGAAACTGATTGATGCGTATCCAGACTTTTTAGACTGTACCTTAGCTTTACTAAGAAAAGGAAGAAAAGTATATAAATATTTACCTTTAGTTTTAACATGATTTGGGGTATCACCTGCTTTATCTTGTGTGCCTAACATGATTGAATCCATACTTCTTTGCTGCTCCAATACTAATTGAAATGTGTGTTGAAAAGAGATTGCCATTCACTTTAAGAGAGGCTCCTTCTAGAACCTTGTATGCTATGCTATAGAAATTACCAACTTAATAAAATTATCACCTTGGTATGTAATGTAATTACATTTGGAGTATTCATTAGTTGTGGGGGTTTTCGCTCCTTTCATCCTCTATAAAATTGTGGACACAATGAATCCATTAATTAACTGTAAATACCTCATTGACCACTGCAGTAGTTCCAATTGACTGGAAATCTGCAGCTCTTAAACCACTACAAAAAAACATCTCCTTACTTCCTATGCTAGGGACGATCATTGAAAAGCTGGTAAACAGCCAATTGATGACATTCTTAGAAAAAGCCAACATTCTCCACACTCAACAGTCTGGCTTCTGTCCTAAACACTCTATGGAGTCAGCTCTGCTGGAAGTGGCAGACACTCTTAAACTAACATTGGATGTAGGTTAGAGTGCAGTGCTGATCTTATTAGATCTACCAGTTGCATTCAACACCAATTCACACAACATCTTATTGAAGCATATCAAAAACTGTGGAATTTCCCATTTGGCCTTGGATCGCAGGCAAACAGTGGTGTTTCTATCACCAGAAAAAAAAATCACTTCAGGGGTACCACAGGTGTCCTCCCTTAGCCCTGCATTGTTCAACGTATCCATCGCCCCCTTATGATGTTGATCTCCACTTTTGGAATTGAAACCGCATTACAGACAGATGACACACAGCTTATCTTGGCTTTTGACAAAGCATATATTGGCTCTGAGTTAAACTTTAAACATTGCCTACCCGGTCATCTGGTGGAAGCAGTCCAACCATCTTAAATGCAACACCAACAAAACGGAGATCATGCTTCTAGGTAACACCAACTCTTTTGATCCGATGGCCAGATTTTGCACCTCCCTCGCCTAACACAGTTTATGTAGTAAAAAATCTGGGTGTTAAATGTGACTTTACTTTATCCTTCCATCCACAAGCTCTGGCAGTAACAGGAACATGTTTCAATCTAATAAAATCGCAAAAAATATTTTTGACTACTTCTCTTCTTCAGCAAGGAAGACAGTAGCCTTTGCTAATTAAATCCAGACTGTACTACTGCAATAGTTTATATGCAGGCACAACTAAAAAGATTCTTCAAAAATTGAAGGTGGTACCAGGAGTGGCCCATGGAGGTAAGCGCAGTGGGGCAGTGGGGCCGAGTAGGGTGGGATTCGACAGATGACCATGAGAGAAAACTAAATAAATAATTATTTTTCCCTTGTTGTCATCATTCGAAATCCCCCCCCACCCGGCACCACCTCCCCACCGCTCTTACCTGCATGGGCAGCTGCTTGAGTGTGTGCCTATGCGTTTTGACCTTCGTGTGGGGAACATGAGGATTTTCAGAAGGTCTTCCTCAGGGCTGGGGAACTTTGTGTAGGACACTAGTATGTGCCATGCTATTTCTTGACCAGGCATAAAAGTCCAATGGAAATGGAAATTTGTCTAAGCGGTAGTTTCTCCTTTTTCGTGTAATTTCTTATCTTGGTATGCTTAAAGTTTGTCTTTTCTTTCTGCCTGGGACCCGTACTACTCTTTTTAGTACTTTCTTTCGTTCTCGAATGGTGTTCTGATTGATCAGCATACCAAGATAAGAAATCACCCTACACTGAGGACAAGAGTCTCCCCGTTTAGAACATCCGAGTGTCTAATGATAGATAGTCTAAGCCTGATTGAGCCGGCTTAGCTATGAACTAACACAGGTGTTCTCTGACCTCCCCTATTGGACGAACTTTAAATAAGTATCGAGGAGTCATAGAAAAATGGTCCCGATACATCCAAATATAGTAGGACAGTTTAGATCCATACTAGACCATTTTTGTAGTTTTTTGAATTTTTGGTATGTTTTCTGATTTATCAATGCCCTGTATGTATTGTATATACAGTTTTATGTGCAGAATCCTTTTAAGTCATTGTAGCTGTGCTAGATTGAATGACTGATCTAAAGCATAAATATAATAAAAAAAAGATTGAAGTAAAAATTATTTTGCTATAATATTCATTTTCTGTAATTTCCGGTCCAAAAATGGAGAAACAAATATATGATGTTTAAAAAGTATTGAAGTAACTACAGTTCATTAAGTGAATATACTCATAGGTACTTATAGGAGACCAGCGAAGTTAAAGATTTTAGACTCTATGGTCCGAGAGGCATTTGTTAAACCGTATTGTAGAATTGATTCCAGCTTCTCCGGTCCAGAAAAGAATCACTCCCCTTTCTTTGAAACCCATGTCGCAATCAATGACAGATACGTCTGGAATCCTGACGTATCTGTCGGCGCTAAAGTCACACATTGCTTCAGTTGTGTCACAAGCATTGCGCAACTCCAGCAATACATAGTGCAAGCCTATCCCTATGGAACTGCATCACCCTTACGCCTCCCATGAGGCAGGCGTAAGGTTTTGCCACAGTGGTGTCCTAGAATTGTCGCAGTGAAATCTGATAGATTTCACTGCGCCACTACTACGAGACTTTGTCGCATGGGTAACCCCACCCTGCAAACATCATATCTGATGCAGGTATAATGTGGCGCAGGTCTTTACAAGGTCCCGCATATGCCTAGATGTGACACTTTGTAACTACAATGCAACATTCACGCTGGAAGTAGATAACAAAATGGCACACCAGCAGCATTAAAATGTCACAAGGGGCTCATGAAAAAGTCCCCCTGTCTTTTCCCCCTACTTTGGCGCACAATGGCTGCCATGCACCAATGCGGGCACCCTCGCGCCATGGTGCAAGGGTGACTGTGTTGCAGAATTAATTGATGTTGTGCAGAAAGGGACACCTAACTGCAAAAGAACAATCCGGTGTATTTTCTCTTTCTCTGGGTGCTGCAGAAGGCTGCACACATAGAAAATGTGAAAAAAGATTATCACCTCCCAAATGCCACCATTGGGGTGGGGTTAAATTCTGATGCTTTCCGAAGGTTTACGGTTTCTCGTAAAAATGGAAATGAATCAGATTCCATTGGTTTGATGTGGGATCTCCCACAGCAACCCCCATTGAAAGCCCCTTTCACACTGTTTAATGCGTGAAAGGAACACACATTTGCAGGGCATAAAAAGCCACGTAAAGTGGCTTTACAAGGCCTTGTAAACATGCTGTGGCACATTGCGCCCACCCCAACATGCATAGCTCACCTGGACAACTGCTCTGTTCCCTTTGGGTGATAACTAGACCTGATCCCCTCTAAGTGCTGACCTCAGTAGACCAGAACTTCAGCAACAGGAAGCTGGAGATCAGGAACAGCAGAAAGTCAGAGACTCTCCAGAGCTCTCTGGAACCGTGGAAGAAGGAGAGACGTACAACCAGCTAACATTAAATTAGGTTATCTGCTGGTCACGGGACCATGTTTTAGTGCCTGCCACTGCATCAGCCCCTTCTGCTCCCCCTGGCAGACCCAACACCCTCACGTTGCTATGCTGGGAGTGGCCCTCTGCATCCTCCACTGTTCATTCCAGTGACTTTACATGTACCATTAGCTGCTGCACCTCTGATGCTGCGCTCAAGATATTCGGGGGACTTTGGCCAGTTCTTTCTCAATATTGTGTACCTTGTAAGTCAGCTTGTAATGATCTGCATACTCCAGGATGAAGTTGACTATGATTTTGTCTATGTGGCTCTCAAAGAAATTATGCATTTGTTTGAGGGTAACCCTGGGCGTAATTCGTGTAGTAGTGCTACGCGTAGCTACGCGAAGTGCACTTCGCACTACGAAAGCTACGCAAGCTACACGTAGCTACGCGAACTGCGTAGTGCACTGTGCAAAATGCTGTTCACACTGATTGTACAGTGCCGGAGGCTTGTCCGCACTGTGCAATCAGTGCAAACTGCCTCTTGCACAGTGCAAGAGGTCGTTTTCTGCCGCTCGAATACATTTCTACTCGAGCGGCAGCTTTCTCAACGCGGACTGGTAGTTTCTAATCATGAGCGGCCGCCAGCATACGCGACCACTCGCAATGAGAAACCTGATCTCCCCGCTTTGAGAATCTCACTGGGAGGTTTATTTTCCATGCTTGCGATCGCCAACTTGATGTTGCTGATCGCAAACAAGGAAAAAGTCTCGCCGGGATGCCATTTTGCTCAGTCGCGGTCGCCAACTTGATGTTAAGGACTGCGAGCAAGCACAAAATGACCGCTATGTGTGTTTGCACTGTGCTACGTGAAATTCCTGTAGTGTGAAGTAGCGCAAACTTCGCAAACTACGCGAACGTAGCATAGTACTTCGCCCAGGGTTATTTGAGGGAGGTACCCATTGTGAGTACAGAGTTTAATTTGGATTCCAGGGTGTGCTCAGTCCCCTGCCCCACCGGACAGCGAACCCCATCTGCTCGGTTCACCAACATGTAGGAGCGGTAAATTGTTAACACCTCACCCATCTGCAGGTGGGACATTGTTGAGCCAAACACCCCGGCACTATTTATGACATGCGGTGCATTGCACTGTGGCCAGCCGGCCTCTCCTCCAGTCAGGTGTATGCTAGCCAGAAATATTCGTTCAGGTGGTACCATTGGAAATTCCCTGTACACCCAAGATCTCACTACCAGGAGGAAAGGGAAGGCAGCACCACCCGGCCACCTCCACTGAGCTAGCAGTGGCAACCAGATTCCATGTTCCACAGTGTCCCAGTCAGTGAGGGCAGATCAGGCAGCGTGTGGAAGGGCCATTGCCTGAACAACCCCCGTGCCCCAGCCACCCGCCACTATCAACGGCCGATATCAGCGACTAGAGCCAGTTAGTGGAGTCCCCCACCAGTCTTGTACAGTACCCTTGGCGATGTAGGTCTGCCGCAGCACAGGGATAGCTCAGAGTACGGTGCACGCCATCCACAGGAGCTAGGCCTAGGCTCAAGTCGACCCCTGGACCTCCACCACTCCCCATCCCACCTTCTCCTCACTTGGACATAGACACTGGGGATCAATCAGCTGTGCTCTCTTAAAATCTGTGACTTACCCAGCAGGAGTCTGGCTAAGTTATGCAATGCAGATCTCCCCACATCAAAGCACAGGAGTGCTCTACGATCACGGCTCCAAGGGGTGCCAGCCAGTCTTTTCACAAAGATCAACGACGTGTCTCTATGCTGTCTGCAAGACTATGCCACCTGGTAAGGGTAACGGCTGACGCCTCAATGTCTACTGCCATGGCCCACAGGCTCACGCCCAATGCAGGCTGCCTCCACAGCCAGGCCCCACCAACTCCACAGCACCGGCACCTTCTACTCTGGGTCTCAGATGCAGAGGCAGCTGGGCCTCCATGCCCCGGGGACTGTCCACACTTGCAGGCATCGGCCGCCATGGTGTTGCAGGGATGGTGCTATAAAAAGTGCTGCATCACTGTTTTTCCCCAGCGATGCTCCACTTTTCATATATGAGGCCCTGATTCTGCATTTCCTCTTCCCTTGGGACTCTGGCATGAAATCCTGGCTGTTGGGGGGTGAGGGGGTTGGAGGGGTTGTTGACCTGTGGTGTACCTGGCCCTGGCTGTTCCATTCTGCATTCCACTGTTTTTAGTTTTAATTGTTTGTGTTTATAGAGGCTGAAAAGCGACGTTGGGCTGACTATCGTGAATTTTCGTCACTTTTCTCTCGCTAATGTCAAATTTGTTATCACCTTGAGAGACATAGGGGTATATTTACAAGTATTGCATTAACCTCTAGCTACAGCCCTCTGAGTGATTAGCCCTAAATGAGCTGTGAAAACCCACCTGGTCATTTCTGCGGATGCCTGTGGAAATTCTAACTGACACAACAAAAACCATCTTGCAGCCTGCATTTCTGCCCAGGAACTGTCGCACACCCAACCCCCCCTGTTCTTTGCAGTTCAACTGAAAGCCATGAGACACTCACACCCTGAGTAAATTATTTATTTTCCATCTCGTGCTCCCAGCTTGGTAAACATCCTTGACACCGTGATCAGGTTATCTGGACAATGGTCTGACTGCTGGCCCTTGATCAGGGTGATTAAACAATGACTTGAAAGACCAGGCTTTGATCAGGGCAATTTAACAATCACCTGAAAGACTGAGCCTTGATCAAAGCCGAGTGAACAATGATTTGTGTACCCAGCCTTGACCAGGTCACCATAGACAAACATCGTCTGGATCTGGTTATCAACTGCAAACGCTGCCCTGATTAAACAATGAACTAACAGCCAAAAGACTGGGCTGAAAAAGTATAAAAGGCTTGTAAGCTGCAGAGTGAAGCAGAAGCCTCCTCCGTCTTGTCTCTGACTAGCTTGGGACTCTGTTCCATAGCCTGGGCTATTGAATAAATCTGGGTTCCTCCTGCAGACGAAGGCTCCTGTGTCTCCTTTTACTAAGTATGGAAGGTATGGAAGACTGAGATCATGTCTCAGAGGGCCAGATGGTAACACCTCAGCTGCCTGCGCTCTCACGACATTAGGGCGAGTAGTAGAAACAGCTCAGATTCCGCAGTGCTCTGCTCAAGCAGCAGAATTAGTGGCCCTCACTTGAGCTTGTGAGTTAAGGGATGACGGTAAACATTTATACTGACAGCCAATATTCCTTCGGGGTGGCCCACAACTTCAGGAGGTTGTGGAAAGAAAGGAATTTCCTTACTTCCCATGGGACCAAAATTCAACATGGCCCACTAATTTACCGACTGTTAGACTCCCTGACACTCCCCAGAAAGGTGGCCATAAAATGTAAGGCCCATAAGAAAGTGACAGATGATGTTGGGAAAGGCAATGCCCTGGCTGACCAGACGGCCAGACAAACAGCTCTTAGAAAAAGAGAAGGAATGTATGTAGGAGGTCCCGCTAGGTGGTTGGCAGATGAGGGCATGGTTGAAAACACAGTAAAGAGTGTGATTGATATTCAGTCCCATACTACTCCTGAGGCACTAAGGGTGTGGAAGGAGCAATTAGCAAAGATGGGAATTGATGGTTGTTGGGTCCGTACGACTATGGAAAGACAATGGATGTTACCTGACAGTCACGTGCTACCAGTAGTTACGATGGCCCATGGTCCTGCTCACATCAGTGCAAAAGGGATATGTAAACTGTTGGAACCTACATGATACAACTCTAAGATACCTGCATATGCTGACAAGCTGGTTAGAACATGCATGATTTGCCTAATGTATAACCCAGGAAAAGGGACAGTTACTCCTATGGGAGGATTCTCTCCTCCTACCTTCCCTTTTGAAGTCCTCCAAATGGATTACATCCAGATGGACGGACGTAACAATTTGAAATATGTCCTGGTAGTGGTCTGTACCTTCAGCCAATGGGTGGAGGCCTACCCCGTCAAAGACTTCACCGCTATCACTGCAGCCAAAGTATTATTAAAGGAGTACCTCCCACGATTCGGTTTGCCCCGCTTGGTCTGGAGTGACAATGGGACACACTTTACAGCCCAAATTATGGAATATGTCTGTACAGCATTGGGTATAAAATAAAAATTTCATGCAGCTAACCACCCCCAGTCAGCAGGACTAGTGGAGGTGTACAATAGCATCCTAAAAACTAAAATGGCCAAAATAGTAGCCGAGACAGGTGTCACTTGGGTTGATGCTCTGCCCTTAGCCCTACTGTCCACAAGAACAATGGCCCACACCAGAATAGGGCTGTCCCTACATGAAATTGTGTTCGGTAGGCCTGCCAATGTATGGGGTGTCCCGCTGCCTAAGAAGCTGTCTGACGTTGAATACCCTGTATTAACTGATTATCTGTACAGTCTAACTAATACCTTTCGTACTCTTTATCACCAGGTGCATGAGGCCAAACCTGACAAAAGCGAGGGCCCAGGACATGTTATCCAACCTGGTGACTGGGTCCTGATCCGGAATTTTCAACAGACTAAGAGCCTCAAGCCCCGCTGGACATAACCCTGTCAGGTGTTACTAGCCACCCGCACCGCCGTGAAAGTAGAGGGTCCGAGATTGGGTGCATTCATCGCACTGCAGGTGTGTGCCTCTGCCCCTCCCCTATGATCAGTCTTTGAGGGAAGGACTAGGAGACTCAGAAACAGAAACAGTCCCGACGTTTGTCCCATTCATGCCAGACTGCATTCTACATCTACGGAAGCAGAGAGTGACAGCATACTGAAAGGAAGGGTGGAACCCTCCCTTAAATCTTCTCAACACCAAGAACAATTGTTTCCCGACCATATTGTCCCTACTTCTGACTGGTACAACTTGCGCCCCCGAGGGAAGGCTTGCCCTTGACTTCGCCAAGTACCTATAGGCTGTAAGGCTGTGATCTTCCACGGCTGAGAGTAGTGCTGGTGTGTCAGACTAAGGTAAGCCATAAGGGCCCTTGGCACCTGCGCCCACTGAAGCAACCACCAATCACAGACAGACACTAGAGGTCCCTGGCTTAGCACAATGGCCGCCGTCCAAAACACCCGAATCCAGAAACAAGATGTCAGCCTCCGACATAGTAAATGCTTCATGGTCACCATGGTGACGCTGTTTGTCTCCCTCATCCTGTCTATCCTTGGTTGGCTGTTACTAATCTACCATCCTGTTACCTCACCAACTCCTATCCCGACGCATGCAGAACACCAGTATTACACGTTACCAGCCCACGAGTTACCCCGCCGTGCAGAATTCTTCAAAAACATCTTCATCCAAATGTTGCATCATCACCAGCTGATCATGAACACTTCCAACTGCTGGGTGTGTGGACTGATGCCGCATTCCATGATACACCCTGTCCCATTCTTTCCCTACCCCTTTTCCATCTCTGGGTCTTGTCTTGCATGGTGGATGTTGATGCAGGAGGCCTACACTGTCAATGGTCCTGCCAATTCTGCCTTTGGAACATTTCGGGATGACTTCTGGTGGAACAGATCTGGCCATGCCAATGCTCCTTTTTGCCCGACCAACTCATCCACAACGCTACTATCACCAGATGACCTCGGTGAGATGGTAGTATTCAACTCAACTAATCGACAAACATTTTCCAGATTCCTCACACGAAGGATACTGTCTGATGAACGAGACACTGTGAATGTCATAAATGTGAAAGGCCGTGTCTCCATTCATGGCCTAGGGACTAAGAAAGTTGGTACCAGTACATGTGATATCACAAAAACTTTAAACTCTACATCTCCTCCAAAGCTGGTGGCATCCCCCAACACCTATTTCATCTGTGGCACTGCCGCCTACACTTGGCTCCCCCGTAACTGGTCTGGTACCTGCTATCTGGCCTTCCTCCTTCCACAAACTTATTCCACCCATGGAGGTTACCACCTGTCAATGAAGGGCGCTCTGCGCCGCTCACGTAGGGGCGTCATATAAGCCGAGTAACCGCAGGCCAGGAAACCGGGGACTTCTTTAAAGGTTTTTTTCCTTTCTGGGGCCCCATGGCCAACAGTCGGGCTGTACGAGGACTGACCAGGGTCCTTGAAGCCACCATCACAGTAACAGCTGGTTCCCTATCCAACATCACTGCAGAGCTACAGGTGGACCACCTCATAATGCTTCAGAACAAAATGGTCCTAGACATCATCTTTGCTGATCGTGGTGGTGTGTGTAAATTGATCGGCTCCAGCTGCTGCGTGTACATGCCAGACAACGCACCTACAGTGTACGATGCCATCCAACGTCTGCATCACCTTTCTTCCAAAATTCATCTGGATGAAGGCAACTGGTCCCTCACAGGCTGGATCTGGGGCCTCCTTTCCCAGTGGGGGTGGAAGTTCCTCATCTTCCTTGCCTTGGGAGTAACTGTCCTGGTCTCCTGCTGTTTGTGCTTTCAGTGTCTGCCAGTGCTCTGTACAAGGTGTGTCCACAGACCATCAAGTCTCCATCCTCTAACATTCACAACACCAATATGATGATGATGCTCCAACAAGAAACCAATGGCCTTATGAACATTGACATTTCTTAAAGTATTTGCCACTCAATGGCAAATGAAGGGTCTGAGGAAAAGTGTTCTTCTGATCGGCATCATTTGTACCGGGACTCCATTGCTTTTTCATTGCCATCTCGTGTCAAACACTTCCACACGACCCACCAGGTCATTTCTGCTGATGCCTGAGGAAATTCTAACTGACACGACAAAAAACATCTTGCAGCCTGCATTTCTGCCCAGGAACTGTCGCACACCCAACCCCCCATGTTCTTTGCAGTTCAACTGAAAGCCACGATGCACTCACACCCTGAGTAAATTATTTATTTTCCATCTCCTGCTCCCATCCTGGTAAATATCCTTGACACCGTGATCAGGTTATCTGGACAATGGTCTGACTGCTGGCCCTTGATCAGGGTGATTAAAAAATGACTTGAAAGACCAGGCTTTGATCAGGGCAATTGAACAATGACCTGAAAGACTGAGCCTTGATCAAAGCCGACTGAACAATTAATTGTGTACCAAGCCTTGACCAGGTCACCCTCTACAAACATCGTCTGGATCTGGTTATCAACTGCAAACACGGCCCTGATTAAACAATGAACTAACAGCCAAAAGACTGGGATGAAAAAGCATAAAAGGCTTGTAAGCTGCAGAGTGAAGCAGCAGCCTCCTCTGTCTTGTCTCTGACTAGCTTGGGACTCTGTTCCATTGCCCGGGCTATTGAATAAATCTGGGTTCCTCCTGCAGACAAAGGCTCCTGTGTCTCCTTTTACTAAGTACGGAAGGTATGGAAGACTTGGGCGGTTGCTCCGCCGCCGAGACCCAGTAAGTGGGTTTAACCGGTTCTTCAAACTTAATTATCCTCAAAGGGCCATCCACTGTCACAGGCATATGTTGGATGTTCTGCTCTCACTGTTGTACCGAGGACAACAAAGTGGACTGTACCAGCTGCAGAGTTCAAGCTACAACAAGCTGCAAGAGGCCAGTCCTGCAACTGCCCAGGTGACCAGTTCCAACTGGACCTGCCCTAGACCCTGCTGGTGGATTCTTCCTCAGTGAGTCCTGACCCCCAACTGCTGTTGCTGAGGTCTTGAAACCCAGGACTGTGTCAAAGCCTGAGAAACATGGGACTTAGAAACCTGTGGTTCCAAACTACTCTGGAGGACCTGGACAAACTTTTTGTTAGACCTGGCATCCTTAGGGTGGTCTTTCTCACAACCTTTTGCCTCCTGTTTTTGCTGATTCTTTTTGTTGGCCTTAGGACTCTGCTAACCAGTACTAAAGTGCATGACCTTCTCCCCTAAACATGATGATATTGGTCTATACCTGATTTATCTGGTACAGCATATTTGTTGTACTGGTAAGTCACTTGTGAAGTGGTATACCATATACCCAGGGCCTGTACTTCATATGCTACAAGTGGTCTGCAGCCCTGAGTGTGCACCCACCGAAAAAGCCTTTCAAACCTGTCTCAAGCCTGCCACTGCAGTACTTGTGTGTGCAGTTTACTGCCACTTCGACTTGAGATTTAAAGCAACTTGCCAAACCTTAAACTCCCTGTTTATGACATATGTCACCCCTATGGTAGGCCCTAAGTAACCCAAAGGGGAAGGTGCCATGTAAGTGAAAGGTAGGACATATACTTGGATGTTTTGCATGTCCTGGTAGTGACAAACAGCCTGTTTTGTTTTTCACTACTGTGAGGCCTACCTCTCTCATGGGCCAGCATTGGGAATTCCTTAATACCTTTTTTTGCTGTAATTCCTGATCAGAGATGAGTAGCTTTTTAATGTATAATATGTTTGGAATGGTAATGATAAATCATCCTTATTGGTAAAACCGGATTTAACCTTGATGTTTCAGAAATGCCACTTTTAGAAAGTGGACATTTCTCTGTACTGCTCTTTGTGCCTGACAGCCTGTCTCCAATACACATCTGTGTTGGGCAACAACTACAATTTGTGCATTTCCTCTGTTGCAGTGATTCTACTTAGTAACAGAACTATGACTGGGACCATAGAGCATCAGTATGTAGGAACTGAGTCACCATACCATAACGTACCTAAGTGTACAAATACAGACTAGCTCATAGTGCCTTACTAGCCCTTCTAACCTTTTCAAAGCGACAAGAAAATGTGCAGCCCAGAACATTACAATTTAGACCCTCTCAGGGATCGCAGTAGGAAGCCATTATCTTTCGTTTACTCACTCATACATATCCACAATAAACTGAAAAGAGGCAGGAAGAACACTGACAATATTTATTGAAACTATTGTGCTCTATTATCTAATAACTGTGCTGCAATTAAAAAACATATAGA